>NW_020664419.1:14564555-14572121 GCF_002925995.2 Terrapene triunguis
GGGGGGGGCACTGGGACTCCGCGTCTCCTTTAAATGCCCGGGTAAGGAGGGGGCCGCTGATCTGTGCGCGGGGAGGGGAGGGGAGGGGAGGAAGCCACCTGCGCCCCGCACGGAGCATGCGCTCGGCGGGAGGAGGGGAGGCGGTGGCAGAGCGAGGCTGGCAGCGCCCGGGTGCCCGCTCTCTCTGTCGCCCGGACAGCGGCAGCAGCGGCCGGAGCCAGCGCCCCGGAGCCATGCAGGCAGCGGCGCCCGCCGCCGAGGACTAACTGCCCCGCTCCCCACCGGAGCCGAGCCGGGGCCGGAGCCGCCCAGCCGCCCAGCCCGCCTTGCCGGCGCCTAGGAGCGGCGGGAGCTCGCCTGTAGGGAGCCAGCCCTCCAGCCATGGGCAACGAAGCGAGCCTGGAGGGAGGAGAAGCGCTGGCCGGGCTGCCCGAAGGGGTGGCGGCTGCCGCAGCCGGGGATGGCGGAGGGCAAGGGCTGGCAGCCGGCGTGCAGGCGGATCTGAGCCAGCTCAGCGAGGAGGAGAGGAGACAGATCGCCGCTGTCATGTCAAGGGCGCAGGGGCTGCCCAAAGGAAACCTCCCCGGCACGACCAGCGCGGAGCCGCCTCCCATGCAAAGGCACGCCACGAAACCTCTCTCTCCCGGCCCCCTTCCCGGCGGGGTGGGGGGCTGCTCCCGCTGCCGTAGCCCTGCGAGCCGGGTGCATTGCATCAGGAGCAGGCGGTGCATGGTGCAGGCGGGGAGGAGATGGGGAGGTAGCGTGAGTAGGGACCCTGGGATGGAGCGTCTGCTCCCCCCACGGCGAGGATTTCCAATCATCACGAATAATCCGCCTCCCTTCCAGTGGGCTGCTTCCTCTCCCCCACCCCCTTTCCTGGACCAGACCCAGGGGCTGGTTAGCTTCGGTGGCAAGGGAGCGGGCGGTTTGCAGATAAGAACAATCGGGGTTTTTTTGTATAAAGGGGTTTGGGATGCTTCCCCCCAGCTAGAATAGGAGCCAGGAGAGCTTTGCCCACACCGAGCAGTTCTGTAGCGGCTGCTACTGGAGCGATGGAGTCTCTCCGAATCTTCCCAAACTCTAGGGCATTATTTTATCTGAAAGTCCTTAATCTGCCTCTGCGAGTAACCACTGATTTATAGAGATAGTCAAAGACCAAAGGCTCTGTGTTTTCACTTATATAGACCCCCCTTATGTCTTTTCTCATTTTGGGGGGAGGGAGGGAAGGTGAAGACAAATAGGGAGCATGGGCTGTATTGGCAAATAGCGATTCTGTATCTTGTGTGGGGTTGACTTCACCTATTCATGTATATCTAAAAGCTAAGATAATTTACTTCCTTATTCCCCCTCCTACCCCCAATCCATTGCTTGCCCCCAAAAGGAATACTATTTATCTTTGTGTGCTGGTAATACAGTAGTACTGTTAACTCATATTATGGTCAGGCGAAGATAGAGGTTTCCCTTTCCCTTGTCCAGGGTCCTGAAGTTGCCCGTTTTTCAGGACCACAATCCAGGTATGGCTAGTTTGGAGCCTACACTTTCCAGGGGCTGGGTGTGTTGTTTGTCTTGAAGCAGGCTACAAAAAGGAACCTCCTTTGACTGCCTGTTCCACAGGTTCTTGTGGTGTACTGACCTCATCCCAGATAAATGCCAATTCAGTTTATATAATGTCAGGGCTTGTATAAGTGAATGCTAAGAGAACACAAAAAAGGAGGATTGGACCAAATCCACCCTTAGAGGAACTCCACAGAGGTCAGTGGAATTACACCTGGGATGAATTTGCCTCCATTTTGCTTGAAACTGAGGTTTCATCCTATATTTCTTGCGTGTTTGTTAAGAATGGACAAATAATGAAAGTTTGTGTGGAATATAATTCTATAGCTAATTTAGGGCCTGCCCTGGCTCCCACTGAAACCAGTGGGGACTCCTCCAGGGTGCATAATCAAGCTCAAAATTCCCTTTTGTGTAGCAGTTTGGGATACCACAAAGACACACAGGTTTTAAAAGTTTATTGTTTTCAAGTTAACCTGCCAGTACAGAGGACGATAAACATTCCCAGTACATTGTTAGGGGTGGCTAAAATGATTTTATTTGGCCACATCTTTATATCTGCAGACAGTTGTTACCCTAAAATTATGTTCTGGGGTAACTGGAATAATTAGATGATTGTTATAGCTATATAACTTAACTTCACTTTTCATTAAAAGAAAGCCTGTCTATATTTGGTAAAATTGACATTTTAATAATCCAGTGTGCTTTGCTATGCTGGGTAAAAGGATGACTTATGTTATCATCTACACTATCTCAGAGTTTTATACTGGTGCTCATCACCACAATATCTGCATGCCTATCGGTATTATCAAGTATCCGTTCTTGCTCAGTAGCTTTACTTGCTCTTTGCTGCTGCTGGGATTCTCTGGCAAAGGTGGGAAGCCTGATTTTTGAGGGCCTAATCCAAAGTCCATGGATCTCAATGGGAGTCCTTCAGTTGACTACCATGGTCTTTGGATCAGGCACACAATGACTTTGACTTAAGCAACTGACTAGATTAGCGATGCTGAGATTCCTTAGCTTCAAACTTTTTTGCTCTTCCAGAGGCTGTTGCTTTGAAGAGTAATACTATGTGAGCAAAGAGATTAGATATGGGAAAGAGCTTTTTAAGTCATTTAGTCCATCTGTTTTCCAGTGCAGGATTGTTCCCAACAATACATTCATAGCCGGCTTATTCCAGTTTCATTTTGAAATGGTTCAGGTGGTGATGCCGAAGTTCAGGCTCAGTATCTGCACAGTATCACATTGCTATGGTGCCCTTATTGAACTGGCTTTTAGATTTTTGTTTTATAAAAATTAGTTTTGTTTTCAGTGTACAGTGGTTGCCATATTAAGGACAGCATATACCAACTGTTATACAGTGTATCTGAGATTCTGAGTTACCACCGTTATTTCCTGTTCTAAATATAACAAGAAACTGATATTCCATATACCATTGGGTGACACATCTTGGCAACTACTGACTTATTAATAGCAAGCAATATAAGTAGTAGGATACAGAGTTGCCCCTTCACCTGCATAAAATAAGTGCTGTAGTTATATCTATTTTTAGAGGCTTTGTGCTTTCAAGTAATTGGAAATGCAGCTGCTGGTATAAGAGCAAGTAATGCATATTATGACACTTTAACCATTTTATTATAAGCACTAAGACCATGTTTTTCCAAACCTGAGTACTTAAAATGAGCTACCTAAATAAAATTGACCTGATTTTTCAGAGGTGTTGAACAACTGTAGCACCAGTTAGTTTCAGTGGGAGATTCGGGTGCTCAGCACCTCTGAAGAAAATCAGACAACTTTTAGTTAGTAGTCTGCAAACTGTGACTGAATCACAAAGAGCCATACCCTCAGCTAGTGGAAATCAGTTTAGCTCCATAGAATGTTAGTGGCACTACGCCAGTTTACACTAGCAGAGGATCTGTTCCATATCATCAGAAAGGATTAGATGATCAAACCTCTTTCTAGCACAGCCACTTCATTTTTAGGTAAACTTAATTTTGTGATTAAATAGTTTAGCAATCTCCTTTCACTGGCAAAAAAATTGCTGTTGTATTTTGAGAGTATATGTTGTGAAAGTAGCCCAGCCTGAGAACCATGCTTCCTAAGTATTGCATTTATTCTCCCGGAATAAACACTGTCTGTTGACAGTACCATGATTATACTGACTCTAAGAAAGTAAACAATGACCAGCAGGAAATATCTGTTTTGGAATACATGTATTTTCTGTAAATATGAAGGATCATTTAATTTGTGTTCATTGTTAATAATTTATTTTTGGCTTTAAAAGAATTAATTGTAATTGATGGTATAAACAGTTTGGTTTAACTAATTTTATCATGAAGGTTTTCAGGCTAATAAAGACTTGATCCAAAGCCTGCTGATAACAATAGTAAAACTCCAATTGGTTTCCACGGGCTTTGGATCAGGCCCTATTAATTATATAATTGAAATTGAGTGCTTTGTTGAATCAGGGCCTAAATGAGGAAGAGAAACAAAAGAATCAGGGCATTGGGGAGTGTAGAAAGGAGGTTTGTTTTTGGCCTAACAACTCAAAAACAGCCTCCCTTTAAAAATTATGGAATTCCTCTCCCCATTTAAAAATGTTTGGCAACAGGAAATTCCCTGCCAGACAAAAATGAAGATTAAGTTCTGAGATTTACAGAAGTATCAACAACTATAAATGCAATATGTGACTACAATAACTGATTGTTCTTAAAACTCAGTTGTCACATGGATGTAGAAAAGATTAGAAAAACTGTGCTCCCACACTCATCTGCCCAAAAATAAATAGCCTAAATCCAGGTTTATTATTACAGAGGTAAAAGTCTTCAATAAATTTGTCCTCTGAAGTCATTTTCTTCCACATTTTAGGTACAGTCTGTTTCCTTCATATAGAAACATTCATTTATGGAGAATGGCAAAACAAATCTGGTTTGCACAGTAAACATGCAGTCTGGCAGCATCTAGCAGTAATTGTTCAATTCATGCTTTTTGTCTTATTTTAAAAATAGTTAACTGTGCAAAACACTAATAATCTGGGTAACAAGATTTTGGTACACTGAAAATTGGGTAGGCCATTGGAAATCTGGGCCAATTTTGTTACAGTATTCCTTGTTCTAAGAGATCCATGTTCCATAGATAAGAGTGGCAGAGTCTGACTGCTTCTCTCACGAGTATACCACTTTAAAAAGTTCACAATTAGTTAGCCCTGGAAACATCATCATTAGTTGATTTTTTTTAAATCTTAATTTCTTCTGACTTCATGCATGAGGAATTGTAATTAACCTCATATTTCCTGACCTGAACTTTGAATTCTGTTTCTCAAAGCATTGGTATTCAATATTCTCAGCCATTAGGCAGTATTTATGTCCATGCATTGTTAATGGTCATACCTCCATTTTTTCTCTTAGGGTCTTGCTGTTTTGAACCTAAACTTTCAAAGTTCTTGAACGGTTGCAAGCACTAATACCAGAACCATAGTCAGCCTTTTCTAGTATAAAAGCTGATACATTTTCGCTAAGCAAGCACTACATCTTTGGATGAATCCAATTTGTACCACAAAGTGGCATGGAACTAAAACCAAATAGGCCTGACTGGCAGCTAGCAAAAGCTTTATAGTACATTTGCAAACATTGTATGGACTCAGTTTATGGTTGGGCCATGCTGGATATACCTTTCTTCCTGGTAAGTAAGGGCCCACTCAAGTACTCATTGAAGTCAATGAAACAACTCTCATTGACTTCAGTGGGTCATGCATTAATGTAATAAAGCTCCCAATAATCCATGTGGCTATCCTGGGGGAAAAAAACAAAAAGTGTAGCACTGAAAGCAGCTTGCTAGTCAGAGTTAATGTTAGGGTTGCCAACCTTCCAAAATAGGCCTGGAGTCTCCAGGAATTAAAGATTAATCTTTAATTAAGTATTATGTCATGTGATGAAATCTCCAGGAATACATCCAACCAAAATTGGCAACCCTAGTTAATGTGATGACAATAAAACCAATTAGCCATCCATGGGAATCCTGTTCCCTACATCCTTGTTTTGGATAATTGCAATTAACTTTTTAAAAAGCATGTCAGGATTGATGTGAAATTGCGAACTGCCAGAATCTTGAGAACCAAAATGGTTACCATATAGATTTTCTTAGCGTAGTTCATTGTCATCAGGGATTTAATGAAAGCTCAAAATATTCACGAATTAAAGTAGCGTGTTTATAGTAACATTAGCTGTTTGAAATCCAGTGTAGCATGTTACTACTATTTATAACTATGGCAGTGTTCTGATGTAACCCTTAATTAAAAATTATCGTACTGCTAATTTGTTTTTATTGTAGTCATGGACCTCAGATTCTTTAATAGGCTAACTGTAATGAATGACTGCCTGGTTTTCATGAATGTACATTAGGAAATAACATGTTTGGAAATGTGGGACTATATTTAACTTGAGATGTCTGAAAACTGATCACAATGGTGGCACAGGAGAGAATATCGTATCCTCCAGGAAAGACTAAATGATAGCACAAAACAGAACATCACATCACACCCTTTAGCTAAAATACAATAGCACTGAATAGAATATCATCCCCTCCGGGTACAAACCAACAGAGCAACAATTAAAACACCATACTACACCTAGAGATATTCTCTGGATTTGCCTCCCTTCTTTCCCTAGCTTAACCTTCTATATTCTATTATAAAACAAAGGAAAATGAGACCTGGTGAAGGAAAAACCCCTGCAGAATAAGACAGATATGTTTTTGTTGTCAGATAATTCTGTTTTTTTTTAAATTAGTTTCTAAATACTAAACCAGACATCTACTAAATATTCAGATAAATGTTTCTGGAACAAAAAATATGATGATCCTTGTGGTAATAAGCCCTTGTGGTAATAAGTTTGATCCTGCAAACACTAAAGCACATGAGTAATTTTACTCATATGAATAGTCCTATTGAAGACTACTCACATGCTTGAAGTTAAGCAGTTGAATATTCAGGGGCCATAATCTTTAACTTTTCCTACCTTATTTGTCTTTACGTTTTCTTCCAAAGAGTTCAATAATTGCAACTAATTTATAGTTAGTCTTTCACTATTTTTATTTTACTGTATTTCTCTCCCCACAGACATCCTGAGCTTGATATAAACCACTATGCAAGACAGCCAGGTAAGTCTCCATCCAGTTTAAGCAAAAGCAGAACAGTAGATGTGTTGAAGACAGAACAACGGTCACCTGGAAGGAGCCCTTCTTCCACTAGTCTGAGAGAATCTAAATCCAGGACTGATTTTAAAGAAGATCAGAAGCCAAGTATGATGCCTAGCTTCCTCTCTGAGGCGAATCCATTAAGTGCAGTCACTTCGGTCGTAAACAAGTTCAATCCTTTTGATTTGATATCGGACTCAGATGCAGCCCAGGAAGAAGCCAACAGGAAACAAAAAGCAGTTCAGAAGGACCAGGGAAAGCCTGAGGAGCAAAGGGGACATGCAAAGCATCCAACTCAGCAACAACCTCCAAAGCCAACCGTTCAGCAAAAAGAGCCTGTCAAATCTGCACCCCAGCAAGCAGGGCCTTCCAAACTGCCACCCCAACAGCAGCAACCAGGGGCAGCTAAGCAAGCTCCAAAACCTGGGCCTGGTCAGCCAACAGGCCCTCCATCAGAACAAGTAAAACAACCATCTCAACAACGAGGACCACAGAGAACTCAGCCCCAGCAATCAGAACCCACAAAGCAGGTACCTCAACAACAGAGTCCTGCAAAACCTTCACCACAGCAACCGGGCCCAACCAAAACATTACCACAGCTACCAGATGCTGCTAGAGCACCATCCCACGCACCAGCTCCCGCAAAGCCATCAGCACAGCAGCCAGGTCCTACAAAACAACCTTCTCAGCAACCAGGACAGCAAGCAGGTACTGCAAAGCCATCCCCTCAGCAAGCAGGACCTGCTAAACAGCCATCTCAGCAGCCTGGGCCTGGGAAGCCATCCCCTCAGCAAGCAGGACCTGCTAAACAACCATCTCAGC
>NW_020664419.1:14572131-14673932 GCF_002925995.2 Terrapene triunguis
GAAGCCATCCCCTCAGCAAGCAGGACCTGCTAAACAACCATCTCAGCGGCCAGGGCCTGCAAAACCATCTCTTCAGCCAGCAGGGCCTGCAAAGCTACCGTCACAACAACCAGGACCTACAAAACTATCAGGCCAGCAACCAGGGCCTGGTAAACCTTCACAGCAACAAGTAACTGCAGCCACACCTGGTGAATCAGCCCCAAAGAAAACTTTCTGTCCTCTTTGCACTAGCACTGAACTGTTGCTGCACACTCCAGAACAGGCCAATTACAATACATGCACACAGTGTCAAACCGTGGTCTGCAGCCTGTGTGGCTTTAATCCCAACCCGCATATAACAGAGGTGAGTAGTGTCTAACATTGATTTTCATTCTAGGCCCCAAAATTGGGCTAAAACTCACTATGGCTAAGTCCAGAAGCTATTATGGTTTGTAATACATCACGTAGGCCCATTATAGCAAGTTAAGAGGAGAAGGTCAGGTTGTTTAGGCAAACAATTCACGTTTCATTTGCAGGGAAATGACAGTTCTGTGTTTGCACAGTATCTAACACAATGGGGTCCTGGTCTGTGACTGGGGCTCCTAAGCATGACTGCAATAGAAATAAGAAGACAAAATCTAATATGAACATTGTTTTTAAAACAATTACTTTTGTTTGGATTTAAACACTCCCCTGCTGTGTTTGTAGCCCAGATACCATAGTCTTGTGCTGATGTCTGTGAACTAGAAAGATAAATGATATAGGAAATGACTAAGCAATAAAAGTGACACTGACTAGCCTGTATTTAGTATCTCTGCTGAGGGAGGTGCAAAAGTAAACAAGCAGTCCAGATGGTGAAAAAATAAATTAGAATTTTAAAAAATTCTTTCTGTTTTAATATCTGGAGCAGTTAGTCACACATTAGTGAAAATTTGTGCTTGAAATGGATACAGGGTCAGCTCCTCAAGTGGTCTAGATTGGTACAGTTTTGGAGCTACACCGGTGTGTAGACCAGTTAAGAATCTGGCCGATGATTTGTAATTTGATGGTTTTCAATTTTTTTTTCCAATAAGGTGGACCATTCTTTAGTTCACAGAAGGATCTCTCAGACTTCTCTCCACTCCCAACCCTGATCTCCTGTAATTATAGAACTGGGTCCATAAAAATAATATTAGGACAGTATTTTTTAAAATGAACTTGTTTTAATTTGATGTGTATGGTGGCTTGATTAACTACTCCTATACTACATTTGTGCTGTTTGCATCCTTTCCATGGGAATTCACATTAATATCTGGACTTCTCTTGTTGCTTTTAAACCCCCATTACTCTAATTTCCCAAAGTTGCTTTGCAGTTTGGGTTTGTTATTTTCAATGCCTGAATTCTTGGCATAACCCAGAAATTTGAGCACAGTAGAACTGGTACCAAAGAAGAACCCAACAAACCAGTCATGAAGCAACCAGAGAGGATGTTAGAGAGGACAGTGGTTTTTGGTTTAGATGGGCAGGAAAGCTAATGGAAAGAAGCCTGAACTGGGTAACAGCTAGAACTTGAACATGAATTTGGAGAAAAAGTCACCAGTTGTGCTTAGCTTGGTATGGAATATAAAGACTACAATAAACAACAAGAAAGAACATTGATAATTGATACATCTCATTCACATGCACATCAGTATTAGCGGCATTGTTGGATGGTACCTGGTGACAAATGGCATGTTGTTTGCATCTGTCAACCTTGATTATTTATTAGTTTGCAGTCTTTTTAATAAAGAAATGAAATAAAAAAGGTTTGTTGTAGTTATGCAGTGGTAACTCTCTGCACCTCTATGCAGAGGATCCAAACTTGAGTTCAGAGCCCATTTGAGCCCATTCCTGGGATATCAAAAGGTTGCATTGGAGTTGATGCATGCAAATTCTAAGATTAGCAGAGGTGTGAATTGTGCTTTACAGCCTGTGGGTTCTAGGGCCAGTTGCAGGACACGTTCAAGGGGAGTGACCAGAGAATACTGCTGCTGGAGAATGTTATATGGGACATTTTAGGCAGGAGTGTTCTTTAATGGGGGTCAAAGGAGAAACACTGGTACCCTGAAACTTTACTGCCACACTCCCACCTCCTGAGTCTGGCTAGCTAGGTGGGACCTTGAGCTGCATCAAATTACGGGAAAATAATTGGATGTTTGTCTAGGTTTGGAATAATTGATCTCAAGAGAATTGATCTCAGAAAGAGTGTTTAGAAATAAAAATCATTAAGCATACACAGGAAATATTATAGTATGACAGTCGTGATGTTATATGCAGTGTTGTTGTAGCCTTGTTGGTCCCAGGATATTAGAAAGATAAGGTGGGTGAGTTAATATCTTTATTGGACCAACTTCACTTTTTAATCGGCCACTTCACCTTGAATGGTCCATTGAAGTATGTGTTAACTACTTGTGCTAAACAAACTGTTCCATCTTGTATTTGGCTGTGACACTCTGAGTAAGTTTCTCAGACCTGAAGAAGAGCTCTGTGTAAGGTCAAAAGTTCGTCTCTCTCACTAACAGGAGTTGGTCCAATAAAAGATATTACCTCACCCACCTTGTCTCTGTAGTATTGATATTAGCTGTATTCAAAGATGAAATTCTTATAAACCTTTGTTTTCAAGCTTTTGCAGCTTTCTTGTACGGGGGGGAAAGAGAGAAACCATTTTTGTTGTTTAGTTGAAATTTCTCCTGCTTGTTCAGCACTCCCAATTGATAACATTTCTGTGGCCCATTTTGTATTCAGTTATTGGAGCATTGGTCTTTCTTTCTTTCTTTTTCTTTCTTGTGTGTTCCTTAGTGGGATTCTGATAGCTCAAAAGTTGGCTTATGTTTAAAATATCAGATTTCCATGAAGACAGGGCTGGCGCTTACATTTAGGCGACCTAGGTGGTCGCCTAGGGTGCCAGGATTTGGGGGGGCGGCAATTTGGCGGCGGGGAGTCCTTCCGCGCTCTGGGTCTTCGGCGGCAATTCTGCGGCGGGTCCTTCACTCGCTCCGGGACCCGCCGCCGAAGTGCCCGGAAGACCGGGAGCGCGGAAGGACCCCCCCGCCGCAGAATTGCCGACGATGACTGGGAGCGTGGAAGGACCCCCGCCTAGGGCGCCAAAAACCCTGGCGCCGCTCCTGCATGAAGATAGTCAAGAGCCTTCAGTGTATTTGAACCAAACTGGTTTAGAGAAAACTGTAAGTATTTGAAAAATCTTCGATTTTCCACTAACTTTTTAAGTAGGCACTATGCCTGGGTATGAAATTCAGTACATTGAGACAATAAATACAGCTGCCTTTAAGACCATCTGATTGCATACATATGTAAAAGGAAATTTGAATTTCATATCGTACTTTGAAATAAACATGGGTAAGGCATTTATTTCACAGTGCAATCATTTCAATAAATGAAGGAGGAGTGCTTCTAATCTAGTCAGCTACTAGCTCTATGCTGATGACTCCCATATCTACCTCTCCTCTTCTGCTCAGCCTCTCATCTCCAATCTTACTGAAATCTCATTCTGGATGTTCTGTGACCATCTGAAATGGAATATAACAAAACCTGAACTCCTGATCTTTTCCCTCTGAGCCCTTATCCCCTCCATTATATAGCTCAAAATCATCTTCTTATCCCCCTTTTCATCCAATGCCCAGGCTGTTGCCAAATCTTGCTGCTTCTTCCTATACCACATCTCATACATTCTTTTCACCGTACTGCTTGAAAACAATACTTTGTTCCTTGGTTGTCCGTTGCTGTGACTACTGTGAAAACTTTCTTTTCCTGGTTTGTCCTTATTCCTCTCCAGTCCATCCAGAATGCTGCTAAAATAATCTTCCCTCTCACCACTCAGATCACACCATTTACCTAATGAAATCCTTTCTTTGACTTCTTCTCACTTGCTGCGTAACAGTTAAGCTTCTCATGTTCCCCTTCAAGACTGTTTAGTTTTCCTTGCATAAACTCTCATTTCCTCCTGCTCACTCTTTCAAGTCAATGTTCCTACTACATTGCCCTACTGTGCATTTTGTAGCACCTCTTCATGTCTTTGTGTCTTCCATTCATACCTCTTTCATTTGGAACTCTCTCTTATTCAGGCACAGTCCCTGTCCCAAAAAATGACAATTCTAAATGAAAAAGAGACAGATGAACAAAAGGTAGGGGGAAGAGCTACAGCATGTAACAGAGGATATTCATTGTTTAGTTCCACGACTATTCCTTTGTAAACTACTATAACTGCCTTCTGCAGGGGTTCTTGCGCCTTCCTCTGGAGCATCATGTTCTGGGCACTGTCAGTGATGGGAGATTGAACCACTAGTCTGATCCAGTATGGCAGTCCGTAAATTTCTATATTACTAGTTGGCAGATTTCTTGTAGGAATCACAACAGAAGTGGCTCTTGAAGAGAAGGGTTGAATAAGGACAGGGTAGTGGCCGTGCAGACTAGCTCCAGAAGAGCATTGCGTGAATCAGGACAGCATGGAAGAAAGTACAAAATAACACCAGAGGTTCACCCTCTCTTCATTTAAATTGCTTCTTAAAATTCACATCCTATATGAAGCCTGTCCACCTCAATTCAATATAGAGAACTTTGTAACCAAGACCCAAAAGTGATACTGTACTGCTAGGAGATCAGATCATCATTTGCGCCATGTGACTGAACTAACTTACATTGCAAATGTCTTTGGACAAGGTATTGTCTGTCTTCTGTTTTATGCAGCACATTCTAGACTGAAAGCACACCATAAATAGCATGTGTCTGGCAACGTATGTCTCTCTAATGTGTCTAGGTATTTATATTCAATTCATCACTGTATTATATGCGTGCCTAGAAACAATTACATAAGGTAAAAAAAAATCTAAACACAGTTGATGTTTGTTCCTCCATTCTACTTCTCATATACACTTTCGAATCTCACATGAAAGAGAACGAGAGTGTCTCTCAAATAACCAGCCTCCTAACTATGTGTTTTATTGTGTGATCATTTGGAATTCCCCCCCCTTCATTTTATTTTCATTCTTACATTTCCTGTTGTAAAAACCAACAACACAGGTCCTCAGTGAGGACTGAACCAGCACCTCCAGATCGTTTAAGCACTACTAATATGGTTAAACACTTGCTTTGCTAGAACCACGGGCAAAACGCATGAACTTCTATACTTTGTTTCCTTTGGCTGGTAGTTGTAGCAGTCGGTCATCCTCTGTGAACCAGCCACTAAAGATGATGCATAACACATACTCAGCCAGGGATTGTGCTGAGATAATGCACCTGTATGCATATTACACTGGATGTCTATAAAGGGTCAGATTGACTCAAGTTCTAGAGCTCTTAATGTTGTAGACCCTAGTTATATATTTCAGATCTCCTCCATGGGCTTCTCTTTGATACCACATGCCTTTAGAGATCCTACAATTCATTCCACCTTTAAATCTATCTCAGTCCATCTCTTCTGACCTTCAATAACCCATTCCACATGTTTTCAGTGGTGTAATATGGATGTTCTTCCCTTCTACTTTCCTGTTACCTTCTATTTCCATTTTGTTACTGAATTAGAATGTTCTTCATGATAAATAATAGTTATTTACCAATACTTGTCATTATTTATATGTTTGATATATCTATATATGCCATGTCTTTGGTGAGGGGATGATTTGGTAAGGTGCATGTTAAATACATATTATTAAGAATTTAAACAGAGAAATTGAGGAAACTCATTGATGGTATCCACTGCAATTATAACTCAACAGCTTTGCACATCTATTATTAAGAAACTCATTTAAAAGTACATACAGTAGTTCAAAATACTGTTCTTACACAAGGGAGTATCTTGTTATTCAGAGGAACATAGGACTGGAAGGAACCTCTTGGGTCATCTAATCCAGTCCCCTGCTATCCAAAGGAACCTCATTATATAGTCCCATTCATGAATTTATTAAGCCCCACCCTGATAAGTACATTCCATTCCTGGGGGAACCCTCATTATGACTTTTGTGAATTTGAATTAACAAACATAATGTTGCATTAAAGGCACACCATTTTGTATAAACCTAATACAGTATTGATAGACGTGTTTTCATTATTTTCTTTTTTGACATATGCTAATGAAGACAGCCTTTTATTAGATCTAAACGTTCTCTGCAATGCTTACAGTTCAAAAACTGCAGCATTGTGCTAGTGCATGAGAACCAGAAAGTGACATGGACTAGAAACTTACTGTAAACAAAAATAAGTCTACAATCCTAGACTCCAAGTCTAGACTTTAGTATAGCAGTAGAAATAGCTGTGACACTGCAAGCCCTCTGTAAAATACTCTGAGTCCTGAAGAGTATTTATTACTGATGGCAACATGAAGACGGCAGTGCAAAAGAGAAAAGTAGTAAGTGTTTGAATCCTTCCATAAACTATTGTAAGTATGAAGACAAAATGAAAGATCAAGATTATGTATTTATTTTATTTATTAGTATCTAAATATATCATATCAGATTCAACTCTTAGATTCACTGGTGTAAAGCCAGAGCTACTCCATTAAAGTGGGTGGAGTTACACCAGGGTAGTAGAGATCAGGATCTGACCCAAAAAATATTCAGTCAGTTATCTAAAAAGTTTCTTATCTCCTGGTGTTAAAATGAAATATCTGCAGTAAAATCCTCCAATAATAAAATGCTTTTTTCCCTCCACAGAATGATTGGAGATTCACTGTTACTAAATTGCAGTTTAAACATTGCTGTGTACTGAAATAATTTGGGACTTTGGATCAAATTAATCTCTAGTGTAACTCCTTTAATTCTACTTTGCTATAAGAAAGATCCACTTAAAGTAGAATATAGTGTATATTTTTACACAAAGTGGAATTTGTTGGAAGAATTGATGAGCTCCTCAAATGAAAAGTGCTAAGTACATACACAATAGTATTATTCCATTCTCAAGTATTCCTGTTTAAGAACCCAATACACTGTCCATTATTCTTTATCAGAGGAAGATTGCATGTCTACATTAGTACTCTTTAATTCAGGGCAGAGTCGTATTAAAAGCATTGTTGTCCTGTAGCTTCTAGTTTCTTTAATGCAAAAAAAAAAAAAAAAGAGCTAAGAGACGCTGAACGATCCTCAGTGTACGGCAAGAAATGTCTGACCTTCCAACATGTAGGCTGATCATTTTAAATAGAAAATACTCTAAAAGGCTTTTAAGCAAGTTACCACTAGCCCAGGAAACTCTTCCGTCCAGTTTTTAACACAAGTAAATTATAAATTAATCTGCATAGCTAAAGATGTCAACTGCAGTGAGCCATCTGCACTGGTATTACTGTTGCCCAGCAACTGTAATTTTCTACTGCATCAGGTCATGTGATTTGGGATGCTGTTTTCTGGGTAATCACTGGGCAGGAAGTGTGGATGATTCCTTCTTTGAACAGAAAGGATAATCTGTTGTCAAATCCCAATGATATTCACTTGGTTGTATGCTTTTTATGCAGAACAGATGAACTTTTATTTGTTAACCGTTTGTGTTCTATACTGTTAGTGGTAACAGCTAATTTGGAATCTGTTGTTTTGTACGTATATTTGGCATTATTTTGCATTTGTCAACATTACATTTCATCTGCCTTTTTGTTTGCCTAATCACCCAGTTTAGTGAGATTCCTTTGTAACTTTTTGTGGTCAGCTTCGGACTTAACTATCTTGAGTAATTTTGTATCATCTGCCAATTTTGCCACCTCACTATTCACCACTTTGTTTCCAGATAATTAATGAATATGTTGTCCCAGTACATAGCATGGTCCCCCCAGGCTATTTACCTCTCTCCATTGTGAAAGCTAACCATTTATTCCTACCTTTTGTTTCCTATCTTTTAACCAGTTACTGATCCATGAGAGGATGTTCCCTCTTTTCTCATGATTGCTTAGTTTGATTAAGAGCCTATGGTGAAGGATCTTGTCAAGGGCTTTCTGAAAGTCCAAGTTCACAATATCCACTGGATCACCCTCGTCCACGTGCTTGTTGAATGACCCCCTCAAAGAATTCTAATAGATTTGTAAAGGCATGATTTCCCTTTACAAAGGCTGTGCTGACTCTACTCCAACGTATCATGTTTAACTAGGTTTCTGATAATTCTGTGTTTTACTAAAGCCAACTTGCCTGTACTGAAGTTAGGCTTACTGGCCTGTAATTGCCAGGATCGCCTCTGGAACATTTACAAAAAATGGCATTACATTTAGCTACCCTCCAGTCATCTGATGCACAGGCTGATTTAACTGATACGTTACATACCTGAGTTTAGAATGGCCATGTCATCCCTGTTGTATTTGGGCTGGAGCTGAACCTACTCCTGCTTTGCCCACTCCAGGATTCTGAGACTTAGATTCTTATCTGTTATGATGTTTTACCATCGTACATGAATTATTGCTGACTTGCA
Source organism: Terrapene triunguis (assembly GCF_002925995.2). Taxonomy (NCBI): domain Eukaryota; kingdom Metazoa; phylum Chordata; order Testudines; family Emydidae; genus Terrapene; species Terrapene triunguis. The sequence goes on from NW_020664419.1 coordinate 14,580,523, forward strand.
CTTTTAGGGCCTAATATTATCTAGGTAAAAATTTGTTCTATAAATCAAGTTTAGATTCCTGTCTCTGGCTCTTGTTGGAGGCTTTGGGAGCCATAAACACATGTTCGTTCCTGTGCTGGGAATTGACTTCTAGGTCACGCTTTGGTGCAGAGTTGGGCCTTTTAAATACATTGGACCTGATTCTCATTTATACTGAGGCTCCTTTACAATCCCCTGCGGTGTAAAGGGTTCATAAATCTTTACACTGTGCTGGGAATATACAGGGTCCTTATGTTTTCTACACCCTTTAAGGCTCCTTCACACTGCCAGGAGACTTAGTGTAAATGATAATTAGTTTCATTAACTTAAAATGTAGCTTTGCTCTGAGAAATGGCTGTTAGAATAGCTCCATTTTTATTGTGTGTCAGTGAATGTTGTTTCAAATGTGCTCAATTTGAAATTTAAAGAAGATGTGGGGACCCTGCAGGTCAGCTAAAGCATTCTGTGACACCCATGCTAGTCCATTGCCTTCAATGGGTTTGCACAGGTGTAACAATTCTATTGATAATGCACAAGGAGTAGAATCCAGCTCATCCTGAGCTGTCTTGTCTCTGTAGGGCTAAGGAAAGTTAAACATGAAAGCAATAAATATGTATTTTTGTCACTGGAGTCAGCAGTTCTGACTCTGAAAGGACAGAGAAAGAAGAGCTGTTGAATAAGATGGTACAGGTTTTTCGTTCATGGTCACTCTTCATAGATGGTATTGCTAGAAAATAGAGAATACACTTACTTTGGAGCTCCCATTTTTAACTAGTACAGTCATTAGAAGCTGTTATTATTTCTCTGAACATATGGCTCGTCTGTTTGTGAAATATATTTTAGTGTTTGCTTGTTATTTTGAAATTACATAATTTCACATCAGAGAGCTAGGAGATGAGAATAGTGGTTTCCATATTACAGTGCTGAAATCTGAACAAAAGTGTTACTAGGGATATGTGCAACAGGAAATCTGTTAAATTTTAACAGGGCCGAGGGGCAAGAGAAAGGAAGAAACCCGTGGCAGATGACAGACTTTTCATTGTACCTGTGGCAAAAAGTTTCATTGAAATTATTAAGGAAAGTATGTTTGGAAGCACATTAATCTGACGTGAGTCCTTAAGGATACTGAATTGTTGAAGTGGAAAAGAACAATCTTATTCTACTATGCTTGTGTCCATGAGATTTCAGTACAGGTTGTGCCAATGTTCCTTTCTTTATCAAAATCTATTTTCATTGATTTTAGAAAAACTCTCTTTGGAATGAACTTGGAGTGAAAGGCTTTGGACTGAAAGTTTTTAAATTTGAAATGATTGTGAAGGAGATAAAAGATTAAAAAAATTTGGTGGGGGGGGAGGAGGCGCAGATGACTGTAGTTACTATTAGGGCAGTGTTCAGTTCCTTCACAGATGTGTGCAGCTATCTTGGATTTCTGTGCAAATCTCTCCTCGAGTTATTGGGTGCTTATTCTCAATATTTTGTCAGTCCTTTAAATAAAATGCCCGTCTCAAACACATTTCTATCACCATGTATGACACACACAGTCCTTATTTATGAAGCATTCTGGACTGTATCGTGGAGACTGGCTGATGCTCCCTGAATGCAGGTTAGGGGGAGTATGAAAGGCTATGTAAAGCTTATCTTTCACTCCTCTGGTCTTTCCATACTCCGTGCATTGCTGGTCCTGCCTTCCGGGTTAGAGCCATCTCAGGGAGTTGCAGATGGCCCCAAATGGCCAAAAACTAAGCCAGGAGATCAATATGAATGGAGATGATCTGGCAATGTCCCATTTTCCTTGTTATACTGGCAGAAGAGATGAAGAGGTGTAGCATAGGAGCCTCTACTCCACCAAAGAATCCACTGGGGTGATTGTTCCTTGGCCAGTTACACTAGCTTTAGTTCCCATTTACTTCAGATCAGTGGTGAGGCCACACTGCACTAGAGGGTTTGGCCATTTTTGGCTCTGGGAAGAAATACATATAACTTAGAGTTTGGGATTTGGGCCAGGGCATTGCTGCCCATGACACATTGCTCTGACTGCTGACTCTTTCTCCTTTTATGATGATGGTCATTGAATAGAGGGGAAATGGAGAGTGAGGCGCTCACTCTCCCACAATGCAAATTTTACATTCTCTGTAAAAATATGGAAGAGCAGCCCTGGATATAGCCCAAGCCTACTCCCGTTGAAATCAAAAGCAAACTCTTTGATGGCAGTAGACACATGATCAGGCCCATATTTCAATATGTTTTAGTTGATAAAATACTCTTAACATAATTTATTTTACAACTCTTCAGTTAAAACACGCGCAAACTACAGTTCTTTGAGTTTAAGATGAAATGTATTGGTTATAATGGCTTTGGGGTTTTGGCACTTAATTCCTCCCGCTAAAATGCCTGGGAGGAATTTATGGCTAAAACAGAGGGATTAAAAAAAAGTAAAATCTCTGTTTTTCTTTCTTAATTTCAGTTGTAGAAGTTATTCATTAACTTTTATTTTAAAAACTTTATTTTGATTCAGAAAGTAAAAAATGAAAACCTAGAATACAGAGGCAGTTAACATTGTTGGTGCTCAAGTTATAATATATTGCAAACTTCAGAACAGAGTGGACTCATATTTATTTATTTAGACTCTAACTGGACACTATAATCAGGCTGGACTTAACCAGGTGCTGTGTTTACCATTCATTGTATCACATGGTGAAGAAAGCATTTGATAAAATTAAAAGGACATCATTATTTTTTTAAATGACTTTATTGGTGGTAAGAGAGACATGGTGGGTGAGGGAATATCTTTTATTGGATCAACTTCTGTTGGTGAGAGAGACAGGCTTTCAAACGTACACAGCACTCTTCTTCAGGTCTCGGAAACGAACTCAGTGTCACTGCTAAATACAAGGTGGAACAGATTGTTTACCAAAAGTAATTACCATAATACATATTTCAAGGGACCATATAAGGGGAAGTGACCCATTAACACCCCTCCAGTCATAGGAAGGAAATGAAGGGGACAGGGGAAGAAACAGCTGGATGGAGTTATTAGTGGGTTACAGATTGCTGTAATAAGTCATAAATCCATCTGTTTAGTCCCTGATTTTTAGTGTCTAGCAAAGTTATGAATTTAAGCTCCCAGGCTTGTCTTTTGAAAGTGTTGTGCAAGTTTCCTTTGATGATGAGGACTGATAGGTCAGATATTGAGTGATGACTTTGTGAAAAGTGTTCACCCACAGGTGCTAGGGTGTTTTTGTCTTTTATCATTTTCCTCTGAGAGTTCATTCGAGAGTGTAGTGATTGTCTAGTTTCACCCAAATAGTTTGCTATTGAGGCATTTAGTGCACTGGATGAGGTACACCCCATGTTGTGATTGGTATGGATCCTGAAAGGTATGTTGTGTGGGGTGTTGATCATTGTAGCAGTGGAGATATGTCTGCAGGTTTTTTATGTGTTGTTCTGTCAGGGTCTGATGCCGCTTTGAGTTGGTGTGTCCTGGTCTGTTGGGAACTAGCTGCTGAAGATGAGCTTGGAGGGATTGGGGGTTGTTTAAAGGCCAAAAGAGGGGGTTCAGGAAAGCTTTCTTTCAGGATGGGGTCCCCATCAAGTATGGGTTGTAGTTGTTTGATGCTACTCTATATGAGTTCTGTGTGGGGTGGTAGGTGACAACTAAGAGTGTGCAGTCGAAGGGGGTTTTATTTCTGTATTGAAACAGGTTCTCTCGGGGTATTTGGGTGACCTGTTCCATGAGGTAATCTACTTCTCTGGTGGAGTGTCCTAGTTTGGTGAAGGTGTTTTTGAGCACCTTAAGGTGTATATCCTGGACTTTCTCCTCAGAGCATGTTCTGTGGTATCTGAGTGCCTGGCTGTAGATAACAGATTTCTTGGAGTGTTTGGGGTGGTTACTGGATCTATGAAGATGGGTGCAATGATCTGTGGGTTTTTTTGTATATAGTTATCTGTAGGGTTCCATTTTGTGGAGCTGATCTTGGTGTCCAGGAAGTTGATGCTGGTGTGGGAGTGTGCCATAGAGAGTTTTATAGATGGGTGATGGTTGTTGAAGTTGTGGTGGAAATCTATGAGGGAGTTTGTCATCTGTCCAGAGGATGAAAATATCATTGATGTATCTCAGGTATATCATTGGCTTTGTAGTGCATTTGTCCAGAAATTCTTCTTCAAGGTGGCCCATGAAGAGGTTGGCGTATTGGGGAGCCATCCTAGTGCCCAGGTCTGTGGTACTATTCCTGGTAAAATCAGAAGTTAGGAGGAAAATAGCAACACATTTTATTCATTGAGGTTACTTTGATATGCATCATTTAAGCCATCAAAATACGACTTCAGAGCCTTTGCGCCTGCCCTATGTACAGCAGTAAATTTCATTCTTTTTTAAGTCAGTCAGCTGAAATTAAACTGGCCTGTTTCAGTTTTGTTTTTAGTCAGTTTCACTTTTTGGCTGCCCTGCACTAATCAGATATTTGAGTTGCGAACACTGCAGAGCAGTGTTTAAACACAAACCAAAAACGGTCTTAGGAAGACAAAAGACAGTGTCAGTATGACAACATTCATACTAATACAGTTTTGGTTATTGCTAAACCTACATCTGGGGCCTAACCAGTGTTCCTATAAGGGAAGCAGTTATTGTTGTTGAGATCGTCTTCCATAACATATGTATATTGTACATATCTGAATAGTTAGGGACAATCTAGGTGGTGTTTAAAGATACTGTGTCTAAATGTTAAAATCCCTTTTATGGTCATTGTTGAAAATGTATTGCTGGGTAAGTACAGAGGGAAATGTAATAATTAAAAAGCAGTCTGGGCCAATTCAGTTTTCATTTCCATGGGTGCAACTTGAATTCAATGGGAGTTGCACACACTTGAAGTGGAAGCTGAAGTTGTCTCTTAATTATTTTGTCCTGTAAGCTTGGCTCATCCCCTTGAATACCAAAACCTTCATCACATAAAATGTCCTAGTTTTCATCTTGGTCGGTGGTAGGGAGGAGGTTTTGCAAGTCTGGGGAGTGAGCAGGATGCATGAATCTCCCCTCACCTGGGGCAGCCAAGATCCTATAAGGAATTCTGTACTACTCTTGTGATCTGCCCCTGTGTGCAGCTCCCTTTGTCCCTTGGCAGTGTGGCTCACGCAGGAGATGTGATATCACTGGCTTCGTGGCTGAACCTGTGCCCTACTTTCCCCTCCAAAGGGAATAGAGAGTGTGGAGGAGTAGGAGATAATGCTGTAATGAGCAGAACTAACTCTCCTGCTGGAAATTGTTGCCATGCAGGATACCATGCCAAACTGAGTAGCAATGAAAAGCATGGGGAATGCCATGTGGAGCAGATGTTTTCCTGGCTTCATCTCCCTCTTCCTCTGGCCTGACATGTCCTTTCTGAAATCCTATGGTGCCCCAACCGCAATTGTGCAGATAGCCTTCAGGGGAAAACAATGCTGTATTTGTTCTGCTCTTCTCTCTTAAAACAGTTATGGGGGCATAAGAAGAGAGCAAGAATGGTCTAGAGATTAGGATCGTAACCTGTGACTCAGAAGAGCTCAGTTCAATTCTTTGCTCTGCCATACTTCCTGTGAGCCTTTGGGCAAGTCATGTAGTCTGTTCCCCATCTGTAAAATAGCATTTATTTCCCTCACAGGGCTGTTGTGAAGTGAAATACATTACAAATTGTGAGGTTCTTGGATACTACAGTAATAGAGGCCTAGAGGTACAGAAAATAGATGAATTATTTACCTTATTCCTTCCCTTTGTGCTGAATAACGAAGAGTACAATGGGGCTTATGGTAATTACTTTTAGATCTAGTAAGCCTAATAACGATATGATTGCAGGAACACATAATTATGGTTCATGTAGGGCCATCATTTTTTAAGCAGAGCTCCTCATTCATTTCAGATGAAGACTTGTGCTCAGAAGTTGATGGTATGAAATGGGTCTACATAAATATATGGAATTCATTAGCACACCTCTATTGTTAGTTCAATATGTGCATATAGAGCACCACTATGACTTTTTTGCTGCTATTATATAAAACATAACCAAAACTATAAACTAGACCAGGAACTTAATAATTGCACAGTTAAAGGTAATTATGCATTCACTTTTGTCCTAATCATTATAATTATGCTTTCAATTGGCAGCATTAATTTGCCAAACTATTTTTTGAGTATTATTATTATTTCATTAATTATTACTGTTTTCTTTTTTAACTTTTTTTTGGCAAATCAGTATTGCTGATGAATCAAAGCTGGCAAATCAATGCTACCCCCATCAATTTCCACAGTGCCTGAAGTGTGGACTTGTTCTGATGGCCTGGACTGCAGGAATCAGAAGTGAAATGAAAAATTCAGTTGTATTTTTTAACCATAAAGCAATATTTAGTGGTAATATTTCCCCCTCTTTTGTTGAACTTTTATCTGATTTACTAATTCTAGCCAAAAGTTGATTTACTAATATTAGCATTGCATGACCCTAATTGTAAATCTTTTTCTGCAGGTTAAAGAATGGCTCTGTTTAAACTGCCAGATGCAAAGAGCACTGGGTGGTGATTTAGCTTCAGTTCATGGTCCTGTGCCACAGCCTCTTCCGCCCAAACAGAAGACAACCTTTCCAACTTTAACAACCAAACCACCCTCCCAGCCCCAGCAGCCTACGCAAAAGAAAGATATTTCTCAAACACCTGCTCCTTCCCAGCCCCCAGAGCCTAAAAAGCCCCCACCACTGACAAAGCAACCATCCATGCCTGGCTCTCCCCCTGTGAAATCAAAGCAGCCACCCACTGAGCCTGTTACCCCGCACATCTCTCAGCAAATTGAACCCACTCCAAAATTTGGCCAGATCAAGCCAACTTTGGTTGAAGATAAGCAAAAGAAGCCCACAACTGACGTTGTGCCTACCTCTTCAGCATCCGGTCTGAAACAGGATTCACAAGGTCCCAAAGCTCCATCAACTCAACAGAAAGCAATGGAAACTCAGAGATCAGAACATGCCAAGCTATTTCAGGACACCCATCTGGCTGGGGATAAAGCTGTCCTGCCAGATTCCAAAACCTTACCACAGGTGTCACGGCAAAAGTCAGATCCTAAATTTGTTTCTCACCCTGGATCAGACACTAAAGGTCAAAAAGCTGTTGAGCCAACACAAATGAAAGAAGACCCTAAGAAGACACAAATAAAAGTAACCCCAAAACCTGATGCCAAGCAGGTTCCAAAAGGACAACAAGCAGCTGTAGGCCCAAAGCCTACCCCAGTGCAGCCAACACCTCACCCTCAACAGCCTCAGAGAGCTCAAGAGCAACCAAGGCGTTTCAGTCTAAATCTGGGAGGTATTACTGATGCCCCTAAACCACAGCCTACAACTCCACAAGAAACAGTTACTGGGAAACTCTTTGGATTTGGCGCTTCAATCTTTAGCCAGGCTTCAAATTTAATCTCCACATCAGGCCAACAAGGAGCTCAATCCTCGGGCCCTCTACTGGGGCCTGCTACTAAGCAACCCCCTCTGCCATCTCAGGTACCATCCAAAGAGGTCAGTCAGGCTCAGCCATCTCCAAAAGCAGCACCTGTGAAAAAAGAAGCCAAGCCTCCTGTGGCAGAAAAATCACAGCCACCCAAGTCAGATAACATTGTAACCGTTAAAGGATCTGAATTAGAAAAGAAATCTATTGCTGCTAAAGACAGCAAGTCTCAAATTGCTGAATCTAAAAAAACTGCTGGGCCACCGGGACTGGAAAAAACTACTCTACCTAAATCAACTTGTACTCTTTGTAAAACTGGACTAAACATTGGTTCTAAGGATCCTCCCAACTTTAATACATGTACAGAATGCAAGACTATTGTGTGCAATCTCTGTGGATTTAACCCGATGCCGCACATAGTTGAGGTAGGCAGTGGCATTTATATTTACTCTATATACGTTAGTAACTGGTTTTCTAGATTGTGAATGTCAAAGCATATTTTTAATTAACAAGTGGTGCTGAACAATTCTAATGCTTCATTTGAGAGCTTGTATTTTTTTAATTAAATATTTCTGAAACTTGGAGGGTAGTCAAAAGCTACTTTAGATGAATTTCCTGTATTTTAAAGGCAGCTACTGCAGTAGATCTCCTAGGTTTTGAGGCAAAGGCAGACTAATAATGATGATGATTACTGAACCCTTTGAAATTAGAGGTATTATAGCATGGCAGATTATTGTACTCATTCTTTGGAGCTCACCCTGGGGTAAAAGTTCTCTTTCATGTCTGTCAGTATAGCAACATTAACATGGTTTATTCCCCTCTCCTCCTCCTTTGATCAGTGAGCACTATTGAATGAAAGGATTTATTAATTGTTAGTCACTTTTCCCCAGCACAGTCTTTTAACTTCTCCCTAAATCTGTTAGGCAGAGTTGTACCTATACTTTCAGGTTCCATTAATCACATTCTGACTCTTGACTGTATGTGGGAGGCAGACTCATTTTTATGTGCCCAAAGCCTTGAAGTTTGAGGGATACGTGTGTGCAAAGTGGGGCAGGATTTAAACAGGCAACGATCAGAAAGCCATTTAACTGATAAAAGGACTGGAGTTTGAATGGGACTGTTCATTGTTAAAATACGACAATATGGGTAGTTTCTTTTCCATGTAGCTATGCAGCAAAATGTTTCCACAAAAGACAATCATTGGATCAGGTTTAACTTTTGTAACCACCATTCTTTCCAAAAAGGCAACATTTGATCATTTATTTATTGTTCTTTCTTGCAAGGGATTTTTGAAAAAGAGGGAAGGGGTAAGGAACTTTATGTCAACGTATAAGCAGGGCAGAAAAATGCCATACTTTCCTTATTGAGTTAGCAAGACCTTACTTGGTAAAAATAGACCACCAGCAAAATACTTGCAGGTAATTCAAGTGTGTAACTCAATCTACTTAGTACCTGAGAAAAGAAACTATTAGTTAAGGGTGTTTGGTATCCAAGTAAATAAAGTAGAAATGGCTATCTGGGTTACATCATTGTGACATCACTGCCATAGCATGAGTAGAAGCATAGGAAGAATACTGAAAAGAAAAGAACATTCAATGTGTGTGGACTTTATCTCCTGGATTCTCTTCCACCACAGTATTGCCAACCCTTGAGAGTGTGGAAAACCTGAGTCAGAGCTTCTTCCCCTTCAAAAAACCCCAAACTAAACCAAACAACAAACTCTCACGCTTTTGTGTCTGTCTTCTGAATTTTTCAGTTTTTAGGGCAGAAATCCTGCACCTCCAGAATTTGAGATAATTTGGGTTTAAAATTCAGGTAGAGATTTTTCAAAAGTGACAAAGGGATTCAGGTGCAAAAGTCCCATTACTTTTAATGCCGCTTATACTCCTAAATCCCATCATCACTTTTGAAAGCCCCACACTTGGCTGTTAAATAAATGCATTCACAAAAATGTGAGGCTTCCCCCTGACTTCCCTGCTGGTTCCATGTACCTTCTCCTAACACCTCAGGTGGGAAACTGGCATGCTATTTCCTGTTTTCTTCCCTTATCACTGTCCAACCTTCCTGCCTGGACTCCTCCTGTCAGCCTCCTAGTATTCCTCTCACCCATATCTCCCTTTCTGCTCCCCTTAATATTCACCCCCCACATTCTCTTCCCTTCAAAGTCTCCTTCCATTTCTGCTCAGTTTCCTGCCCGTTATAATCTCTTTCACTCCCTCTCACAATATCCAGCACCTCACATTCTAATTTCCTTCCCCTTTAGTCTTTTTGCCCCCATGTCTCTCCTTCCCACCTAGTTGTCTTCCTCTTTCCCACATTCCTTTGTCTATTTTCCTTTCTGAACTGCAAATTTCCTTAGCTGCTGTCCCATTCCTATGTTACCCTGCACGCCCTTTTCTGTTAGCATTGTATTCACTCTGTAGTGCTCAATACAGCTGGAGTGTGATGTGTTCTGTCAAGGGACAAACAGCTAGTCAGATTGCGTTTATTACCAAACTTCACATTCTCCAGCAACTATTTTGGAAGGGAGGGCGGGGAGTGCTTTATATGGGGATCAGAGGAAGGAATGCTCATAGTTGTTAGAATGAGATCATGAGGGAAATTTCACTCCCTCTGTTTAACACACACTCTCTCTTTTTATCCTTACTCTCAGGGCTGGCCCACAACATTTTGGCTCCTGAGGCAGGGAGCTCAAATGACACCCCCATGCCTCCTCGCTTGGGCCAAAACTTTGAAAGGTCTCAATTCTGCCTTCTTCCTGTTCTACTCCTCTCATGGTACTGCTCTGCTACCTACCCCAATAAAGGAGAACTAACAACTTAAAATGCTTTGTTCAAAAATTTTAACTAACACTTAACTTTCAAATGCCTGAACAGCAAATGTAACTTTTCTTGTCTGCATAGTAAACACTGGCATTTTTATCTGTTTGCATAATCAAAGTGGTGCTTTCCGTGCCTTCTTGGATGCAAAGATTTGAACTGCTTCCTCAAGATCCACAGTCTGGGACAGCTCATGCTCTATTGAGATGGTTGCAAGGTCGACCAGCCTCCCTGTGTCATTGTGGAGCGTAGATGTGTTTTTATTAACTTCAGCTTGGAGAAGCTGCGTTCTCCACTGACAACTGTTACAGGAAGTGTTAGAAGCATGCACAGAGCATTTGGAAAGAGGATGGTCATCTTATTTGTGCACATATATTCCAGAACAGCCTTTGGAGTTGGTCCTGCTGAAATGTATCTTGAAAGGGCTTTCAGTTCATCACCTAAATCACTCACATTAATATTGCGCATGTCATCATGTGTCAACACTGTCTCTAGTGCCCTATTGCTGGTGTAGGTCTTCTTCAGGTATAGTGAGGAGTTTTGGAACATCCTACAACATCCCAAATATACTGCTGTGATTCTTGAGCTGCATGAAAAGTTCTTCAACTGACTGTATTGCACAATCTAGCACCTGATTAAAGAATTCAACTTTGAATTGTTGTTTGGAGTCTCTTATGGGATTATCCCGTGCCTCATAATCAAAATGTCTGCTTCGGTGACTCTTGTATTCTTGAATGGGTAGGAAAATAGCTTCAGTGTGAAGTTCCTCTGCCAACTTCTATGCACTCTTCAGAAGGTTTTGAAATCCCTCATCTGACCGATAAGACTGTAGGTATGACTTTGCTTTGTCCAGTTGTCCCATTGCTCCAGATATATCAAGGTCAGCACCTTGGAGTCTCTTGCTTACAACATTTATTTCAAACAGTATGTCATGCCACAACACTAAGCCACACAGAAATTTGAAGTTATGTATGTTTCTGGTGATTCCATTTCCCTCTGCCACTGTTCTCCCACAAACAGTTCTTGTCATAGCATTATCCTCCATAATGGCAACTATGGCATCATCTATCTTCCCAATTTGGTGTTTGATAGGCTTTATATCCTCCACTCGACTTTCCCATCATGTGGCACTCAATGGTTTCAGTGTCAGAGAGGATGTTCCCAGATGTTGCTTCAAAATTTGCCATCGATGAGTTGATGCAGAGAAAAATACATAGATGCTTTGAATTGCATTAAAAAACTCAGCAACTTCACTGATGCAACTCAGCTGCATCACTGACCACCAAGTTCAATGAATGAGAACTGCATGGGACAAAAAAAGCTCCAGGGTTTAACTCTTGGATCCCTGTCTGCACTCCTCTGTTCTTTCCTCTCATGTTGGCACCATTATCGTAGCCCTGACCTCTCATGTCAGCTATCTCAATTCCCGTATCCTCCAGCTTTTTAAGAAGCACATTTGTCATACCAGCTCCAGTAGTATCACTTTTCTTCTGGAATATGCATGGTTACTTCCATTTGAGATGGAGATATGGATGCTACAGTAGCTGCACTCTAACTGGAAGATCACCACTCACATCCTCACTGGGGCCGGAAGGCTCACCGTGAACATTTGTGTCTATGTATCTCAGGAAAGCTCCTTCCTGCTTAGATAGAAAAGCTTCCTTTGCTTTCTTTCTTTTTCTGAATGCTGCCCCATAGGGGCGTTTTCTTCTTTCACTCATGACTGCTGTTCTGTGCCAGCTATAGTGGCTCTCAACACTCAGTTGAAGGGGACAAATAAGCAGGCTAGTAGCAGGGCCTGAGTGAGGGAAGATATCAGCATCTTAAGGGCGTAACTGGCTCCTACTACTTCAGTTGACTGCCTGTTCTCCTCAAGTGGATTCAGGGAAGCAGCAGGAAACAGGAAGCTCCCTGAGAAGTTGGTGTTAATCAGTCCAGGCTCCTGGGGGTGCTAGAGAGGTACATAAGAGGCTCCTCCTCCTCTCTCTCCCTGAAGCTCCTGCTGCTTTCTGTTATTCCCTCTCACCTTTTCTCCTGCCTGTCTGTTATGTCTCCTCCTTCCTCCAGCACAGCACTCCACCATCTCTGTGCATCTAAAGCAGAGAGAATACATATGCACCAGCAGCAGACACAATTTTCTACACTCTGGGTCTAAGTGGCACCCCCCACCCCCTGCAGTCTGTCACCTGAGGTGACTGCCTCAGTTCGCCTCATGGTAAGGCCAGCCTGCTTACTCTCTGAGTTCTAATCTAGAAAGACCAAATTCTGCTGTTTTAAAGTCTGTATCTTTCCTTTTTGTAAAAAAATCCTTCTGCCTCTTTATACTGAAGTCAGGATGGGTTTTGGATCAGAAAACAATGCAACATTAGTCCTAAAATGAGCTTTATTTTGCAGTTGCTAATGCACCAGGGCAGTTCTTACTGGTGGTTGTGCATCAGTCTATGAATTGTTACCTGGTACCTGTCAAAACATGAGATCTGTCCTTTCATCACTTGGGAAACCAGAGGGAAAGCTTTGGGTATGGGTAATAGAGAAGGGCCTGGAGGGTGACACAGGAATGAAGGCAGCATCTATGCAAACGTGTTTGAGTGATTCTGATCCTGCCCCATTTAAGGAGTGCACAGTGAGGCTCAAAGAGCAAGAAAACACATGTTGAGTTGACAAATACTCAGGAAAATCTAACCGACCAGTGTATGTCAATCTTTGAGTACTTTTAACATGGAATATCCAACATGCAGCCTGCTATCATGCTGTGGACAAGGGTGGTTGATACTTAAGAGGGAACGAGATGCCTGTTTATAATAAAGGATATTTGTTCCTGTCATTATGTGACAGCACCTCACCTTTTAAAGAGTATTTCCTTCTCTGAATCGATTGAAAACAATCCCTGTGCTGATGAGCTCCAGTTAAACCTACAGGGCCAGTCTCTCAGCGGCAGGGCCGGCTCTAGGTTTTTTGCTGCCCCAAGCAAAAAAAAATTTGGCTGCCCCCCACCCCAACCCTGGGCTCTCTCCCTCCCCCCGCCCCTGCACCCTCCTTCTGCCCCAGCCCTGGGTCACTGGTAACTCGCTCCTAGGGTGGGTCGTGCAGCAGGAATTTTGGATGTGCACAGAACACAGACAGGATTGGTTCCCATATGGTTACAGAATTGCAGTAAAGTGGAACAATTTTCAGCTTGTGTGATTGGAGGATATCGGGATGCATATTATAAGACTGTCCTACATAAATGAGGAAAAGCTGAGGTGCCTTTATTATTCTTTTGTTCCACTCTTTGTTTCTATGGGGAATTTGCCAATGCAATATCACTGTCTTCCTTTTACACAAATAAAACTAAAAAAAAAAAAAAAAAGCAATGGCTGTTGAAAATAGCAATTCCAGCCCTAATAACCACTGGGAAGCATTTCTTGCTCAATTTTATCCTACTTTTTCTACAGCAAGTTACAGTGGATCAGTACATTTGATTTGGGAGAAATGAAGTAACAGCTGCCCAAATTGAGCTTGAGCACTCCTGAATTTTGAGGTGTTCAAATCTGGAAGGCAGGTGCTAGATTCCCTTTCTGAATATTAGCTAAATCTGGAAAGGAAAAGTCAATTTCTGCTTCCATGGCTCAGAAGTGGAAATCCTCCTATGTGCCTGGTACTGTATCTAAAGCTGCCCAGGTCCTCTAGTAGAGCCTCCTCTCCCTTACTTTTCATTTTAAATTCTAGTGGGATCCACATACCTCCCTTGCTAGGCTTTAGATAGAGAGGGGTACTGTCCATTTAGTCCACCCAATTCCTTCTTTGGGGGCTGCAAGGTGAGGTCACACCAGTATCCCTAATCCAGTCTGGGGAAGTCTTCTGAAGGAGATATCTGGGCCAAAGCCTACTCCTTGGGCATACTACTAGGGTTATCATATGTCCGTATTTTCACAAACATGTCCGGGTTTTTTGGTTTTAAATGGCCATCCGGGAGGAATTTTGTAAAATTCTCAAAAGGTCCGGGATTTTCCTCCCAATGCAGAGTGCGGTGCGGCTGACAGGGCAGCTCGACCGAATTGAGCTGCTCGCATGGAGCCTCCAGCAGCCAGAGCCCCTCCCCTGCAGCCTCAGCGCGCTACGCCGGCAGCGCTCTGGGGGGGGCGGGGGGCCCTGTGGACAGCAGCAGCGTGTCTGCGGCAGCGTGTCGGGCTCCGTGCGGAGCCAGACACGCTGGTCTGAGCGGCATGGTAAGGGGGCCGGGGGGTTGGAGAAGGGGTAGGGGGTCCCGGGGGGGAGTCAAGGAACAGGGAGCAGGGGGGGTTAGATGGGTCGGGGGTTCTGGGGGGGCCTGGCAGGGGTGTGGAGAGGGGTTGGGACAGTCAAGGGACAGGTGGCAGGGGGGTTTGGATGGGTCGGGGGGGCTTGTCAGGGGGCGGGGGTGTGGAGAGGTGTCAGGGCAGTCAGGGGACAGGAAGCACAGGGGTTGGATGGGGCGGAGGTTCAGGGAGGCAGTCAGGGGCAGGGAGAAGGGGGGGTTAGATGGGTCAGGGGTTCGGGCAGGCAGTCAGGGGACAGGCAGCAGTTGGATAGGCGTGGGAGTCCTGGGGGTCTGTTGGGGGCGGGGGTGTGGATAGGGGCCAGGGCAGTCAGGGGACAGGTAGGGGGGTGGGATCCTAGGGGGGCATTTAGGGTGGGGGGGTCTCAGGAGGGGGCAGTCGGGGACAAGGAGAAAGGAGGCTTAGATAGGGGGTGGGGTCCCGGGGGGTGGTTAGGGGCAGGGGTCCCGGGAGGGGGTGATCAGGGGACAAGGAGAAGGGGGGGTTGGATGGGTTGGGGTTTCTGTGGGGGGAGTCAGGGGGTGGGAATTGGGAGGGAGTGGATGAGGGCGGGGCTACCCTCCCCCCCCCGTGGAGTGTCCTCTTTTTTGAATATTAAAATATGGTATCCCTACCCTTCACAGTGCAGCTCTCCATTCACAGCAAGCTGCAGCATGAGGTCTCAGCTACCTCACTCCCTCCCCCTCCCTTTCCTGTTGATAGCAGCCAAGGGAATGCTGGGAAATGTAGTTCTTTCCCTGCTCCAGGGCTGGCTCTATAGGCAGGGAGCTAACCAAGGAACTACAGTTCCCAGGGCCCCCTGGTGGTTCTCAGCTCCCATGCTGGATCCCTGCCGCCCCTGCAAATGGGCCGCCCCAAGCACCTGCTTGCTTTGCTGGTGCCTAGAGCCGCCCCTGCTCAGCGGGTGTAAATCAGCAAAGTTCCATTGATATCAATGTAGCTGCACTGATTTTCACAAACTGAGGGTATGGCCCAGATTGTCTTTTTTAAAAAAAAGAAGTGATTGCTTTTTTTCTCATTTGTTGATTTAGCAGTCAAATATTTATTTACCTAAATGATAATTTATCTCTGAAGTAAACAACAAAGAATAATTAAATAAATTACACTTGATAGATTTCAAAGACTTGAAGGGGCACATAAATCTGGTGCATTAACACAGATCTGAGCCACTGTTCTTATCCTACCATTTACACAATGGGGAGGAGCATTGTTTACCGACTGTTTAATTAGCTTTCCTGTGGGTTTCCAGCTCAGGTAGTTGGAAGCAGTTCTATTTTTAGTAACAGAATACAAGAAAATTGCAACTGTCAAAGCTCAGAAATGAAGACAGTGGCAACGACCATTTTGTGCATTTAAAGCTCAGTGTAGCTTTTGAGAAAATACTGAACAGGATCAGAACTGGGTGGCTAATGTAATTGTTTGACATGCTGCGGGGGTGTGGGTAGGGGGGATGGCAGGAGGGAGGCATCGTGCCATGAAATAGTGTGGCAATAAACTACAAGGAGGATTTTCAAAAAAGGAAGGTGAGTTAGAAACATCCAGACGGAAAAGCTAGGACATTAAAATCATAGAATCAGGATAGATCCTCTATAAATATAACATCTTAATATAATCACATAGCCTATGAATAAAAAAGGAAGCAAAATGATATATGTGGTGTGTATATAATGTTAGCATATGCAGTATGTCTAATCTAATAGAAATGCCAAGGGAACAACAGACCTAGAGTTCTTTAGTCTTTTGATAGCTGTAAAATTATCCATAGATATTGGAAGGAAAAAATTGTTCCATCTGTGAAAGAATTTATTATGGAAATGGTAAGAATATTATTTTTGGAATGGAAAATAAGTTTGGGAGAATTTTTGGGGAAAACGGATGTAATTTCTAAAACCTGTGAAGGAACTATAATTCTAAGAAAGGGATATGCGCATGAAGACATAGCTTGCATATGACAATCTTAAATAGGGGAAAGGAATATTTATTATTAGGCTTATTTGATGGGGTTGTCTTTTCTGTGTAAAATTCTACAATTTGACTAATAAATGGAATGTTAATGTTTTTGCTATCTTGGGCCCCCACTTGTATTTACTAGACTTTATTAACATTAATACATAAATAATGATCTTCCCCCAAATAAAACAATTGTGAAGGGAGTGGGGAAAGTGGCTACATTGTGAAGTCCTTCCCCAGGCAAACTTGGTGGTATCATAAAAGCAAAGAGCTTAGCAGGATTCAAAGATCAGCCATTTATTTGGGCAATGAGAGCACCCAGAGTTATAATACAAAATATGAAAAAAATAAAGTTTTGCAATGAATATAAACCTTCATACTTCAAGACATAAACAAACTTCTAACTTTTGGAGCTAGCAGGACATTTTCCACGATCCCATAACCGCATACTGCAGGGTCTCTTGTACTTTTCTCTGAAGCAGTTGGCACTAGCCACTCTCAGAGAAAGAATACTGGTGTAGATGGCCCCTGATCTAACCCAGGATGGGGATTCCTATTTTCCAAACTCCCATTGAAGTTTGAGGGGAAAATGGAGCATCAACATCAGCAGGTGACCCATTTTGTTTAAATGGTTCAGGAGTTTATTCAGGCCCAAATATTTTCCTTTAAAAATAATGGAAATCCAGCTCAGTTGAAATGAATCCTGTAATTAAATATCCAAATGTGGCAGGGGCTCTTTAAAGCAAGTCTTTGGAGCACTTTAAAGTAATGAGCCATCCAAGATTGTAATGAAAATGTCCCAAAAGATGTACTGTATCATCTGCGATATCCATTACTTCTCTTTTTAATTTAGTAGCAACTGTGCACTACACTATCTGCCCTTTAGAGAAAACCTGGACATGCTGCTAGTTTATCTCCTATTAGAGTTTTATAAATTTATTTGTTGTATTGTGTTGGAGATTTGTTTATAGAATAGAGGGTATCTAGAAAATCTAGAACACAGCAGAAAAATCTGCTGGTTGAAATACATAAAGAGGAATCCGTACCATCCTTCACAGCTAAGGGGTTTATCTATTTTCAGCAGCAATATTTTTTACTTCTGACATTTAAAGCCTTTCTCTAAATTCTGATTATAAAAAGGTGCATGCTAGGAATGCTTTGTTTCATAACAGTGCCTTTATTATGCAAAAATGGACAGGAAAATACAATGTATAGGAATTCACCATGGTTCATAGAAGTTGTATCCATTAATTGATAACAACCACTTATAATCAAGAGAATTGTAAAATTCCTTTTACAAAAGACTATCTTGCATTTGAACCAGACAAAAAATAACCAATCACATAATATGCAGAATTAATAAAAAAAACATTTCTTCATTATCAGCACAAAATGAAATTAATTTTACATCATTTCAAGTATTCCACATTTCATAATGAACTTTGATTGTGTAGTTTGTGTTAAAAAAACCTTGATAACTGAGCAATTGATGTTTGTCCATATTTTTATAAAACATATGTACAATTGAAAGAACTAATTCATAGATTCCAAGGTCAGAAAGGACCATTGTGAACATCTTGTCTGACTTCCTGTATAACACAGGTCATAGAACTTCCTTAAAATAATTCATGGAACATATTTATTAGGCAAAATATTCAATCTTGATTTAAAAAATGCCAGTGATGGAGAATCCACCATGTCCTATGTTAAGTTGTTCCAATGGTTAATTACTTTCATTGCTAAAAATGTATATCTTATTTCCAGTCTGAATTTCTCTAACTTCAGATTCCAGCTAATGGATAGGGTGACCAGATCACCACACTAAAATATCGGGACACATTGGGGTGCCATCAGCCCCGCCCACAGTCCACCCCTGCTCCTCCCAGGCTCCGCCCCCACTCTGCCCCAGGTCCTGCCCCCTCTCCGCTCAGCCCCCCCACCATGCCCTTCCTCATCCCCTGGCCTGCCATTGGCTTGCTGCGTTCCTCCTCAGTCCCCCACCCCACCACTCGCCCGTTCGCTTGCCTGCCCGCCGCTTGCCTCTTCACCCCCCTCCCACCACTCACCCCTACGGCGCCGACTTCCCCTCTGCTGGGTAGGTGCTCGCCCACCCCCCGCCTCTTCCCACCCCTTCACCGCCCTTGCTCAGCCCCCATTGCATCCTCTTCCCCAAGTCCCTACCCCTGCCCTTCCTCTTCTCCACCTCCTCCCCTGAGGATGCCACGTACCTGCTCCTCCCCCCTCCTTCCTGGAAAGCACTAAGCGCCGCCAAACAGCTGTTATGCAGTTGGAAGCGCTGGAGGGGGGAGGAGCGGGGATGCGGTATGCTGGGGGGGGCGGGAAGGGAGGGAGAAGAAGGCGAGGAGCGGGGAGCTTGGCTGCAATTTTTCCCTGTGGGTTCAATTCCTCCCTCTTCCTCTCAGGTGAGTGCCCAAACCACTGGACTCTAAAGTAATTTTCTCTTTCTCTGGCCCAATGCATACTTAATTATTTCTACACCGTGGAACAGCTTCAACAGGAGGGACTGAGAAACCCACACCAGAATAGCTCAGTGGTTAGGGCATTGACATGAGAGGTGGGAGACCCATGTTCAACTGCTTTCTCCTCATCAGGCAGAGGGAGGAATTGAACAGGGTATTTCCATATCCTGGGTGAGTGAACTCAATGATATAGGGGAGGCCTCCCCCAGTTTTGTATGGAGTTAGGCAGGCAAGATGGACGGAGCAGTGCCTAGTTTAAGAATCCTGCTGAGGCTTAGGTAAGAGAGAGGCTTCCGGGCGCCTGCCTGAGACAGCAGTGCTTCTGCTCAGTGGCAGAATCTTACGTGCTATGGGAACTTTGGCCCCTCTAGAGCTAGGTGGCATCTCAGTGGGTGGTTTTGTGAATGCCAGTGACACTTGGGCCCCCCATGGGCCACTCACTGGAAGAGACAGTGTGGAGGCACTAGGGCACCAAAATCCACTAAGATCAGTGTTGGTTTGGGGAACCCTGTGCTGGGAGGACACACAGCAAGCCTCAATGGAAAAAATTAAGAATGATTGCTATCTCAGTACTTTTATGGCCTCCTGTAGTATCTGAGCACCATGCAGTCACCAACCTTTGACAACCCTCAGAAACCTCTTTGAAGTAGGGAAACATTATCCTCATTTAACAGAAGGTAAACTGAAGCAGAGACTGATTGTGGCTTGTGACACAGTTTGGAATTGAACCCAGATATTCTGAGTTCTCGTTCAGTGCCTTCACCACAAGGACATCTGCCCTCTTGCAAAAAAATTCCTTCTCCCTGGCACCTCCTTTGGATTTTACCGATAAGGAGGAAATCTGGCACTAAATCTAGACTCTAAAAAAGACTGACAGTGCCTCTCGAAGTAGGTATTTGATCTTTTGCTAGTGTTAGCCTCTTAATTATTTTGCTTCTGTTTCCTCTGCTTCTAAAAGTTTCCATTTTGCCCTCCAGAACCCAGAACTGCAGGAGTGACTAAACATTGTAGATACAGACAGCGGCCTGGAGATGTAAAGCTACACAAGGCCAGATGGCTTTTATTAGTGTTGTAATGTTTGTTGTTAGTATGAACTCCGAAAGAGATGACTGCTGCAGTAATACATTTCATATATGAACTGCTCCTGCCTTGCTGGCAATTCTCCATATCCAGAAGGAATTCATATAGACTGAATTCTTCACCTGTAGATCTTGTCTATTTCTTAGCACCTTTCAGAATGAAAAACACTTGGTCGTCATGATTGGCATAAGGCTTTAAATGCTGCTCTTGCAGTCTGGTTTTTTCCCTGCTATTAGAACATCAGACAGACTATAGACTAGAGCATTAGTGAGGGACAAGATGAAGTCTGAAACCTAAAGTAGATAATCTGAAGAATTACTGACTTGGCCTTAAGCCAGGTGATTTTCTTCTATTTTATTTCATCAGAAATTTGCATCATGCAGCCATTATTAAAGAAATTTTCTAAAGTCTTAGTTTAGCTTGGTTGTATCTAAACTTGACATCACCCAATGAACTTTTTATATTTATATTAACATTTTAAGGTATTTTTTTTCCTACAGTGTTTCTTTTGTTACAGGATCTTTCTTGTCTTTCACCTCAAGTGAATGCATAATTTTAGTTCATATTGTCTTGAGAAAGAAACAAAAATGCTGATTTTAGGCATTTTAAAAACTGGTCTAGGCTTCATGCACTTTGATGATCAAAACAGAGGAGACTCTGTAAGATACCATGACCTATTTTTTCAAAAATGACTTGTGATACACGGCTGCTACTCTGAAACTTGTGATTTTGGGTGCCTCAATTTTTGGGTGTCTGAATTGAGATACTTTTAAGAGGTTTTATTTTTCAAAGGTTCTGAGCACCTTTAAACATCCAACTGCATTAATAATATACACATGCATAGTCCCAGGTTATCTTTCTAACATGACTAGAAAAATAAATAGCACAAAATCTTTTTTAAGTATCACTGGACTGAGAGAAGATTTGGTTACCGCTGGTCTTGCCATAGACACATCATGGAGTGTCTTATTGATGTTGTAACCTCCCCATAGGCAAAATGAACAGCCTGTACTCTTCCTGGGAAGAAATACAAAGGACATGATTGAGGCATGATATCTGTGGTGAGACTTTGATGTGTCTGAAACCTACAGCCAGACTTCTTGACAATTGCTAGCTCTCATGGACTCACATAGTCCCCTCTTTATGCATTGTAAGCATACATGCTCTTTTCTATCCAACTTGTAAAGGACTGGTATCCATCTTTTATAGTCAAATTACTGGGACCGATAAGATGGCTTTGTAGATCTAGTAAAACTCTGACAAGAAGTTCTACTGTAACATGTATGTACATTCACTGGGGTCATATCTTATTTCCCACAAGACAGTCTGTGTTGTCAAAGTAGTTAATAAGTCCCAGTTAGCACACGCAGTTAACATTTCATATTACACTGTGCCAACCAAGAGGCTAGTGCTCATCAAAATACTACAGTAAATTAATAAAGAAATTTTAATGCTGTGTACAATATAAATCCAGAAAAGCACTTGGCAACCAGTACTGCACCCTTTTACACCCAGTAAGTTTGTGCGCTTGTAATCAAGAGCAGTATTTCAATACATTATAACCATCTGCATGATGAATAATAACAGTAAAAGTATGAGGGGAATCTTAGGATGTAAAGAGAGAGGCCCACGCATGAATACAGAGGAGATATTCTGACACTATATTATGTAAAGAATAGGAAACTTATTATAAATTGCCTGTGTAACCGTGACCACAATTTTTGGAAGGATTTTGTGGAGATTGAGAAGGTTCTGTGGACCAAAACCAAAATGATTCAGGATTTTGGGAGAATGTTACTTATGAAGAAGATTGATTTGGCCAATATAATTGGGGACGGGGAATTCTTATGTCATTAAAGTGAAGTGGAAAAGAGAGGATTAGATTCATGCCAGTAAGCTGTTTGAGTTGCTGTCTTACAGTATTTGAAAACAAGAGGTCATGGACTGATGCTGAAGAAAGGATTAGCAACATCAAGGCATTCAGGCAGAATTTCTTTACACAAAGGGTGGTTGGAGTAGAAAAAAATTGTCATATTTTGTTACAATCATCAACAAAAGGAAATAAGGTAGTGTGTATCCATTTTTGAGGGTCCAGGGCATGTTTTTGGGTGGAACAATAAAAATATACTAGTCACTAATTGCATTTTGGGGGTTAAGCCAGATGCTGAGACAGTGAGGTAACCTGGGCTTCTGAGGACAGGGCTCAGTAGACCATATGGTGGTCTTCTGTTTTTAGAGCTCTCCTAGGTTAACATCTTGTTGCGTTTTTATCAGACTGACTTACTATTGTAAATAGTCCAGTTGTCATGTAAGGAAATATTAAACTGAGCATAAGAAACTTGTCTTCTAATTTATATCCTCAACCAATGCAATGATTTTGGGAGAGTTGTGTCCTAGCAGACGGACAGAGTTACTAAACAATTCCAGCTAGTCAGAAAACTGTAAATATTTTTTTCAGTTCTTTATTTAAAAAAATAATAATTGAGTACATTTTCAGGCTGATTTTCTGCTTTGGAACTCCACTCCTATCTATAAAGTGACTGAGTTAAACAAATTGATCTTTTATTGTAGAAATCAGTATACATTTCCACCAATACAATTTCATCGAAGTTAATGGCAAAGCCATATAGTCAACTTTCTGATTTAACTTAAACTGTTTGAGCCTTTCCAAAACTCTGAAAAGTTAAGAAAAATGCATGTTACTTTTTGTAGGTAGCCTTGAGATTAATCTTTTTAATGCAGTGCAATATTTTTGTTTATATGAAATGAGTTACAATGTTGGGGTGTGTATTCTTCTCTAAAATGCTAATAAATATTCTGCAGTGACTGGCATTTTCAGTCTATTTGATGGGAATTATCACTTAGCATATTTAGGGCACAATCAAAAGCTCATTGGAATCAATTGAAAGGCTTCCAGGTAGAGTTATTAGAAAATGTCTGTTCTCCCCTCTCCCCACCCATGGAAAATTTCAACAAAAACTGAACAAGTTTTGTCAGTTTTCCATGGAAAATTTGAGGTTTTGGTGAAAAATCAAAATCAGAAATATTTCAGCCCAAAATGGTCAAGATAACATTTTGCATGAAGCATCACCGTCTCTCCTCTTTGTGGTGGGAGGCGGTGCATCATGGAAAATGAAATCTGGCTGTGGAGGCTGTTCAATGGAGGAAAACAGGAGCATGATGCATCCAAACAACAATTCACCTGAAGCACTACAGAGGCATTTCGTAATCAAAATATTTTGGTATTCAGAAAACTACCATTTCCCCCCCAATTTTTAGGTATTCAGTTTTTTACTAATAAATAAAATATTTCTGTAGAAATGAGACACTTTTTGAGATTTTTTTTGTAGACAAAAATCTCATTGAAATTTGAAAATCAGTTTAGATGGGGAAATTTTGATCTGTCCTTCTCTTTATTATTGCCCAACTTCTGTTGGCCCCATTGACTTCAGTGAGCTTTGGTTCAGGATTTCAGAGATTACAGTTGAATCCAAGTGTTTTTTCCTTATATTATGGAAGAAACAGGGTAAGAGTGGAAGAAATGTTAAAGAGAAATAGAGTCTAAAGGACATACCATATATCTAGCAAGTATAAATAGAGGGTAAAAAATTAACAGGTTCTTTAGTGAACATTGGGTGGGTAGGAACACACACACATACAAATAGTATTTGTAATGATATAATCATAATATTCGTAGATTTGATACCTGTACGAAGTTATTACTTTATTCCTATTACAAGATCTTGTTGTTATACTTATCTGTCAGTATATTAATTTCAGGGTGTGTAATTTGGGTACTGGTCCTCTAAGCAAGAACACAATGTAGATTAAGTTAAGCTATTATTTTCTGGCACGTCTGCCAAAAAAAAAAAAGATTTTTCAGGAGTTTTTGTTTTGTTTTGAACGTAACTGAATGGAGTTAAAGATTTTGGCCTAAATTTCCATGGAAAAAGTGACTGGTAATTTTTGATGCATCAGTTTTTAGCTGTACAACTTGACATACTTTAAACTCCCATCCCTGAAAGACAATCCTTTTTAAGGCGTTGTTGTAACTGTGTTGGTCCCAACAAGGTGGGTGATGTAATATCTTTTATTGGACCAACTTCTGTTGGTCTTTTCCCCATACCTGAAGAAGAGCTTTGTGTAAGCTCGAGAGCTTGTCTCTCCCACCAACCGAAGTTGGTCCAATAAAAGATATTATCTCACCCATCTTGTCTTTCTAATAAGCCTGTTTACGATTGTCAAGTCTGGGCATCCAAAATCACTACTCATTTTGAAAATTTGGGACTTTTTGTGCATTACAGAAAGGGTTTAACAGCACTATTGAGAAATGAGAAAGGAATAAAACTTTAATAAAACAAACTGGAGAACAGCTCTGTGAACTGCTGCTCGCAGCCATGTGGTGTTCCCACCCCACACTTTCAGGGCACCTCTCCAAATTCCTGTGTTCATAATACTTTCCCTTATGAGGGAGTGCCTTTAAATTATAATCTTCTACAAAATATATCTCTACATCTTCCCTCTTAAAGAAAAACAAATGTATATGTGTGTGTGTGTGTGTGTGTGTGTGTGTGTGTATGCAGCTAACAACTATCTAATAAAACATGGAATAAATTCTCAACCCATATAGTACATTTCCGTAAACCCAATGTATAAACAACCTAGGGAGGAGAAGTTACCAGCACATCACTCTCAAGTGAATCTTTACCACTCACTTTCCTCAAATACACCTTCTCCAGACAGATTAGCAAATCTCTATGAGACTTTCAGGATGTTTAATCTCCTGCTCTGATCTTCTCTGTATCAGCCTTTAATTAGAGACTGAGTTATCCTCTTGTTCCTTGACAGTTTCTCCTTTATGTGTTGATGATAAAGGATCAGTCAGATGGGAAATGCCAGAGTCCACATCTACTGTCAGTGTGTTGGAGCTTTCTGGGATTACTTCTAGATCCCTTCGGTTACGTCGAAATGTGTCTCCCTGGTCTGTCTGGCCTACATAAGACTTTAGATGCGGCTGTTCTTTAATGGTACCACTTTAGCCCTTTAGAGGTGTGATTCCTCAGGCACACTCTATCACCTGGGAGATCACCGGCCCATTTGTCAAAATAATATTTCTGCATCCACTTCTGATTTTCTTTCATCTTCCATGTGGTTTCACTGTTATGAGAATCAAGTAATTGGTAAATTAGATCTGATCCTTCTTCCCATGAACAGCTGAGGTGGAGAAAAGCCATTCTTCTGGAGTATACTTTGGTAAACCAGTAACCTTTTATACAAATCACTGTCAAAAGTCTTTCTCCTAAGGTTCTTTACTGTCTGTGTAGCCCTTTCCACAAGTGCATTTGATTGGGGGTAATTTGGATTTGATGTTTTGTGATGAAAATGCCAATCTATTGCAAATTGCCTAAAATCTGCACTGGAGAATTGCAACCCATTTTTGCTAAAGACTTCACCTGGAATTCCATGTCTGGAGAAGATTCCCTTCATGCCAGCTATTACTGACTTACTATCAGTATTGTGCAGTTTGCAAATTTCTGGATACAGAGAATAATAATCTGTGACTATTAAATAATCCTTTGATTGCCAGGTAAATAAGTCAGTGTCTACCTTCTCATAAGGCTTTTGTGGAACTGCATGAGGTCTCAGTGGCTCTGCCTGTTGCATGGCTTGTATTTCAAGCTTGAAAAGCAGTTAGTAATGCCGTGATTGATCTGTGGCCAAAAACTGCTCGTTGTTTGCACTTCTCAATTCCTAAATGACCCTTGTGGATCTACTGGGCTTTCTGGTTGAAAACCAGACACCTGGCAATCCTCTACAGTGTCATTTGCAATGAGACTGGAATATTGTTGAGCTGTATTTACTAGAGATTTTCATTAGACTTCTGCTGTAGCCTCACTATGTAATCTACCCTGTCAGTAATCCATATGATGAAAATATAATATCTTTGCACATACATGAATATTCAGATGGTCATTTATTAATTAAGATCTGGTTCTCTACTGTTATCTTTGTGAAGTCTTGCAGATATGTTGTGTTTTGAATGAACAATGTTTATTTCTGTATGATATGCAGACCATTTGGGTTCTTCCTGGCACACTTTTTTTTTCATCTGGGCCAAAGTGAGTTATTACAAGAGCATTATCTCACGGACGGTGACTATTTACAGAGTTGGCTATCCAATGTGGTATCCTAAATTCTTCACCTGCTCCTTAATTCTGTGCTGCTTATCCTCCATTTATACCTACATATCTGTAGTTTAATAATTGCTTCTGGTATCCACTTTGGTCTCAAGAAGGAGCATTCAGAGTGATTTCCCTTCAGAACCTGAGAATACAACCTGTATAATGCTTCTACTTATGTGGCATGCAGAGTTCCTCTATCTAGCCCCCTCTCTCCATGCAGTAGAATTGTGGTATTTAGGAAATTCCTTGTATACAGAGGAAGCGGAACAGGAAGATTTGCTCTAATTTCAGAAATTTGGATTTTAAATATATCATGTTCCTGGTGGTTAAGCATAGAGGGATACCGATAGCTAAAAAACATCTTTCCACTAGTGCATTTTTCCAGTTTTGTCACATCTTTAAATGTATTTTTCATGTACTGTTTACATTCAGATAAAAACTCTTACCTGCTGTTGACAGATCTATTCTGCTGTTGCCTTTGTTGCTTGTTTCTCTCTGTTGACCTTTTTATGAAGTCTGTCACACTAAGACACTCTGGAATGAGTTGTAACTCTGCATTTTGTACAAAAGCAAAACTGACATAAAAGCCTCTTTCCTGCTACTGTGCATCATTTTCTCTTCTCTTATTTTCAGCCATACCATAGCAGTTATTCTTATTGCCTATTTTCCACCTCATAGAAAAGTTAAATGTGTGAACATCTCACTTTATTTAATTACTGAAAACTAAGACCCATTTTTTAAACATTACTAGAAATGAAATTAGACATGTGGAAAAGAGAAGGTGCTGATGTGAAGCTGATTATTTTCAGGTTACTGAAATAAAGTAATAAGACCAATTGTTAACATAAGTGTGTTTCTATTCAATTATATTCTGTTCACATATTGAACTAAAAGAGAATATACCAGACTTGAAGCCAGCCTTTCAGCCCAGCCCAGTACATGGAGTAATTTCTAGACAATAATTGGAGTTTGAGGACTATGTTATCTATGTAGTCATCTATTTATGTGGCTTCCATTACTGTAGTATTAAAGGTACCTTCAGGATCAGAGTAAAGACCACTTGGGTTTCAAGTTTGCAGGTCTTCATCCTACATCAGCATCTTGAATGGCTAGACATGGTGCCAAGCTACATTGTACAGATATGAACTTTCCCAAAGTTCATCAGTGTTCAGATTGGGCAGCATGAAATTTTAGGCATCTGTACTTGGTATGAGTGACTTGCAGAATCAGGCCTGCTGCTGCTACTTCTCAGAATTTTATGTACATTTTGTAATCCTAATATTTTATTTTCATTACAGACCATGAGTTGTTGGATTGTTTATTGTTGATTCTTTTTATTTTTTTGTTTAGTTGTTCTCTCCTTTTGCTGTCCTTCCCTGATTTGTTCAATCAAAAGCTCCATGGGCTTGATCACTTAGGCACTCAGATACTGCAGTCTTGAGGGCCATATATCTACCTGGATAAATAGATCCATAGCCCAGTAAAGTCAGTGGATGCATCTCCATTGACTTCATTGGGCTTTGGATCAGGCCCTATATCTGGAGATACAGTGTAATTTAATATAATTTTTAAGTGTGTGTGGGAGAATTAATTTTGTTTGTTTAAAACAAGTTGTGTATATATTCTACTGAATATAATGTATAAACTATGAGTAAGGACAGGATATCAATTGGGGGATGGTTTTTAAAAATATGACAAACTGGGTTAAAATTCTTAGTGGCAAAAATAATGTGGGGTGGATATTTTGGAGCTAAAAATGGAAAATATGAAGAATTTTCTTGATTGCAGAGGTTCCGCCCATGCTTACTTGTTGAGTAGTATCTTAGTAAACAAACACTCTTACTGAAACTGAATAGTAAGGTAACTAATGAAAGTAAACATGGCTTCAAAAGAAAAAAATAGGAACACATTTCTATCACTTCAGCTACCATTTAGTTCTTACTTTTAGTTTTGATTTGTAATAAGCTTCTGCTGATGACTTTTAGGCGTTTTGATTCTTTTTGTGATTAAAACTATAAATAATTTTGCATGTGTTTTTAAGAAAAAGAGGTATTCAAAAACATTCAAGTCAGTTGAACTGGGCCACTCAGTAAAGTTATTCATGTCCATATGTGTTTGAAGGATCAGACCCTAACTAGCAGCCAGACACCTTAAACTCCTCAGAACACTTTAAAAACTTCTTTCTCTCTTAGCAGATTCCATTATGGAGGAAGTTTAAATGATACGTTTAAAGTCTCCACTCAGAAGGAAGGATTTTCAGACAATATTCAGCAAGTGATGCATAAATCCATTTACTCAATTAACTTGCCAAGACTTGTTGGAAAGACCATTGATTTCAGTGAGACTATTTGTGTAGAAAAGTACTTCTCAAGGAGCCTAGTTTAGCTTTGTGGTGTTAATTGTGAATGTTTAGAGCCATTATTCAAAGTGGCCAATAGGGGGGCATATAGCAAGGGTGTAATGATCTGTGTAAACAGGAAATAAAGATGGTCTTGCATTCTCCTTTACAGTTCCTATTCAGGTCAATGAAAAGATTCCTACTGACTTTAGTGGAATCTGAATGTTAGTAAAAGTGGTCAAAACTTTGAAACCCTTTGAAACTTAGATCAAAGTATTTGCCATCTGCCTACTAGGATACACTTTTACAGTGAAGATTTGGAGCTTTAGGGTCTGATCTTCCAAAAGGATTATATATGTGAGTAACTTGACTAACATTAGTTGCCCACTTGAAATTTCTAGCTGTATATCTGTGTACAAAGATATATTGCTGGAATCCTTACGGGAAAACTTGTAATATGTGAGAATTTTCAAATAGATTGCATTTGGAGGGCTAACAACTCACGGCTCCATCTTACAAACATTCATATGAGCAGTCTTCACCTCTGTGAGTAGTCAATGGGGCTGCTTGTGGGCTAGATTCCACTATCCTAAATTCTGCCACACTGAGTAGCACCTTTTTCTGCAAGTGGCCCAATGGGTGTGAATGGGACCAATCACTAAGTAAGGTGGTATTCATTATAAGTGTGACAAAATGTGGTCCTATATGAGTAAAGAGTACCAGCATGAGTAAGGGTTCGTAGGATGGTGAGTAATGCTAGACAGTTACTCTAAATAATGTTTTTAATGCATTTCTATATTTCTACATACAACTATTTGGTGCATACACAGCAAACTCTTGAAAATATATCAAGTTAAAATATAGATATTTTATTCACACAGGCATAATTAGGAAAAATATACAATGCCAAAGGATCTTTTAGATGACTGCTTAATATTGTTTTGATTGTCTCTCAAACCTGAACTGCAGTTTAATGTATTTTTGGCTCTTTTTGGAAAGATATCACAGCATGTTTCATATAAGCAAATGCATTTATTATTAGAAAATGTTAAATTTTTAACGTATCTGCCAATATTATGGCAAGGAGAAGAATTTAGACTTTTAAGAAATGATTTGGAGGGTTGGCAGCAGGAATGTGCAGTGCTAATGAATACTGTGCTGAGGATACAAAATTGGAGGCAGGCCCAGAACTGTTCAAGTTCAGGAGGTCACCCAGATTGCAAGGCATTTTGTTGGAAAGGCGATGGCTGTATGTTCTTTCTTTCTTCCTTTTTTTTTTATGTTCCTGCAAGGTGTTGAGAACCGTTACCTCCCATTGGCTTCAGTGATAGTTGAAGGTGCACAGAACCAAGAGGATAGTTAATAGGATTAGTAGCCATTGATCCTAATTGGAGGTTATGAGCATGCTTAGGGTAGTTCTCTATGAGGAATGGGAAGAGTCAGCAAGGTAAATGGGAAAGAAGTATGTCCCAAAGAAATTGAATGGAGAAATCATCTCTTAGAACAGTGGTGGCAACCTGTGGCCTGTGGGCCGCATGCAGCCCGTCAGGGTAATCCACTGGCGGGGCCGCAAGACGGTTTGTTTACATTGACATGGCTGTCCACAGCTCCAAGTGGCCGCGGTTCGCCATTCCCAGCCAATGGGAGCTGCGGGAAGCGGCAACCAGCATGTCCCTGTGGCCCGCGCTGCTTCCTACAGCTCCCGTTGGCCGGGAACAGTGAACCGCAGTCACTGGGAGCTGTGGGCGGCCGTGCCAATGTAAACAAACTGTCTCGCGGCCTGCCAGCGGATTACCCTGATGGGCTGCATGCGGCCCATGGGCCTCAGGTTTCCCACCACTGTCTTAGAACCACAACTAGTGAATACTTCTGTAATGCCTTTGGGTCAGGGTCAAGAATGTGAAGAAAGAATCTATATGCAGATGCATAAGGACCAAAAGGAAAAAAAGCACTGTAAAAAACTTTGATTGCAACACTTGTCTGTCTTATGCTAGGTTGGGTAAATAAGATGGAATCTTTTTTTCCCACTTTTGTTGAAAATAAGCTGTCATGTTTACAGAGATAGCAGCACCTCTGTTCCTGGTCTGTCTGAGTGCACCCCCTCAGGTGCCAGACCTCATGTTTTTACCTTTCCTGCAGTAGAATTCCACAATTCTCCAACTCTTAGGGTATGTCTACACGTGGAGCTGGGGTGTAATTCCCAGTTCGAGGAGACATACCTACACTAGCGCTAATCAAGGTAGCATGTTAAAAATAGAGTGTATAAATATAAAAAATAGAGTGACAGGCTACATGCAAGACTATAGACACATACTTGGGATGGCTTGCGCCGCTTTCTCTACACTCTATTTTTAGCAAGCTAGCTCAATTAGAGATTGTGCAGGTATGTTTCCTCATGCTAGGAATCACACACACCCCAGCTCCAACTGTAGACATACTTATAGACTGGGCCAGGGCTCAAGTACCCAGTGTATCAACTATGATTATTTGGCTGGCACCTGCAGTTCTTCTTTGGAGTCTGTGACCAGTAGCACTCAGTGTCAAAACATCCTTCTTAAGACCAAAATATTATTTGGTTTGCAGCAGGAATGAAGCATAAGAGAGAGAGAGAAGGGGGTTTAAAACAACAAACAGTTTACAAGTATGTGTCTCTGACCTAAAAGCTTATTATCCCTAATGTTGACCTAGGCAGGCCCAACTTCTTCAGACACCCCAGTAAGTACATGTCTCAGTCTATATTCCCCCAAACAGCTCCTCTGAACAATTACCTCCATCTCTTGAGAGAAAAGCCCGTTTTAAACGGCCAGAGTTACTTTTTTCTTCTCTGTTCCCAGGTTTTGGACCTTCTGGACAGAACTAGTTTTGCAGGTTGGCTGGGGAGGAGGTAAAAATCTTCAAAGCTAATAGTCTGGGCATTGTCCCATAACAATTCTCAATTGTTTCCTGAGGGGTAGCTTATCTTGAGCCATTCTTTTGCTTTCTGCTTGCTTTACCTTAAGGTCCTCTGTTAACATAAAAATATGGTCATACAATAAACATCCCAATAAATCCAGTAAATACAGTATTCATAAATTATTACATAGCAACTCCAATTCTGTCACAGGAGCAAAACCAGATATCTGAGGAGAAACACAGGAATTGTCTCCTCTGATCAGTTGTCCATGTGGTCTGGTATCCCATCTCCAACACTGGTCAGTGCCAGATGCTTCCAAGGAAAGTGCTTCATAACTCATCACAGACAATTATGAAATAGTGTCTCCAAGAGGAAGTTTCTTACTCTGGTTGGCTTATAGCAGGATGGTTTATATCATTTATACATTTTATCCTGTCAAATACAACTATGAATCCTTTAGCTTTTTGGCTGTAACTTAGTCCAAGCCAACTTGAACACTTATAGATAAAGGCTGGGGGGGGAAGCTGAGAGGAAGGTATTATGTTTGGTGATGCAAGATCATGAAAGTAAAACAAAATCCAAGTTCACCTCTATGTTGCTTGAGGGCCACACAGAACAATAAACTGTGAATACAGAACTGGTTGAGATCTTATTCAAAGATTTCACAATTAATGAGGTTCCTAAGTAAGAAGCATCATCTTTCAAGATCAGATAATTTCTGCAGTTTTCAGTCGCAGGGCTTAGTGAAGTATTGCAGTTTCTTAGCCATCCTGGATATGAGTCAACAGTGTGCCCTTGTGGCCAAGAAGGCTAACGGCATTTTGGGCTGTATACGTAGGGGCATTGCCAGCAGATCGAGGGACGTGACCATTCCCCTCTATTCGGAATTGGTGAGGCCTCATCAGGAGTACTGTGTCCAGTTTTGGGCCCCACACTACAAGAAGGATGTGGAAAAATTGGAAAGAGTCCAGCGGAGGGCAACAAAAATGATTAGGGGGCTGGAGCACATGACTTGAGGAGAGGCTGAGGGAACTGGGATTGTTTAGTCTGCAGAAGAGAAGAAGGAGGGGGGATTTGATAGCTGCTTTCAACTACCTGAAAGGGGGTTCCAAAGAGGATGGAGCTAGACTGTTCTCAGTGGTACCAGATGACAGAACAAGTAGTGATGGTCTCAAGTTGAAGTGGGGGAGGTTTAGGTTGGCTATTAGGAAAAACTTTTTC
Source organism: Terrapene triunguis (assembly GCF_002925995.2). Lineage (NCBI taxonomy): Eukaryota > Metazoa > Chordata > Testudines > Emydidae > Terrapene > Terrapene triunguis. The sequence goes on from NW_020664419.1 coordinate 14,613,251, forward strand.
ACTAGGAGTATGGTGAAGCACTGGAATGGGTTACCTAGGGAGGGGGTGGAATCTCCTTTCATAGAGGTTTTTAAGGTCAGGCTTGACGAAGCCCTGGCTGGGATGACTTAGTTGGGGATTGGTCCTGCTTTGAGCACGGGGCTGGACTAGATGACCTCCTGAGGTCCCTTCTAACTCTGATATTCTATAATTCTATGATTCTTGGAAATCTAACTCTTTTCTGATACCTTTCTCCTAACTTAAAGGAAATCAGGTTACATGAAGATGCTGTTAGGTGACTTTGGCATTTAGTTCATCTTCCCAGTCAAGAGGCAAATATCCATTTTAATATGGCAAGTTTAAATGAGACCTTCACAGTAAACCTCAGGTGCTGACCTCTGACTTGAAGTGGTTTCCATCATATACAGGGTTTACAGTTTGGTTCAATGGCTCTTACCATCCCCACTATACAAATTGTTCCAGCACCCCTGCAATAAACAGTTTTTGTTAATGACAAAATAAGACAAGTGGATATGCAGCTGAAGCAGAGCGAAGAGTTTTGAAGATTATATTAACTCAAAATTCTCTCAAGCTCTCATTTTTCTTTAAATGCACAATCAACTGGACATTTATTAGATGGCACAAAATTCATTTAGAGAAGAAATGAAAATAAATTCAGAAAATTCTAGAACAGTTCTTTTCTGAATGTGTTTAATGAAATACATGAGATCATTTTGACCTACATTTCTATGATTCCAAGCTATTATCTAGTCCATCTCACTGTGCAAAGTATACCTAGACTATCCCTGACAGGTCTCTGTCTAATCTGTTCTTAAAAACCTCCAGAAACAGGGATTCCACAATCTCCCTGGGTAACCTGTTCCAGTGCTTAACTATTCTTATAGTTAGAAAGTTTTTCTTAATATCTAACCTAAATCTCCCTTGATGCAAACTAAGCCAATTACTACTTGTCCTACTTTCAGTAGATGTGGAGAAGTCTGTTAGGTCACCCCTCAGCCTTCTCTTCTCTAGACTAAACATTTCTAGATCTTTCAACCTTTCCTCATAGATCATGTCTTATAAATTTTACACTCCTGTTAATACATAAAAGTCTACAACTGACTAAATGTTTAGCTTTAATAATCACAGCAAACTTTACTTTTGAGATTACATTGATCTCATTCAGTGGCTCTAAAATAAGAGGGGGGGTGGGGTCTTTTTTTGCCTGTCTAGCCTATCATGAAAATGACTCATTAGTGGTGGAAATATGCATGTTCATTTACTGGTTGCAGAAAATATAGATTGTCAAATGAGTACCATCTACAGTGTCAAACTATGTATAGCAAAAAAGCCAGTGTTCTGTTTGTGAATCAAAGAGATTTTGCTCAGATAGGTCATTAAATTGATAAGTGTATGAAGATGTTTCTTTGCTGCTTGCTCTGTCCCAGATCAAGAAAAGTGAAATTACCTGATACTTTGCAATCACAGTTGTCTTTTGAATTGGCGATTGGCAAATCTCCATTTATTTCATCTATAAAAGTCCTTTGAACATTTGTAGCACATTCTGTTCCACTATCTAGCATAAATGAAGCAGTAAAAACATAGACAAAAACAACGCAAGATGGTGAAGGAGTAGAGAAACCAATTGTGTTAATTGAAGAACATAGCAGGGGCTATTTCAGTACATTTCATTTAGCTTCCTTCCTAACAGATGTGTTGAAGGTAATAAGGGTTTTTGTTGTTGTTGTTGTTGTTGCTTGTATTACATCCTGAATGGGTTCATAACAGCACAATATGAAATACGTGATATTGTTAATGTAAACAAATGTTAAAAACCACGCACTAAATGATAATACAAAGTTCCACAAATTCCATGTTTTTCTGTCAGTGAGTCTTTCTGGGCCCATTATTAAAAGGGCAGGAGGGTATTGTGCTCAGTGTAATGGGCTGAACCAGGAGATCTGGTTTCAAATTGTGGCTCTGCCTGACTTTTTGTGTGACTTTGAGCCCAAATCACTTCATTTCTCTGCCTCAGTTTCTCATCTTTACAGTGGGGGTAATAACACTTTTTTCTCATATCCTTTGTCTGTCTTGTCCAATTAGATTGTTATTAGATAACAGGAGCCTCTTGGAAGTACATTAATAAGTGTGTAAAGATATACAAATATGATTTTTCTTATATATCATTTGGTTTTCACGGCTGTACCTATTAATTTAAACCTTTTTTGATAATCTTGGTTGTACAGGTGATGGCGCTTTATATTTTAGATAGCCATAAGAATCCATTTCAGTTCCCCAGAGCTCAGCAAGCTATTACCACTCTGAGTCAAACTTCCTTGAACATTAATGCAGTTGTCCCTGTAAGCGTTATGATGATGATTTGTTTTTCTGCATGGAACTACTTGACACTATTATATCTGTCAGATTCGATAAAAATACACGCCTCCTCAGCTTTATTGATATGTAGAAATTGTCAAATTTAGCATATCTTCACATCTAATAGCATCATTGTTTATTTGAGACCATGTTGGTTTACCATGCAAGGAGTTTGTCCTTCAAGCTGGAAAAATCTAGTCAATGTGTTTATCATTACTCCTGACAATACATATTATAGTGTTAATATCTAATTGAAATTCCCGTCAAATTTTCTGGGGTTGCCTGAGAAATGTATTACTACGCCTTATAGTCGCAAGTGACTGTTTATTTGTATCTATTCTTTCATTATCTTTAACCAAAGCTGACACTGTATAATGGGGAAAATCTCAGGTTTAACTGGACTGGCAAAAAGACTGAGATGTATTCTCTTCTAGTGCTCTAAATGCAAAATGATCCCAATAATTAAGACAGGCAGAGGAGAGACATGATTTTGAATTGTGAATAGATTTTATTGGTCAACTATGACAAATTTGTGAATTAAATATTTCTTACCTAAAATCAATACTTAGGAAATCAGTGGGGATTTAATCACCACTAACAGAATAAGGATAATTTAATTTAATGTACCTAGTTATTAATAACATATAATTACAGCTATGGTGAGGAGGTGCTGTTCCCATCTGGATCAAGTTTAGGCAACGGTTCAGTTTCAATACTTGAATCGGGAGTTAGAAATCAGATTTGAGATATGAATTGGAGATAAGGGTTAGAGGCATTACATCTTGTATACTACTCTCAGTGCTGACTCCAGATGGTGGAAGTCTAAAACAAATCAGCTATTCTCATGAGATTTCAGCTGCATCTAGTGGTATTGCAGCTTCCTTATAAAGACCTATATTTTGCTTAGTGCTTAAAAGAGAGCAACTGTCGGGATTCAGAGAGACCACTTCTCTTCTGGAGAGGTCACCATTAAGAATGACAGGGTAGCTCAGAATCCATGTCCACTCAATTATTTTACCTGCCTGCTGAGACTGCCATTAACCAGACTGCCAGTTAGTGTAAATTGTGATAGTCCTTTACACACATCAGCAATCAACTAGATCAAGACACCAGCTGATTTTTTTGCATAGGCAACCAATTGGCTAGCCGATGGTGATGTAGAGATGGAAAGCTATATTCCCCATTACGATCCTCTGAGACATTAATAGAACAAAATAGAATACGTCCCAAATTCTGCTCTCATTTAAATCAGTATAGATCTGGAGTAGCTTCACTGACTTTAGTGGAGTGATACCTGCTATATGCAGGCATTGAGAATTTAGCCTTATAGAATTTGATTTGATTCTTATCTAAATGGCTTCCTCAGAGTTAATAATAATTCATAACATTTAGCATAAGGCAATGGACTGAGACTTAGGAGATCTTGGTTCTATCCCCAGCGCTGTCCCTGACCCACTGTGTGACCTTGAACAAGTCACTTCATCTGTTGTTCCTTTGTGTGCCCTCCTACCCTTTGTCTTGCTTGTTTGCTTTTCAAAGCGGGGGCTGTCTCTTATTTCTGTTTGGACAGTGTCCAACTGTCAGGGCCAGGTCATGGGCGATACAGCCTAAGGGTTAGCATCAGGCACAGGCCGAGGGGCTGGGACCCAGGAGCCAATTACCAGGAATCAAGGTGGGTTGGAATGCCAGGAGATCAGAATAGAGAGAGAAACCGGAGGGCAGAAACCAGGAGGCAGTTACTAAGAGTCAGGCCGAGTCAGGATACCAGAAGGCAGGAACAGGTAAAACCAGGCAAGCAGTCCATGAAAGGGCGAAGCCCAGTTGTACAGACAACTTCCTGTTTCTTCCTCCGGCTTAAATAGGAGCTGTGGCCCAATCAGAATCCTTGGAGCACAGGGGAGGGGCTTATGCCCCAAGGGGCTTCATGGACCCCAGCTCCTGTTGTTGTCTGTGAGCTAGTGGGTGGAGGATTGGAGCGTAATGACTCCCAGGTGCTCCACAGACCTGGATTCAAGTCCCTTGGGGTCTGCCACTCGCACAATCTCAGTTGGGGCCTCAAGGGGTACATCTACACAGCCCACAGCAGCAAGCCTCCCATCCCTAGTCCAGATGTGCTAGCAGGGCTTGCATTAGTGCTCTAAAAACAGCTGTGTATACAGTGCTTTGAAGCTGTAGCTTGGGCTGGATCCTTGGGCTCTGAAGCTCTGTTGACTTGGACTGTGAGGCTCATTGTGGTTGGCTGTGTAGCTATAGGCTCAGCATCACTGAAATATAAATGACAACAGACCTTAAGATGGGAATTATTTTTCTCTTAAAAAAAAAAATCTATTGGTATGATGAATGTTTATTTTCAAGTAATGGGTATACTTTTTTATGTAATGGGGAGTAATTTTTGTCCCTCTCCGTTTACTTGACCATAACATTTCTCTCCCTTTTGGCATTGTCCTGCATATGGAAATACAGAGAAGTTTTAATGCCTCAAGAGATTCTGCTCTCTGGCCCAACTGAAAATACAAACCCCCAGAACTCTTGTAAGGAAGCCTGTTCTTGTGAGATTATGCCCAATTTTGCAGGCAAAAGAGATCTGTAGAGTTTTGAAAAGGGTTCAGATAAGTGTTTCAACTGTTGTGTGCTTATCCAAATTGAACCTACAAAGCTGTGTGTTTGACTGTAGGATGTTTCATTAATACATTCTATGGAGACAGATGCTGCTTGGTGGGCACTTGAAAAAGAGGAGACCTAGATTCTATTTCTGGCTCAATCACAGGCTTTCTGTGTGACATTGGGCAACTTTTCTGTGCCTCGGCTTCCCATTCTTTAAAATGAAGATAATTATGCTATCTCAGGGAGGTTTTGTGGACTTAATTAAAGCCTGTAAAACACTTTGTGTTTCTCGAATGGAAGATGCTACTCAAGTGCCAATTATTATTTTATTTATAATACACTTGTTCTGGTGTCCATAGTTCAAAAAAGATATTGAAATATTTGAAAGGGTTCAGAAAAACCATAATAATTCGAGATCTGGAAAACATGCCTTTTATTGAGAGACTTAGAAAGTTCAATATATTTAGTTTTGTCAAGAGAAGATTAAGAGGTTCCTTGATCAAGGTTTACAAGTACCTTCATGGGGAAGAGATTTCTGATTATAGACAGCTCTTCAATCTAGTAGGAAAGGCCATAATGATTCCAGTAGTTGGAAGATGAAGCTAGACATATTCAAACAAGAAATAAGGTGCAAATTTTTAACAGTGGGGATAATTAACAATTGGAACAACTTACCCAAGGTTGGGGTGGATTCTCAGTCACTTGAAGGTGAGCTGAGAAGCAGATAAAACAGTATTAACTTTGCAAAATAAAGAGCAGAATTTCTGCAATTAGTCAAAGAACATTTTCAACAGCATGTCCACCACTCGTTCTAGCAGTAAACTAAAAAGCAGTAAAACAACATAGGAAACAGAACTGGAATATTTTGCAACCAGACAAGGGAGAGAATTTTTTAAAAACTTGTTATTTTCCACGTACTCCTTTTGTAGACTTCACTGGGATTCCAGGGTGTCTCTTGCTCACAATATCACAGGACTGAGTAATAAGTGTGGTACTCATAACTGCCAATATTTAAGATCAGATCAGATGAGTCACTACTAGAAGTGGGCTTGAAGTCGCTGGACCTGAGCACCTCAGAATCTTGGAAAAGTTCAGCTATAGATCTGGATCTAAACTTTGTGGCTTAGCATCATTTCTGTTCTTTAGTGGGGGGTATTTAGGATATTAGACTGAAAAACGTGTTCTTTTCTATGATTATCTTGTTACAGAGCTTTCTGTTTTCAGAGATGGTCTATAAATTGTTACATATTGTGTATCCTATGGAAAGAGGTTGTATTTAGGTTTAGCACTTTTTCTTTTAGTTCAATAAATGGAGTATAACTGAATGAAAATATGCCTATGCCAGGAACTTATCTTTATTGTGCTTTTATTGCATTAGCCAGCAATAATCAGCTAAAAGTAGGCACCTTCTCTTTTCCACTTGTCTAGTTTCATTTATATTAATAAATGAGGTGAATTGAGGTTTTTGATAATTACATACCCACTTTAAACCTTCTCGCTCTCAGTTCTAATTGCTTTTGGTTGCCAATCTACTTCTCTGAATAGTGAGATTATGCTTTGGGACCAGAAGTCAAAGAAGAGACTTTTCACTGTCAGAAGAAGGCTTTGATGATAACCTCTTCTTCTAAACAATATATTGTATATTTGTAAAATCTATACAATATCTTTTAATATAACCAAGGAAAGTAGTGCAACTTTGCTATCCGTGGTTTGTTCTTTGTGTCAAATCTCTTTGTAGAATGTTGCAAATGTTATACATCCTATTTACTGTAAATATAACTTGAGCATTGTTCCGAGGATGTGGCATAGAGATTTTTTTTCTCCCATTAACAATCAGTTTAATCTTCCCCTTTACAGCTTTCTCAAATGGTGTTTTACAAGGACTATTCTTCCATAAAAATAACAGTTGCATGGACTTTCAATACTCATGAAGAATGCTAGATTAAGCACACTGTAAATTGAACAGGTACAATGGTAATTTCCACTCCACGTACTGCCCTGCTAGTACGCCTTGGCTTCTACCTTGTAGAAGACACCACAAGGAATGAGCACATACTTCAATATACATTCCTATTTATTCCTTGGCTTTTCTGCACTCTCTAAACTACTGTCAGTTGTGATTTTTTTGGGGGTGAGGTAACTATGCACTGAGACTGAGAACACTACACACATTTCACACAGCTACCAAAGAGCCACTAGTTGGTAATGTCTTTTCAGCTCTACCAATGTGGGCTGGATTTGAACCAGCAATGGAGAAAGGCTTTTTACCCATTGCCTTCCCTCTAAACTAGCCCACCCCCCATAAAGAATATTCTGAGGCATGCACATTACTGTGAACTAGTTGATGAAGACAAGAGAGACCTTCCTCCTAATATCCATCTTGTCTCTTTGCAGTGCACATTGCTTGTGCGTGGGTGGAGCATTGAGGATTTTTACCTTTTGTGATAAAAAAAAATAATTAAAATTTCATCCTGAGGTTTAAAACCTGGCCCCAACCTTGCAGATGCTGAACTTTCAAAATTGACTAGCTTTCTAGACCAGTGGTGCAAATGCAACATTGATCAGGGAAAAATCCTAAGTGTAAACTCCCCTGAACTCCATGTTATAGACTAAAGGTCTGATTCTCACCTTACTTAACCCAGTGTTACACCAGGGTAACTCCATTATAGATCTTACACCGTGTGAGATCACATTCAAAGGCTGTCAATTCCCCATTTTCAATATATATTATCTTCTTTTACCATAATTTCTAGTGTACTGTTAGTAAAATCACAATTGCATTCAGGAACACAGAAGGGTTCAGAGGAATTTCACAGATGTCAGAGGCTTCAATTATTTTTTTGGTATGTAATATGCTCCCTAATGGTTTAAATATCTGATGGAATTTGACCCCTGTATTGCTCCGTGTAAGTAAATGATGATAAAAACTTGAATGAATTATTGTGCTTAAGCTTTTATTTTGGCAAGCTTCAATTTTTTGCCATCTTCTTCTCAAACCATGTGTAGTTGTTAACACTAACACCTTATAAATAGAGCTTCCCATATTTTTCTCTAGTTTCTTTGCAGCTATTTTAGTCTCTTGTCGAATACTCTCACATCTTTCACACCTCAAAATTTGATAATACGTCAATTCCTTTTCTCACTGAATTTGTCATCCTGTCAATCTCTGTATCCCTGTGAACCCATGCCAAGTTGGGCTTTTCTTTTTGCGGGCTTTATTATTTCATACAGCATTTAATGTACTTAGACCTGAAAAGCAGCAAAAGACTTAGGAAACATAATTGCTCTTGTACCATCCGATGTATGGTTATTAATTAGTAGCAGATGGGCTAATTCTCCACCTGTTCATTGTAGCATCCAGCTGTTTCAAATGATAATTATAAATTATCAACAGGGGAACAGTCCCAGACACATTCAGAAGTGTAAAGTCCATTAAGGTTTGGACTAAAGAAATAGTCAAGCAAAACCAAAAAGTTTATCCCAGTCATCGCAGGAAGGAAGACAAGACATCAGAATTGTGGTTTAACTATGCTAGCCTGCAACTTTATTAAGTAACACATCTGGGAACTATCTAGCAATGGCTTTCTCCAATGAAGGCCATCCTTCCTAGAGTAATCTGTTCCACCTGGTAGAGGGCTGCCATCCTTCTCTCACCGTTAACCTGGTCCCAGCTCTGCTGCTTGAGACCCCACTACCCTCCCTCATCTGAGGGTTAAGAGAATAGGAAAAGGGGGTTTTCTCCTTGCTGTATCAGTCATTGGGAACCCCAATCTCATTTCCTACCTTATTTAGGGGTTGCTTTCTTATGATCTGTTTCTAAATTCTCATATGTCAGGGAACCAGACCCCCCTGTACTTGGCATCTGCCACTAGGAGGCACCCATAATTTGCTTGGCTGCCTCCCGCCACTCCTGTTTGATTCCCAGATTGAGTCCTTTGCTAATAGCAACCAGAATCATATCTAATTCCCAGTCAGAGACGTGTACCACCTCTCCCTTTAGGTGGCTCCCCTGCCAAATCCTGTTGTGGCACCTCAAGTCTCATTAGAAAGTTTGGACCAAGGAAACAATCAAACAAAGTCAAAATGCTCTTACATTCCTCATCAAAACATTGTTTTCCTGTTGCAGTATATTATTGTGAAAGGAAGAATGATTGTGTGGTTGTCTTCTTTTGAATGGCAAGAGAGGTGATTAGCAGTGTTCAAATAATCAAGTCCAGATTTATGAGCCAGTGAGTAGCTTTGGAAGTGGCTTGATGTAAGTCTGAGAAGCCATCAGCAAAGGATGAAAGCAGGCACTGATTTAATAAGTGGTCCATAGTTGGCAACTGGTGTCCAGTCATATTGTGCATTGTCTCTCATCTTCTAGGGATATAAGAGATGACAGCATCTGCCATCTGATATTCTGAAATGGTTCAATGTAGACCATTGTTTCAGGGTAGGGTAAAGGCTGGATATTCTTTTGTGGGGTTGGTAGGCAAGTGTGTGTTTGGAACATTAGTATTATCACAGAATTCTTTCCTGTATGCCTCAAGATTGAATGAGGATGCTTTAAGAGCTTTAGCCTGATCTCAAAAAGGCTTGCGAGATTTCAGGAGTGTCTTTGGAAGGTTCTGGATGTCCTCATAAATTGGTAAATTCAGGTTGCCCATGGTTTGATTGTACTCACTAGCAATATGTGTGTGTGTGTCTCTCTCTCTCTCTCTCTCTGAATTTTGGGTCCAGGTATATGTGCCAGAGTGGGCAACCATTGAAGGGGTGTTAATTTTAATGTTCCAGTTATGATTCTCATGACAGCATTAAGCTGAACATCCAGATATTTGGTAAGTGAGCTTCCCACTCAGACTGGTGCACAATATTCAGCATGGAGTATACCAGTACTAGCCTTGGTGTTTGAAGCATATGTGCATGGACACCCCATGTTGTGCCTGCAAGTTTTCCGATGGGACTAGTTTTTGCTTGTATCTTTTCATGTGTTTTCCAGATGAGCCTTAAAAGTCAAGCTTTTGTCCAAGGTTACACCCAAGTACTTCAGATAGGGCTTATTTTGGACCTGTTGCCTACAGTAGGTGGCATTGGGTGGTTTCTTGGTGGCTTTGTTGTTTACTTGAAAGGCTATTACCAAGGGTTTTGAGGCATTATAGCAGAGCTTCTAGTATTGAAAGTATTCTGCCATTATCTTGAGGTTGAGGTGGAGAGGTTGTCATTGATAGTGGCGAGGTCGTTGCCTGGTACCTCGAGTGATGTCAGCACAAATGAACTTACATGAACTAATGTATCAGGTAAGTCACTAATGTAAGTGTTAAATAGTGAAAGAGCCAGCACAAGTCCTTGAGGATGCATGCTTTGCTGATCTGCCCATTCAAAAGGAAATGGTCTCTATAGCTACTCAACATTGTTGCCAGGAGTTGCATAGTGCAACGGCATTTGATGACCCCAGATGCCCATATCACCATAGCATGCCGTAGGTGGTGGATAAATCTATCAACACTGTTCCAGTTTTTAGATTCCACTGGAAGCCAGCCTCAGTGTGACTAGTAATGGCAAGATCCTGGTTGTAGCAACTCCATCCTGATCTGAAACCAGCCTGTTCCTTTGGCAGGATGGCCTCATAGATGGGATGAGATGGACCAGTAAGACCCTTTCCATTAACTTGCAAATTGTAGACAGGAGTGTTATTGGGTGATGGCTGGTGGCATCATTTGTTGGTTTCCCATGTGTGAGGAGGGTAATGACTACAGCCTTAAACCAGCTTTTTGGGATCTTTCCCTTGAATGTAAGGCAGGGAATTGGTCTGTGAACCATGCTTGTCCATTTGGTCCCAAATTCTTAAGGCATTTGGGGTAAATGTGGTCCTTGTCACGTCTAATGGCCATGAAGGCCTTGTTTATTTCTTCTTTAATATATGGGAATGATAGCAGTGAGGTGGCAGGGCTTGGTGGGACATTTAAAAAGAGCTCTTTCTGAACCTTCTATCTAGTCAGCTTTTCAATTTTCGTCTTCCAAATTATGGAGAAGGTGTGAGACAACAGCACTGGCCATCACTTTTGGTTAGTGGTGTTTTACTAGGTCAGCAGCTTCAAGCTTATGGAGTGCCAGGCTTTCTGACTGGAATGAGTGAACTCAAGTCCACTGTCTAGTTCCATCTCTTAGGTGGGAATTATTCAGTGACTCTAGTTTTTTTTCTGTGTCTGGATCATTGCTCTGTCATACTATTTGAAGAGTGCTTATGTCTCTGACTGCCAGCAAGGAGTACAGACCTTGCAGTAGCAGTGCAGAATGTGTTTTGTGATGTCTTTGAGAAGGTGAACAAAGCAGTTGTAGTTTTGTTGGATCGATTTAATATGGTGTATCCTGCCTTCAACTTCTGCAGTATATGCAACCAAGTTTATGTAGACGAAACTCCAGTGTAGGTGGTTATGGCATGGGAATCGAAACTCAGAGATCTGGGTTCTACCACAGACTTCGGAGTGACCTTGAACAAACTTTCTACATGCTCCGTCTCAGTTTTCCCATCTGTAAATTTGGGATAATAATCTCACTATTGCGAGATTGATACCTATATGGTGCTTGGAGATACATAGTTGGAAGGCAATATATAAGCTAAACATATCTTCCAAAAGAAGATATTCACATAGCTGAAGTTTTATATATTGCAGTCTTTGAAGTGTATGGGGCCTCATTTTCAGATGTTTTGGCCACTTGCAGCTTCCATTGACTTAATTGGAATTGTGGTTATTCCACAGCTCTGCAAATCAAATTAATAAAATGTGCTTAAGTGGTCCCTATTTAAATAGGGTGACCGGATGTCCCGTTTTTATAGGGACAGTCCCGATTTTTGGGTCTTTTTCGTATATAGGCTCCTATTACTCCCCACCCTGTCCCAATTTTTCACATTTGCTGTCTGGTCACCCTACTATTAAAATGTCATATTCACCAATTTATTCCATGACATGACACTCGAAAATAATCTCAATGTCTCAGATACCATTGTGCTGTAACTCACGGTAAAGGCTGACTTTAGGACGAGGATTTGTTCTTTACATGCATTAATGAATTATAGTTCACCACTTTGTGAGGTAGAGAAGTGATATTATATCAATTTTATATTCATCATGATTATAATCTCATGCCAGGGACATGTCTCTTACTTGTCTGTAAAACACCATGCATGTAGTATTATGTTAATAATTTTACAGATGCATAAATTGTGGTTAGTAATTGACTCAGCATCTGAAATGCGAGAAGAAACATCCCTTCCCTCTGTATAGTGTAATGGAAATGTATTTTAGTCTTGTGAAACTAATTTTTTCAATTAACTCAAGAGGGTGTGTCAGGTTAACTGCAGCTTTCTTGTATTCTATTTTTGTGTGGCTCTAAAGTCAGGTTGTAGGTATTTCATCAGGTTTATCCCATCATAATAGAAAATAATCTGCCTTATTTTCCCTCAGGCAGTGCATTGCAGGAGAAAGCTTTCTATTAGATATGGTAATCCCTGATTAAACAGAGATCTGTATTACAGCAACTGTTCAAAATTCAGGTATTGTGTGAGTCACAGTGCCTTCCCAGCGATCATAGATATGCATTTCTCAGGAAGTCATCCTCTGCCTGAGTTAACTTCAGCAAGTGTGTAATGCCATCCAGATTGATTTCTGAGGTTGATATAGAAATTGTCACATGGATCTGGGTGGTGGGGAGAGGGGAAGTTCTCCATTTAAAATTGTTAAAAGATATATTTTTAGAATGGGCTAAAAAGACTGTGGAAAGAAACTCTGGAGGCATCATATTCTGCTGCATCTATGGAGTGTTTGAGATGGACAAGGCTGTGGCTGATAAAATGCAAAGAAAAGACCTTGTCAATTTAATACAAATGAGACCAATAGGGACAAAATAGGGAGCTAACCAAGCTAAACAGGAAAACAGATATAAAACTTTGCAGGTAGCATGTTTCAGTAACACAGACAATATTGTCTGGGGTTTTATTTATTGATTTTTGTGGTGTCAGAGTGTAACGCTGACAGACCCTGGTCGTTGGCGGGCGGGATCGAACCCGGGGCCTCGTGCATGAGCTAAAAGCCCACCTGGCTGTTAGCTAAGGCTGTAGAGCCTTGTTTTATCTCTCTCTCTGAGTGGTCTCGGTGCCACTAGATGGGATGGAACACCACACCCAGGAGGTGCATGGTTTACAAGAGCACATCTCCAATATAGTGTAAATTAGTTATCTGAAAGTACTGGGACAGATCTGGCAAAGTGACTTCAATTTTTATCAAAGTCAATGGGAATTCATAGTGTCCGGCATCTCAAAAGTGGGGTTAAAGAACTGTTAGGGTTTGCTCCTGTAATGTGATGAGAATCTCCTGCAAATTACTGAATATCTTACCTGCAGTTGGAGTTTAGGGGGCCCATCACCTCACTGCACCAAGAGTACTCTTTTCACTCTACACTCCTGACCCCAAAACCACTCTCCAACTTTCTTCCAGGGTCATGTTTTCAGTTGTCCTTCCCTCTCTGACTCTCTCTCTCTCTCTCTCTTCCTCACCCCCAACCCTGTCTTTCTTGTCTCTTCTCAGTTTCTAAGTTCTGCCTCCGCCCCCCATTCTCCTCCAAACACACACATACACCCAAAACAATACTCAGCAAAAGCGCTTGGGTGGGTTCACACATTCCATTTGTCTTAGGTGGGACTTATGTTTAGTTATGTTAATTGAAGCGTGAGTTACACCTGTCAGTCTCAATCACATAACAAGGTTTCACCCAGCTCATAACAGTACTATGGTCATTGTTGGTGGGGGCCTAGCTCTAATAGCACTTAATAACTAGCTGCCTCTACTTTTTGCACCACAACCAAAAATTGTATCTTTATAATGTAATTGCAATGAAATTAAGATGCCAGCAGCTCAAAGCTGTCTGCTGTAGCATGTTATCTTACTCCCTGGGAGACAGCACTAGACAGTCAACCATTAATTCAAAACAATGATGTTTGATGGTTGTACTCTAGTTTTCTTGTTTCTTTGACTGTCCCTTGGCTCTCTTGTTCTGCTTCGTTTAGAGGACTCTAATTAGAATGGTTTCCTCCAGTGCATTTTCTCAGAGGAATGTCAGAAGTATTATTTGAGCACATATTTTTGCTTTAAGAGTCTATGGATCTGCAAGCATGTTTGTGCTTTTTTCCCTTCAATGTATTGCCCAATTTTAATTGTTAACAAATTGAGGTGTACAGGCCTATACCCAAAGTGGCTGTATGCACATACATTTACAGATTAAATTTACCATACACTTGTCTTGGTTGCTTTGGCTTGAATCCCACACTAAGATGCATACATGCAAGGTCTGTCACTCCAACTAGGGGCTGGATCCTACAAGGTGGTGAGTGTCCTCAGCTCCCACTGAAGTCCACGTTGAAGGTACTCTGTGCTTCAGCAGTCGGGCAGATCGGGCCCCGAAATAGCGTGGGTTTTCTTTACACAGGTATATTATACAACAAAATAACAAGCAACTGGGAATTATGGGGCTGTTTTTCAAAGATGGTTAACCATGTGTGCAAAGCTAACTGGGTTATCACCTTGCATTTTTCCACTTCAACTCATACTGCTCTCTCTTTTTGCCGCAGTCTTCCCCTTCTGGTGTTTCTTTCCCATTTCTCCTCTACTCTTGCTGCCTTCTCCCCTTTCATCCTCTTACAGATGGCTAGATGCCTCTGTGGTTCTCTGACTGCTGCAACGGATTTCTGTCCTACTCTGGAGGCTTCTCCTGAGTTACTAAGCATTGCAGTCAATTCTCATTCTGGATGCTCTTTTGCTGTTATGTGGGGAAGCAGTGTCTATCTATTGTCCAGTTCTTTCTCATAGCAATTTACAGACTATACTGTTATAAATCACGAAGGTTAGGTCTAGAGAGCATGGAGTGCTGGATATTGTAAGAGAGTGTCAAGTATCGGGAGGTAGCCGTGTTAGTCTGTATCTACAAAAACAACAAGGAGTCTGGTGGCACCTTAAAGACTAACAGATTTATTTGGGCATAAGCTTTCGTGAGTAAAAACCTCACTTCTTCGGATGCATGTAAGAGAGTGTGTTATTGCTTTGGTGATTTACTCATTAATATTGTCTCCTCATTGATTAACATTTAGTTTTTGCAGGGTATATGAAAGTGCCTTCACAGTTTTTTATGTTGTTTTCACCTCTTCATTATCTTACATGCCCTGGTACAGTCCAGGTTCCAAATGTCAGTTTTATTTCTGAGCTCCAGACAGAGTTGAAACTTATTTGCCTGGTTTTATTCTTCAATGGTGCTGATATCAACCCAGCTCTAGAAATAGCATTTTCTTGCTAACTTCTTGCTAACCAGATTTCTCTTACACTCAGGGTTGGGTGAACTGTGGGTCAATGACAACATATGGGCTGTCTCCTTTGCAAACCTACCTTCTGACCAATACACACTTTCCTTCTGTCAATAGTTAACATGTCTTGCATCAGAGAAGGAAGCACTATAGTAAGTGAAGATGCAGTACTTCCTCTTCCCTTGTTGGCATGATATCTAGCTTGGTCTCTTGTAACAGATAAGGTAGTATCAATAAGGTGAAGATGTGGATGAAGGGCCTGAGAGAGAGGAATGACAATACAAATGACAGGACTAGAATCAATGGAAAGGGAAGGGAAGCAGTAGGGAGGGAGAAAGAAGAAAGGATGAAAGATAATAGGGCAGGAAAGAAAAAATATGGTAGGTGTGATGTTGTCTGATTAAAGTATAACCGTGCAAATCATTATTGCTACCACTGTTATATAATTGCAATGAATCTTCTACAAATGGCCAGAAAAGGGTTAAACAGCTTGCAGGCTGAATGACCCAAAACCAACCTTTAAAGTCATGTTAGAAAGTATGGGAATGGTAATGAGGGCCATTCAATGCTAGATAGGCTAAAACTTTGAAATGCAAACCTATGTTGTTAAGTTAGAAGTGATGCTACTTGTATATGTATATTCATAAATGTTAGCCATGTAAACAGACAGTTCCTGTCTGTCACTATAGCTAGTAATTCAGAGACAAAAGGGAACACTTAAATGAATCTTGGGTGAAATAATGTCATTATCTATATGTCTCTTTGAAGTTTGTGATAGACTGCCTAATGGATAAATTGCCCTATGTTAATTTGTGTAACTAATTACTGATGGTGCTTAGAAAGCAGAAGGTTACTTCAAAAGCCTATTGTTAACCCAGGGCTGTGTGGTCAAGTGGCTGCTAGAACACTATATATAAGAACCTTGGGTCAGATCTGCTTAAGCTTCATCAGGGGAAGTTTGAGTCACAAGACTGAGATCCCAGTTAAGCTGGAACACCCTGAATTTGATATTGGACATTGGACTATAACCTATGGACTAAATTCTAAAAGAACTCTTTGCAACTAGAAAGCTCACCGTTTCTGCTATGAATCTGAGCCTCAAGAATTGAACTCGTGTCTGTATGCATATTAAACTTTTAACCATACTCACTCTCTTTTCTTTAACAAATTTTAGTTTAGTTAATAAGAATTGGCTGTAAGCATGTATTTGCGTAAGATCTGGAATATTCATTAACTGGGAGGTAATGTGTCCAGTCCTCTGGGATTGGTAGAACCTTTTTAATATGATGAAATAAGATTTTCAGAAATCCTCATCATACCTGACTTGGGTGCCTACGTGAAGGCCTGCGGCTGGGTTACTTTAAGGGATCTGTGTTGTTGACTTCTGAGTAACCAGTGAGGTCTAACAGAAGCTGTTTTGTGCTGGCTTGGTAAATCTAAGTATTGGAATATCCACCAGCTTTGGGGATTGCCTGCTTCATTCTTTGCAAAAAGAACAGGAGTACTTGTGGCACCTTAGAGACTAACAAATTTATTTGAACATAAGCTTTCGTGGGCTACAGAAAGCCCACTTCATTGGATGCATATGCTTATGCTCAAATAAATTTGTTAGTCTCTAAGGTGCCACAAGTACTCCTGTTCTTTTTGTGGATACAGACTAACACGGCTGCTACTCTGAAACCTGTCATTCTTTGCAGTTCACCCTAATTGAGTGACGTCAGCTGGCTCCCCCATGACCCCAGTCACAGTAGGCATAATAGGAGAGAGTTTGGAGAAAAACAGAGGAATATAGAAATTAAAATTCTGCCTCAGCCCAATGGTGAATCTAGTCCCATATTCCTTCTCCGACAGTGGCCAATCCCAGATGCTTCAGAGGAAGGTTGAGAAATTCTGCAGCGGGCAAGTATGGAATCACCTGGACAAGGGAGATGATTCTTCCTAATCCCTGTAATTAGTAGAGGGTGTGTGCTTGATGCATAAGGATTTATACCCCCATATTTTATTTTACTTTCTTCCATTCCATCCAGTCCAACTTAAATGTTTTCATATCCATGCAGGTTCTGAGCCTCTTTGCAAATTTCATTATACCATTTTCTAGACCATTTTTTCTACACGCTTTTGTTTTAATTGATTCATTCAGCACATGGATGAGAGGGGGTTCAATGGGCTACAGTTGCACTGAGGTCCCTTTCCTGAGTGCCTAAAATTATTTTAGAACCCAGCAGTATGTAGTCCTTCTACACTGTATTATCTTGTTAGCTATGATTTTCATCTATTTGTGTTCTCCAGTCACTTACTTTTGATAGGCCCCTCTGAGGTTCCTTGCAGTCTTTCTTGACTTGACTTCAAAAGAAGTTGTTAGAGGTGTTTTAGTGTCATATACACAAGCACCTGAACCCCTATGAACTTCTATTCTCTGTAGATGATCTTGAATAAAATGAAGGCATTAGTGGGCAAACACATTACCACAGAATATTAGTCTTTGAAAACTAGCAGGTGTTTTCTATTAAACTCCTTCGCAATGGAGCGATGCATTTTTTAAAAAAATAATTACAATCCAGAAAACACATTCTCTGGCAGATTATAGCAATTTTAAACAGATAAATTTTGGGCCTGTCTGCTACTTGTGTTTAACATTTATGACTTGACATTTAGTAACATAATTTTGGCATTTCGAAATTGAGCGATATATTCAACTATCAACTGTGGATGATAGATGTTACACTGCTCAATAATCAATCAGTTAAAAGAAGGACAGAGTACTTGTGAATATACTGTAGGGAACAATTTTTATTGTCAGGAAGATAGCCAAGATGTCATAATGGCATTTTTTTCCCTTTCCTGATTTCTAGGAGTCTGTGAACCATACAATGGGATGTAGAGGTTTTCCCATGAACTACCTAAATGGAAACATATTTTACAACCACTCATTTGAAGGATTCTTCAGATATATCAGTAGTTGTGCTAACGTAATATATTATGGAAGGGAAATGACATATACTGAGCCAATGTTTAGGTTGCAGTGCCTAAAGTTTTATACACTTAAGGAATGTAATAGTTCGGTAAAGCACAGAAATCATGACTATATAGTAAGCATAGACTTGGATATAATATGCCATTAGGGCTCTTTTTAAAAGCTTTTTGACTTTCCAGTACTTTATTATGCCATGACTGGCTTTTTTTAAATGTGTAAATCTCCTATTGGAACTTCTTCCTAATCTTTGATCTTTTTATAATATTTTACTTTAGAGATACAAGCTTTACATTTGATACTGAATAGAGTTATTTTCATCATTGTCTATTGAGATATGTGGTATTAGATAACAAGTGATATTCCATTTAAGAGCAGTATAACATTTCAAAACTTTAAAAGTCTGGCATTTTCCCATATGGTGTTGACAGAGGAGACCATGGTTCTATTGGCTATCACTGTATATTGATACTATTGTTCAACCTACTTAGTGTAACTGTTATTCAATTCTGTTATATTTACATGTGAAATGTGGTAGAGATCATTTAACATGTCGATGTGAACTGATTTCAAATGCATGGAATGTAGCTCCGTCCAAGTTCCAGTTCCACAGAGGACCAACTGAAATCTGTTATACATGTTTGGATTTGTAATTTCAGAATTTTAATGGCTTATACTGCTTGCCATTAAGCTCTAGTGACAGTTACCACACAGTGCTGTCTCACATACTGCAGTTAATTTTCTAAACTTATTTCTTATGCTGCATGGTAATGATGGGTCTGATGACTTTTTAATGGCCACTGCAGTATTTTAACAATGAAAATAAATTTACATTCCCTACCAAATATATATACATACATATACACACACACACATTGGAAAAAAATTAGTCACCCATTTTTTTGGGGACAAATAGTTGGATGTAGGTTGAAGAGCTAATAGAAAGCATTGGAAGATTACTGACCAGGTTAACAGGACACTCAAAGCACTGAAGCACAGAGTACCTTCAACATGGACTTCAGTAGGAACTGAGGACACTCAAAATTAGGATGCAACTGTTAATTGCTCCTTGCTGCCCTACACCCATATCTTACTCTGGCGCTTTGATTTGTGACAATACTTACTACTTAATTGAAATTTGCAAAATTTGCTGTGACACCCATCAGGTGATAGCAGCTTAGCACAAATCTTAAAACTGCCATCAGCAGCTCTGCAGGGCAGGCCATCATGTGGTCCATTCAGACAAACACTGGTACTTAGTTATTTTTATCAGTTTATATTACACTAGCACCTAGCCTATCCAAACAAGGTTGGGTCTCTGCTGCACTACAGCAGTAGTTCTCAACCTGTGGGCCACTTGCGGCCCAATCAGCACACAGCTGCGGCCCATGTGACATTCTCAGGGCCATACAGGTAGTATATATATCATGTGATGCAGCCCACATAACACAGAGATCTGCATATGCAGCCCACAGTGGTAAATAGGTTGAGAACCACTGCACTAGACACTGTACAAACATATAATAGCTGTTCTCTACCTTGAAGATCTTACAATCTAAGATTACAGTACATCAAAGCTGCATACCTTTTAGTACTTACTTATTTCCCCAGAGATTTCAGTTGGATTTATCCTTGTGCCTAAACACTTTGCTGAATCTTCATCTAAAGACAGACAAAGGATGGCAGAAGCAGCAAGAGACAGAGTTGAAGTGACTTGCCCAACACCACGGAGCAGGCCAGTGGCAGAGGCAGGAGTAGAACCAGGTCCCTAATTTCCAGTCCAGACTTTCACTTCATGAGCCAGGAATGAAGCCAAAGGGCAAAAATCTCAGCAGAAAATGGAGAAGGCAACTAGAAAATTAAACGTCTGCAGCAATACAGTGGAGCACAAGTTGGAAAGGATTGTGAGACCCAGGGGCTCACTTGATGCCTGCTTGGTGGTGAGCTTAGTAGCAGTGTGATGAGGGGAACAGTTTCTGTCCTGGGATTGGCTACAGCAATCTATTTAGCAAACTACATAGATTGTATAGGCCGTCAGTAGATTTTATTCAGTGGTAATTGACTTAGTACAGTGCCCCCTGCCTCAGTAGCTTGACAGATTTTGTGTTGACTGAAAAAAATAGATCAGAAGTCATGTTGGCAAAGTTTGCTCAGTTTGTCATTAGCGGTGTGCAATGACCATGTGTTGGGTGAGATTACATTGGGAAAACTCAATGAAACACACAGCTTGATTAAGGAGAGTTAACATGGTCTGGTAGGGAAGGTTGTAGCAGAGAATATTACTGCTTTTACTTGCGCCTACTAGAGAATTAGTTGGACTTCGGCATCACTTTCAGTGGTACCTCCAGTTGTATAATCTCTGTCTCTCTTACCTCAAATGACAGTGGTTCTAATGCTGCAAATTGAATGGGTTGTGCTGCCCAGTCTCCTGTAAAGGCAGCAGCTTTGCAGTGACAGTGGCTCTGGCTCTTAGGAATATGTGTCTTGAGGGAGGAGAAAATATCTAGCAACGATGCTGATCAGGATCTTTTCCCTCCCTTTCAATGTCCACAGTGCTAATGAAGTTACAATGTCATATCTAAAAGTGAGGCTGATAAAATTCAGAACATTTTAGGGTTTTAATTAAGAAAGAACATTCCTCTGCAAATTTAAAAATGAGGATCCAGTCAGTTTTTCCATCTGAGTTCATGTACTTCTCTTGTTTATGCAGTTTTTAAAATTGTTCAGTTGGCTGCGGATTTACCCAAGAAGCAGCACAGGAATACCTGCAAATTGTACAACCTGAATTGAGCTGGCATTTGTCTGGTACTATGAAGCTGTCATGGTGGATGCTTGGCTTTCTTCATGGGAGCCAGGGATATTATTTTGGTCATATGTCACTGCAGACAGTTTACTAGTCTAGACTCATTTCCCCCAAAGCATTTGTATTCACGTGAGTTCATAGAATGGACTGAAATCTGTTTAGTTGGTTTGTGATTTTAAGACAGAAGGATCTATTAGATCATTCAAATCTAACCTCACGATTTCAGCTGGTTACCTCTATACTGAGAGCAATTACTTGTGTTTGACTAAAGCACATCTTCCAGAAAAGTTTCCAGTTTTGTTCTGAAGACTTCAAGAGATGGAAAATATACCACTTTCCATGGTAGTTTGTTTCAGTCATTAATCACCCTCACTGTTAAAAATTTGGGCCTTATTTCTAAGGGCTAGTCCCAGCGCTCTAAAAAACCCACCTCCATGAGAGGCGTAGCTACTAGCACTAGGAGCCGTGCTGGTGCACTGTCTACACTGGTACTTTACAGTGCTGAAACTTGCTGCGTTAAGGGGAGTGTTTTTTCACACCCCTGAATGAGAAAGTTGCAGCGCTGTAAAGTGCCAATGTAGACAAGCCCTAAATGGAATTTGTTTGTCTTAAACTTCTAGCCATTGGTCCTTTTTTTGCCTTTCTCTGATAGATTAAAAAGCCTGTTAATACCCGTGAAGATTCCTTTAGTCTCCTTTTGAAAGGTGCTAATACACCATAATGAACCCTCTTTCAGTCTTCTTTTTGATATACTAAACAGATTTTGCTGCTTTAGTCTCTCACTTTAAGGCTACATTGCTAATTTGGAAAACAAAATCACTGCCAGTAAAGTATTAGATGCTCTACTACAGTGGCATTGGCATCCAATGGATGGATATAGATAGATTTATGAAAAACTGGATAGTTTTATGATCAATAATTTATAGTTATGCAGTATACTGTAAGGATAATGATATGATGAGATAACTGGCTCTTACGATGAGATAACTGACTCTGTGGATATGGGGAAAGTGGTGGATGTGATGTATCTTGACTTTAGCAAAGCTTTTGATACAATCTCCCACAGTATTCTTGCCAGCAAGTTAAAGAAGTATGGATTGAATGAATAGACTATAAGGTGGATAGAAAGCTGGATAGTTTGTCGGGCTCAACAGGTAGTGATCAACGGCTCGATGTCTAGTTGGCAGCCGGTATCAAGCGGAGTGCCCCAGGGATCGGTCCTGGGGCTGGTTTTGTTCAACATCTTTATTAATGATCTGGATGATGAGATGAATTGCACCCTCAGCAAGTTCGCAGATGACACTAAGCTAGGGGGGAGAGAAAGATACTCTGGAGGGTAGGGATAGGGTCCAGAGTGACCTAGACAAATTGGAGGATTGGGCCAAAAGAAATCTGATGAGGTTCAACAAGGACAAGTGCAGAGTCCTGCACTTAGGACGGAAGAATCCCATGCACTGCTACAGGCTGGGGACTGACTGGCTAAGCAGCAGTTCTGCAGAAAAGGACCTGGGGATTACAGTGGATGAGAAGCTGGATATGAGTCAACAATGTGCCCTTATTGCCAAGAAGGCCAACGGCATATTGGGTTGTATGAGTAGGAGCATTGCCAGCAGATCAAGGGAAGTGATTATTCCCCTCTATTCGGCACTGGTGAGGCCACACCTGGAGTACTGAATCCAGTTTTGGTCCCCCCACTACAGAAGGGATGTGGACAAATTGGAGAGAGTCCAGCGGAGGGCAATGAAAATGATTAGGGGGCTGCGGCACATGACCTATGAGGAGAGGCTGAGGGAACTGGGGTTATTTAGTCTGAAGAAGAGAAGAGTGAGGGGGGGATTCAGCAGCCTTCAACTACCTGAAGGGGGGTTCCAAAGAGGATGGAGATAGGCTGTTCTCAGTGGTGGCAGATGACAGAACAAGGAGCAATGGTCTCAAGTTGCAGTTGGGGAGGTTTAGGTTGTCTATTAGGAAACACCATTTCACTAGGAGGGTGGTGAAGCACTGGAATGGGTTACCTAGGGAGGTGGTGGAATCTCCATCCTTAGAGGTTTGTAAGGCCCGGCTTGACAAAGCCCTGGCTGGGATGATTTAATTGGGGATTGGTCCTGCTTTGAGCAGGGGCTTGGACTAGATGACCTCCTGAGGTCTCTTCCATCCCTAATCTTCTATGATTCTATGATAATCAAATTCCATGCTTCAGGGCTTAATTTGATTGAGTTCAGGAAAGGAGTTCTCCTATGTAAAGCATTGTACCATTGGCTAGAACAGTGGTCCCCAAACTGGGGGTGGGGAGGTGGGTATGGAGGAACATTCGGGAGGCACAGCAGGACCTGAGCCAGCACCCATGGGGGGGGGGCGAGGAGGGAGCGCTACTCAGCTCTTCTCTGCTCCCAGTTCCGTTTCGGCACTGCCCCAGCTTCGGCTCCCGATTGTGGGCCTGGCTCCTGACTGCAGCCCTGGGGTGGGGTGGATTGGGGGGCACAGACAGTTTCCATTATAGGTAAGGGGGGCCGTGATGGAAAAGTTTGGGGACCACTGGGCTAGAAGTATTGTGGAAAGTACTTTCTTACTAAGTATTACATATTGACTCAGCTGGCCACAAGATACTAGTATTCTCCAACTGTGAAATATTTTTTATCTGGTAAAAACTTTAAAACTGGTTAGAAACACTTTCATAGATTCATAGATTCTAGGACTGGAAGGGACCTCGAGAGGTCATCGAGTCCGGTCCCCTGCCCGCAAGAGTGCAGGTTTCACTTTAAGTGAAACCACTGTATAATAATGCTAATGCAGTGAAATAAGAGTACAAATACAATACGCAATTGTGAGTGCTATCAATGGATCTTAGGGTAGGCACTCATTTACCAGGGTCATGATTGGGAGATATGTAAATAGGTGTAAGGAGAAGTATGAGATGGAAGAGCTATTACTTGCTGTCAGTTTGTTTGAATAAAGAATCAAGTTTAATTTTGCTTATTTAAGTCAAAATAAAACACTGGTGTGAGCAAGTTTATTGCTCAAATACTCAAGTCTCCACTGTCACATACTGTAATGTAACACTTCAATAAAGGTTGGATGATACAAGTTGCTGAGAGTTGCAGAGCCATCTTCAGCACCCCTTGTCCCCCAATGTAAATACAAGATCAGGCATTATAGGGAATAATAAACTTTTATGTACAAGTGCAATGACAAAAAATCAGGTGCGAGAGGATCAAGACTGATTTCAAATCTACAATATCCAAATTCAGGTATAAGAAACAAAACATTACTGTACCAAATGTCTAGTGATTATTAGCAAGGCTGCTTTGAGGGATTTTGTGCATTCAATAGAATTGAGAAGAACACTTTTCAGATGCTGGTCACATCAAAAGTATTTTATCTACATTTTGTGGTAGCCCCTTTCCTATCTTAGTTCAAAGTTATTCCATGTAGGCTTTAGATTACCCTAAACTGTCCCTTGAACAATATGTTTAAGTGGTGAAATTGGCTGAGGTACTGCAAGAGAATGCCTCAGACTGCTTTTTGCTTCTTCTCCAGAACAAGCATTTCTTCTTCTTTGTGTTTCAATAACTACTTTTCACCAGCTGGATTTTAAATTGGTGATACACACAATGAGACCATCTGTTTTCTGTTCATTTTCTAGTGTGTCTTAGAGAGAATTTCAGAACAAAGATAGTCAATGTTTTATTGACCTACAATGAATCCTGATTATTAGAAGGCTAATTTAGAAGACTAGGTGCCCATATAAAAGGAAAAAGCAGTAACTGTTTTATACTACTTGACAATTCTGGGCTAGAGTAAGTTTAGTCCTAGACTTTCATGTAGGTATTTGGATACTTTCTTTAGTAGGTTACTGTCAAAGGCATTTTCCTCTCATTAAAGTTTAGCTTGTTTTATGAATATATGTATCTTGCCGATACTTACTTTTTTTTGCATATCCCCCTAGGTTCAATAATAGCAATGACAGTATATAAAGCAAGAGTGCAGATTGTCAGCTTGAAGTTGTCCTAAGCACGTGGTTTAAAAAAGTGAAGGCTTGTTTGTTGACAAAATATCTAGTGAACTGCTTTGCATAGTTGTAGCTGTGACAGTCTCAGGATATTAAAGAGACAAGGTGAATGAGTTTACAACAGAACTCTTCTTCAGGTCTGGAAAACTTACTGTGAATATCTGCACTGCAGTTGGATAGTCCCTTTGCCCAAGCCCCATAGATCTGAGTCAGCTGGCATGGGCCAGCTTCAGGTTTTTGGTTGTAGTGTAGATATGCCCTGAGTAAGTTTCCCAGACCTAAAGAAGATCTCTGTGTAAACTCGAAAGTTCGTCCAATAAAAGATATTACCTCACCCACCTTGTCTCTCTAGTGAGCAGGTAGGCAGTTAGATAAAAAGTGATACAATCTTTTAGGGTGTTTGTCCAGTGTGACATATAGCTTGTGTGATATTCATATCAGCAGAGGGTAAGAAGCCCAAGCTTTAACAAAGAGATTATGCTCCAGAATTCTATCTAAAGATTTGTTTTTACACAATTTACAAATTTATTTGAAGCAAAAGATCTGCTCGGAGAGTCACTTTCTATTCCTTATTACAAATAATGATAAAATGCATTATAGAAAACAAAATTCAGACTATTTGGAGCTAGGCTTGGCTTTTGAAACCCCAAACCCATTAATGTATTTTAGGATGGTTGGTCAAAATATCCCTATTAGTACAGCAGTTTCATAGCTGTACATACTGATTCAGAGTGATACTGCACTGCCTTGCATTTTGTGTAGTTATTTACACCCATGGGAAGAGTGTGTAAAATGCTACTAAATTGGAACAGCAGCATTTTATACCCACTTTTCATAGCTACTCTAATCATATAGTCTGAAATAAAACCTACTTCCTTACCTGGAACTTGAATCCTGGACCTCACATTAAAAATCAGATGCTTTACCGACTGAAGCCCTCCCTGTGTGAAGGTGTAACATATGGTGCATGACCCTGGAAAATCCAGGCCCACAGTAATTAATTTGTACCATGTCTGTTGTACTTGGTACTATTTCATACAATTTTTGTGGTATGCATGTTTAATATATTAGCATCCTATCTTAATGTGTTCAGTGCCCTTCCCCTTCATCTTTTCACTTGTATAATACTTTTAGCACTTGTAAAAAGTTCCTTATTGACTGTCCTAGATATGAAAGGTCTTTCATTACCCAAAGAATAAGCATAGCATAACCAACAAAAGTGCATGCATCCTTACAACCCCTTAACAGTATGCCTCAACCTCAAACTATAGGGATAAGGGGCATGTTCACTTTCCATGCCTATTTAATTCCTGGCCTCTCTGCTACTATCTGGGTTGCCAGTTTGTGACTATTATAATGGTGATTTTGAGGCTTGGACACTTGTTCATAAAGAACTGGATTGCAACTTATTTCTTATTTGCCACCAACAGCTATCCGCATGTAAAAACTCAGTGTCAGATTCAGTGGTGAATCTACAGGGAGTTTTAGTTGATGTACTTTCTTGTCCAGGGGTTCTCAAACTGGGCATCGGGACCCCTCAGGGGGTCATGAGTTTATTACATGGGGGGTCGCGAGTGGTCAGCTTACACCCCAAACCCCACTTTGCCTCCAGCATTTATAATGGTGTTAAATATATAAAAAAGTGTTTTTAGTTGATAAGGACGGTCGCACTCAGAGGCTTGCTATGTGAATGGGGTCACCGGTACAGAAGTTTGAGAACCACTGTTCTTGTCCCTTCATCATGCCCATTTCCATAATTTCCCTTGGGGACTGTATTACTTAAACTTAGAGTAACTCACATCTTTACTCATCACCTCTGATTTTGTCTCACTTGAGGCTAACTGGGTCTAAGCTGGTGAAATGCACATATCAAACATCTGGAAGAGAGAAGTGTAGTAGAAAAAGCAAAATGTAAGGATTAATATCCGTCACTCCTTATTCTAATCTGCACTATTTTACAACTTGTTTTCCATCTGCTTGGCATGCACTGAAAATAGACCAATTTAGACTCACTTAGACCTAATTACACCCACTTACCAATCTGTGACTTAGAAGTCACCTCTGCATTTGTTCATGAGACACTACTTATCATAGAATGTGTTTAAAAGTAGCTTACCAATCATGGTAAATGAAGATTGCCTGCTGAAGGCTAGTGTGATTGCTAGGAGACAGAGTTAGAAATTGGATTGGATATTACTAATGTGACTGAGTGGTATTTAGGTCCTAGCTAACTGGCCATCAGAAAAGGTCACTTGCCAAATAGATAATAGACAAGACATTTCAGGAATATATATGACTCAATTGTTGACCCTTTAGTGCATAGGTAGCAGGAAGTGGCTGGAAAGCTATCCTAAAGGAACAGCTGAAGATTCCTCATCGTAGAGGAATCTACAGGTGGCATGAAACCAGTGCATTGAGGCATATGCCACCCACTCGGTCCCTTTGTGTTGGGGCCAGAGAGAGGTGGGCTGGGCCAAAGTGTAAGGTGTTCAGCCAGTAGCTCAGGTCATGTAGCAGTCCCTATCTATTTTTTATTATCATTTGTTCCTTTTCTGCAATACAGAGTACCTGTTTCCAGAGCACCTATTAAGCTAAAATGTATGTGCTGGTTTGCAAGCCTCATCAATAATGTCATCACAGTTTGAGGATTAATATTTGTTCCTGAAATGTTGCTGCAGAATTAGAAGAACAAGCACAAAGTATTGTTTTGTGAATCCTGTGCAATCATATCTGCGGTTGATATTATAATCAAAAGAGAATTTTAAAAGGCTATCATGAGTTAAATATCCTATAGGTGATGTTTATGATGCTATGATATAGAATGCTGTGTCTGAATTTCTCCTTTCAAAAATTCAAGGCATAGGTCTTGATTTTCCTCTCGTTTGCACAAATATAAATTAGTGGTAACTGCCACTGACATCAAAGGAGTTGCATGCAATAGTTTTAACACCAGTGTAAGAAAAGGAAGGATGTCTAGTGGTTAGGGCACTACCCTAGGACACAAGGAGACCTTAATTCACATCTCCTTTCCACCACCTCTTTCCTATGTGACTCTAAGTGAGTCACTTAGCTTCCCTGTGCCTCAGTTCCGCATCTTACAGTTGGGAATAAACTGTGCTTCCCTCTTTATTTAACAAAGGGGGTTGTGACACATGTAGATAATGTGATAATAGGCATCAGATAAATAACTAAGATAGATGGGAGAATCAGGTGAATAGCTTTATATCTACATAGAACAATATATTTTCTAGAGACGTTTTCTCTGCTTTTCATGCAAGATATTTCCATTTGCCTAAAGCTGAAGAGATTTTGCAAGATGATACTTTGTCCTTTTCCATCATCTGAAGAAAGGTCTCAGTATGGCATAGTCTGCTCTGAATCGTTATATGCAGTGTTGTTGTGGCCAATATTAGAGAGACCAGGTGGGTGAGGTAATATCTTTTATTGGACCAGTTTATGTTGGCACGAGAGACACACTTTTGAGCTTACAGAGAGCTCTTCTTCAGGACTGGGAAACATACTCAGAGTGTCTCTCTCACCAACAGAAAGAAGTTGGTCCAATAACAGATATTCCCTCTCACCTTGTCTCTCTGAATTGTTAGAGTAGGAAGATATTTCTCACCATGAAATGAAAATTGGCTGAAGGGCAGTAATCAGAATCGAAGTGTAAAATGAGACCTTTTGCACGCTGCTTGTATTACAAGGTTGCCACTTGCAAGTGCCTCCTTGCATCTAGTTCTTGGATCGTAGGTCTCACTGCATCAGGTGCTCCCTGCTGCTGGGCTACTTGCTCTGTGATAGTTTCTTTTCTGGTAACTTGGCTCTCTGGCCAGGTCATCATTTAGTCCCCTCCCTTCCACTGTCCAAATGTTGTCTCCAGACTGTGCTCAACCCCATCTTGGGCTCTCTGACAGTGGCTGGCGGGGAACCCAGGCCTATCCTCTACACCAGGTTCCAGCCAGGGACCTACAACCAGCGGTGTAGGTCTGCTTAGTCCAAGTCCCTGTTGCTGTTTCTCTTTCCTACCCAGCCTCTCTATCTACTTGTCTGTTTCTGGGTTTGCCAGTGAACCTTAATCTACTCCCCATGGCTACTTCACCCCTCCTAACCTCTTGCCAGACTCCTTATTCCAGGGCAGAATCCCATTACTCTGCCCCTGGACTTCCTCCATGTCCCTGATAGTCTCCCCCCTCTCAGGAAGTGACTGCAGACTCCTTCCCCTTTTTGCTCTCAGTTTCTTAGTAGTATAGTATTGTCGTAGCCCTTCCCCAGTTGGGATTCACTGTCAATTAATCCTACCCCACATTCTGTTAGGTGACACCAGGTGACCTAACTGGCCTCTCAGACCATTGTTAACTCTATCAGGGCTGGAGTGCAGTGCACACCGCATTACAATGCAAAAATATCAGTATTCAAACTTTAGCTCACCCTTTATCCATGTGGATGATGGTGCTGACAGACCAATTGCCAAATATATACAAGATGATAAATTGGGTGTGTCACAGGGTAGGGCCACCCCATCAGAGGGGTGTCCCGTTGTGGTGGAATTGAAGTAGAACTGGGACAGCCCAAGTGGCCTAATCTCCCCAGCAGCCCTGGCTTTCAGGGCAGCATGGCCTAATGGTTGGGGTCAATGCAGCAGCCCTTTGGTGAGCCATAGCCAGACGGCCTGAATCACGAGAGCTACCCTTCTAGGTAGGCCAATGCAGCCTAACGCCTGGAGCCAATAGGACTACTCTGGCATGGCAGCATGGACTAGTGGCCCGAGTCAATGGAAACCCCCCACCCCTTTGCAGGAGAGCAGCACAGCCTAATGGCTGGAGTTGATGGAACCCCCCCTTTGCGGGAGGGCAGTATTGCCTAGTGACCGAATTAGAGTGAGCTGCCACCCAGGGGTGGGCAGCGGGAAGAGTAGGGGGTCCCTAGGCTCTCCCTAGTCCACCAGGTCCCAGCCCAGGGCCCTGTCTGTGGTGTGAGTATCCACCACCCACTCAGTGGAGATCCTTCCAAAACACGCTGAGGCAAACCCCAGTAACTCAACAAGATCAATGCTTCATCCCCCTGGGCTACTTCCTACCTGTTCTTCCGCGCCTGATAGTCTCAGGGGATCCATGGTCTCTCCTGTGGCTGGGAGTCAGTTGGAGCCATAGCCCAGCTGGCCTCTGTGTCCTAGAGCTCCAGCATTCCCTCCCCAGGAGCCTGCAACACACCTCTGCTCCCTTCAGCAGTCAGTCCAGACTAAGCTGAGCTGCTCCCTTTTATATCCTGGTTCCAGCTGGAGCATGCCCAGCAGATATGAGGGAGTGTGGCCGCCTGGTGTGATTAACCACTGCTGAACCAGTGTGGGGTAGGTGTATCCTGTCACAGGGTGGCACAACAAATAATGAGGGAGAATTACTTGACATTTTCTTGTTTACTGGAAATAAATGGACTACGGATCTGAACCTGCAACCACTGAGGTAAATGGTGACTTTCCTATTTATTTCAAAGAAAGCAGAATCAGGATTGTGCCCTAGGAATACAAAGAAAATAGAAATTACTTTACTTTTAATTTTTTCTGTCTTTCCAAATGGCCATATTCTGCCTGATTAATAAAATATTTAAATCTAGCTTTTTTAGCAAGCAAGCAAACAGAGATTAAACACCTTCATTTCCTAGAATCATAGACTATAAGGTCAGAAGGGACCATTATGATCATCTAGTCTGACCTCCTGCACAACGCACAGAATCTCACCCACCCACTCCTGTATCAAACCTATGTCTAAGCCACTGAAGTCCTCAAATCATGGTTTAAAGACTTCAAGGTGCAGAGAATCTTCTATCAAGTGACCCGTGCCCCACGCTGCAGAGGAAGGCGAAAAACCCCCAGGGCCTCTGCCAATCTGCCCTGGAGGAATATGGCGATCAGCTAAACCAGGGGTTGGCAACCTCTGGCACGTGGCTCGCCAGGGTAAGCACCTGTTTGTTTACCTGCTGCATCCGCAGGTTCAGCCTATTGTGGCTCCCACTGGCCGCGGTTCGCCACTCCAGGCCAATGGGGGCAGCGGGAAGCCACGGCCAGCACATCCCTCGGCCCGCAGCCCCCATTGGCCTGGAGCGGCGAACCGTGGCTAATGGGAGCCGCGATCGGCCAAACCTGCAGATGCGGCAGGTAAACAACTGGCCCGCCCTCCAGGGTGCTTACCCTGGCGAGCCACGTGCCAGAGGTTGCCGACCCCTGAGCTAAACCCTGAGCATGTGGGCAAGACTCACCAGCCAGACACCCAGGAAAGAATTCTCTGTAGTAACTCAGATTCCATCCCATCTAACATCCCATCACAGGACATTGGGCATATTTACCACTAGTAGTCAAAGACCAACTAATTGCCAAAATTAGGCTATCCCATTATGCCATCCCCTCCATAAACTTATCAAGCTTAGTCTAGAAGCCAGATATGTCTTTTGCCCCCACTGCTCCCCTTGGAAGGCTGTTCCAGAACTTCACTCCTCTGTTGGTTAGAAACCTTTGTCTAATTTCACGTCTAAACTTCCCGATGGCCAGTTTATATCCATTTGTTCTTGTGTCTACATTGGTACTGAACTTAAATAATTCCTCTCCCTCCCTGGTATTTATCCCTCTGATATATTTATAGAGAGCAATCATATCTCCCCTCAGCCTTCTTTTGGTTAGGCTAAACAAGCCAAGCTCTTTGAGTCTCCTTTCATAAGACAGGTTTTCCATTCCTCGGATCATCCTAGTAGCCCTTCTCTGTATCTGTTCCAGTTTGAATTCATCCTTCTTAATCATGGGAGACCAGAACTGCACACAGTATTTCAGATGAGGTCTCACCAGTGCCTTGTATAACGGTACTAACACCTCCTTATCTCTACTGGAAATACCTCGCCTGATGCATCCCAAGACCGCATTAGCTTTTTTCATGGCCATATCAAATTGGCGGCTCATAGTCATCCTGTGATCAACCAATATTCCAAGGTCCTTCTCCTCCTGTGTTACTTCCAACTGATGTGCCCACAGCTTATAACAGTAATTCTTGTTATTAATGCCTAAATGCATGACCTTGCACTTCCTAGAGATGAGATTCATACAAGGCCCTATGTATGACTGAAGCTCCCCAAGCATTAAGTGGCTTACGTGGTACAGAGAACCGTTTATGAACTCCCAGAACAGGGCTGAAAATCATCCTGTGTGAGTGATAATATTAACTGAAGTGCCTTGATGAGACTAATAAGTTGCCTGTATGGGGGTTTCCTAGAAACTACATTCTAGCAGAAATGAATCTTATCACATGGCTGTTGGCTTGAAATTATTAATCTGATTTTATATAAAATACATGGCCTATAGAGAAGGAAGGAAAGATATAAAGAAAAAAGTGTGTACCACTTGGAAATAATCACGACCTTTTTCAATTGACTACTGAAATAGTTTATGTAAGGAATATATAACATACAGTTATGTAGAGAATTAGCAAACTAATTTCCTGAAACACACAAGTGTTTTTGAAGTCATGAAAAACTGAGATACCAAACAATTGGAAAGAGCAAATGTGGTAGTGATTTAATTAAAACAACAGAGTTATCCTGACAACAGATACCTTATAAGTTTAGATCCTAATGAAACCAAAATTAAGAGTGAAAAACAAAATGTAAAAATCTAGAGGCTTGGTTGTGTGTTTATAAAGAACTGATCTTGCCAGACCTCTGTGGGTGGGTGGGAGTAGGAGGGTGGATGGGGACTAAGTAGAAATACAAAATTAGTGGAGATGGTTTTAAAACCAAACAAAAAAAACCCCACTACTGAAAATTTTAATATAACAATTTTCCATTTTTACTGTTATTTTATTACTTTTTTAATTGAAAAATCCTGACCACCTTTGCAACTGGTCAAAAACCAAAAACAATGTGTTCAATCTTTTGGGGGGGAGTTTTCATTGATTTAAATTTTGGATTAAATATTTAATCAAAAATGCAAAATTTGAATTTTTTGAACAGCTCTAGAAATTTGTGCATACATGTATCATGTATATTGATTTTAACAGACAAAGGCACATGATTTCACAAAATGTTACCAAAGGCATTCAAATAGGTTTGAGTATAGCACTGTCTGTCACATGGATTGAGACCGCAAAGAAAGGAACGTTAAATTGCTTTCATCATATGTCACCTAAAAAGTCAACATTTATCAACAGAAACCTTAATTACTTTTCATGATAAAACTATGCTATCTCTCATGTTGTGTGGCAACTGTTGACAAGTGTTGATTTTTTTTGTTAATGGAATCCATTATGTGAAGTTTTGGGTTGTGTCTAGTGGAGCTGTATTGTATGAGTTTGGGTTAGGATTGGTCTTCATATCATCATTAGTAAGCCAGAGAGACAGTAAATAGTACACTAAACATTCACAGATGATACCAAATTGGAAGCTATTGTATAGCCACTGAGGAAGGAGAACTTATTGAAGCGGACCTGAGAAATTAACATAATGAGACTGGAAAAATGGAAGTGAATACATCTGGGGGAAAAAAGAGAAGGGGAAGAAACTGTTATCATAAAGTCAAACAAAACCTGGGATGATGATGAATGGCAAACCACAAATGAGTTTGATTTGTTGTATGTATCAGAAGGGTAGCTGTGTTAGTCTGTATCCACAAAAACAATAAGGAGTCCGGTGGCACCTTAAAGACTAACAGATTTATTTGGGCATAAGCTTTCATGGGTAAAAAACCCACTTCTTCAGATGCAGTGAGTTTTTTACCCACGAAAGCTTATGCCCAAATAAATCTGTTAGTCTTTAAGGTGCCACCAGACTCCTCTTTGTTATATGGCAGCAGGAAAAGGGAAATACATGTACAGAGACACACCATGATGCAGAAAGGTGAGTCCCTTTAGATACAATCCTGGTGGGACAACAACTGGAGTACTGAGAACAGTTACAGAAATCTCATTGCCCCAAAAATTTAGATACTGTTCTCTAAACTTTCTGCAAATTAACAAAAACTGAGGCAGCTAAAAGGACCAATGTTCTATTTACATATATTGTAGGGTTGTGAGCATCAGAAGTGGAGAAAAAATATTTAAGGATGATATAAACAGGAGTAAGAGGATGGAGTAAAGACATGGAAAATTCATGGTGAATATCAGGAATGAGAGCTATATGATTTTGGAAGAGTCTCCCAAAAGAAATCACATAGATGGACATATTTAAGATTGGACTTGACAAAACATTGTAGGGGAAAAAAAGACCACACTGTCTAGATGACTTATCTGGACTTTTCCAACACCTATTTCTATGACTCTTAAATTCAGTCTCCTGCACTGTCAATTTGCACATGCTAAATTTTTTAAATAACAAAGCGTAAAATGTTTTCCCCTTAAAGTATCCTTTTCTGTTCAGGAAACAATGTTGATTTTGATGTGTGTTTTCAACAGAGAAGAGATTAATATGTCTTTTTTTCAGGCTTGCAACAAAAGTTGCAACCTTAATTTTAAATTGCAACTTTTAATGGTGAAACATATTTGGAACTGACCTTGCTCCCAAAGAAGTGTACAGGAATTTTTGATGGATTTCTTTGGGAGCTGGATTTTCTTTGGATGCCATCCTCATTCAACAATGTTGGAATAAATATTGAGCCTCATCCTGCAAAGTACTAAGTGCCCTCAACTCCCATGAAGTCATTAGATGGGAGGACTCAGCTTCTCTCCTACGGCAGTCGGCAATTTAGAAAGTCAGGATTTACTGTGCAAAGACATCATAGGAAGCGTAAATCACTGGATCTCCTGAAGAGCATTACCAGTAGACTAGCTGGTCCCAGTTATCAATGAAAAAGATAGGTTACAGCCATTGTAATGAGAATTTGTGTTTGTCATTTTTTCCCCCTGTAGGTATCTGTTTGAGATTCTGGAGACATTAACGCTGTTTTTCAAGCACCAGGGTGGTTTGAGTAATCTACTTCCCATTTAGGGCAGCTCCTAAGGAAAACTAGTATTCATCTCCTATCTGTCTCAAATGTCTGCACTGTATCTGTATGAATGGAGACAGCTGGAAATGATTAGAATAGACTGAGATGTGAAGTCACATAGGAAAGAATTTTAAATAAAAAAGAAAAGCTGACGCTCAGTGCTGTATTAACAGGAGAGGAGTTCAAGTAGTAAACTGGGCAGATTTTCAAACAGCATATGGGGTTTGATTCCACTGATATTAGTTGCTGTTGCACATCAGAATTTACCCTCAATAGCTTATATTTAAAATACCATTTTAATCATGGATACTAGTTTCATAAGAACACCAGAATTTCCAAGCAGGAACAAACCAGTTGTTCTTCTAGTCTGATAATCTGTTTCCAACACTGGTCAATGCCAATCAGAAGAAGATGAATCCCCCACACCTTAATGCAGGGATTCTCACCCTTTTTCTTTCTGATCCCTCCCCCAACATGCTATAAAAACTCCAAGGCCCACCTGTGCTACAGCAACAGTTTTTCTGCAAATAAAAGCCAGGACCAGCGTTTGGAGGTAGCAAGCAGAGCAATTGCCCAGGGCCCCACGTCACAGGGAGCTCCGCAAAGCTAAGTTGCTCAGGCTTCGGCTTCAGTCCTGGGTGGCGGGTCTCAGAGCCCTGGACTTCAGCCTTATGAGGCAGGGTTTCGGTTTTCTGCCCTGGGCCCCAGCAAGTCTAATGATGGCCCTACTTGGCAGACCCCCTGAAACCTGCTCGCGCCCCCCCCCCCAGGGGACCCCGCACCCCTGATTGAGAACCACTGCCTTAATGTACATAAATGTAAATTGCAGACCATGTAGGGAAATGTCATTTTCTGCCCTGAAGTATGAGGTTTGGTAACTTTTTTAATGCCAATTACCAATGTTTTAGAATAAATCTCTCACATCTTTTCAAAGGTGAATAATCTTTTTTATTGTAAGTACTGACTTTTAAAAAGAATGTACTTTAGGCTCCTTTTCTCCACTGATCAAATTGCTGTATGGCTTTTAAGTGCTGGTGCTTTTCACATTTGGGCTGTATTCCCTCATTCAGGTTACTAAAATCAATAGATATTAAAAAAAAAAAAATCCTGACTCTCTCTGTCAAACACAGCTCTGCTGAAATACTTTGTCCAGTTCTTTTTGGTTCTTCCTCAACACAAATTACAATGTAAATGTCAAATACACACTTCTTCTCTTAGAGATAGCTAAGTGACAGTCTGTGCAAACCTGCATCCTTTCAGAAAAGAACCAGCTTTTTTTCTGGCATGGTCTTCTACTGACCCAGACATGTACTTTAAATGGAATCTATCTATTCGATACTTTAGGGAAAACATGATAACGCATGATGATGATGCTTAGTGCTTATGTAAATGATGAGATATAATAGTATGTGTATTTGATTTCATTGTCCATGTGGATTAAGTGTTTTTCCTCATTGATTTGAGCTTACAACCCACAGGATGATACTGGGCCAGTCTTGGAAGGGTGGTTTCAAGTTCAGCACATTTGGAGCAACTTTGTATATATATTTTTTTTAATTTAGCCATGATCTGGCCATTACCTCTTCCATGTTGTTGGTTTTTTGTTTGTTTGTTTGGTTTTTTTGTAGAAACTGATGGACCTAATTTGGTCTCAGGTATCCCTATGGATAACTTTCCATAGAAGATGAGTCATCCTGTTGATGACCTAATGAGTCACAACTGTCTGCTGTCCAGGAATATTGATAGCTCCTAAAAGTTCTCAGTTTGTATGTCTTCCTGGAAAATCATTTCCATGTATAAGTGTCCTGTGTCACTAGGTTAATCAACTGCAGCGTGCAGAGTGTTTGAAATCTTGTGCTGTGGTCATTATGGAGGGAAATAAGTCCTTTCTTCCTCAATCACATATGCAAAATCCAGCAGAACTGTTCTGAGTAGTGGTGCTAGCCCAAAAAAACAGATTTACGGTACCCCCAGAATAGCTCATCTACTAACCAATCTGTTTTCCTAAGGTCTGGGTCTCCAGGGTGGCTAAGGAAATACCTGGAGGACACAGATACCGCCTTACGATCAATAATTGACACAAAGAGAGAGTTTTTGCCAAAACAAGACATCTCTTTATTGGTGCAAATAATAATTCCTAACACCATAATAATCTAAAACACATCCCTTCAAGTTGTACCCCAACTGCAATGTCATACAACTGAGATGATTTTAAGCAGTTGCACCCTGTCACAGATGGTCATCTGTCACAGGCTGCTTACAGCAGTTCTTAAACACTTTAAATCTTATACATTTCTTTAATCATCAACACACATGCATACATCCTTATTAGTCCACATACACATACTAACAGTATACTATGCTATGCTATACGATAACAGGAACTGACAAGCTTACTCTGTCTGCGGACACAGGACTCTTTCTGGTACTGCTGCTGTCTCCTTGCTACACTTTTCTCCACTCCGCTCTCCTCAGCTCCTACTTCTTCGGCTGCTCCCCTCCTAACCTCTCAGATGCCCACTGACTGTCTGTCTTTTATAGTGTCTTGTCAGAACCTTTTAGACACTTATCTGTACTGCACATGCTACTACCAAACATTCCATTGGAACCTGTCTGTTCTATTTTTAGCCTCCAGTCATAATCGTTGAGTTATCTGTCAATCATTGTTGTTTACCATCTCTGTAACCTTTCTCCTACTTTTGAAGCATCGTGTGACCTGCAGCTTCCAATCATTGTTTACCTCACAGTGTTATGACCTGTATACCACTGTGACCTTTAGTCTACATTCAGTGGCTATGTGACCTTTAGCCTACTTTTGTACTGCAGAGGCTCAGTAATATGTGACCTGCAGCTTCCAATGGTGGAGTGATTCTCGCTTATTCAAAATGGGGGTCAGGAATGCAAAATGGAGTCTGGGGAATTTCTCTGGTATCAGTGGATTGTTATAGAAATATTGTGCACTATGTAGATGTATTAGAAATAAGAGTGGCTGAAAAAATATTCTTTCCTGAGAGAACCTTCTCTGCCCTCCAAAAGCATTCTCTGCATTAGCCCTTGACTCAGTCAGAGCTCCCTCCACCCTCATTCATCTTTAAGTTACTGTGTTACAGGTTATAGATTTATTTTCAGGCCAGAATGAACCACTATGATCAGCAAAAGTGCATCTAACGGCTGGGAGCTTGCTTTCCAATGTGTGTAAATAGACGCCCATTAGCTTCTGCTTGAGCTAGCGAGCTAAAACTAAATATAGCCCGGGGAGCATGAATGGCAGCTCAGGCTCACCACCTGAGTGCAAATCCTCCCAGATCCTCTGGGACTACAGCTGATTACATGGCTATTTTTAGTGTGCTATCTTGAGCAGAATTTGCACGGTGTCTGTTTACTCATGCTGGGAAGCATGCTCCCACCTACAGTGTAGATGAACCCTTTGTCAGGCCTCTGGTATAACACAGGCCAAAAACCTGTGGATGGAATTATTCTCCCTCACTGTATAAGTGAACACTGTAAAGTCCAATAATGTACAAAGAGAAGCCAAGAAGGAGGTAATCAACAACAACAACAACAACAAATTCTCAAAACATAGAAATCATTTTTGTGCAAGAAGGTAATAGAATAGCAGAACCTTTTCACCTGGATAAGCGAGGAGTAGTTGCAGCACACAACTGAAGAGAAAGCCACCGAAACCCAACTCTACCCCTCATGGAACCCTAGACCAGGGGTGGGCAAACTTTTTGGTCCGAGGGCCACATCTGGGTATGGAAATTGTATGGCGGGCTATGAATGGTCACAAAATTGGGGGTTGGGGTGCGGGAGGACGTGAGGGCTCTGGCTGGGGATGCAGGCTCTGGGTTGGGGCCAGAAATTAGGTGTTCAGGGTGTGGGAGGGGGGCTCCAGGCTGGGGCAGGGGGTTGGAGTGAGGGGGGGGAGGGCTCCAGCTGGGGGTGCGGGCTCTGGGGTGGCGCTGGGGATGAGGGGTTGGGGGTGCAGGAGGTTGCTCTGGGCTGAGATGGAGGGGTTAGGATGGTGGGAGGTGGATTAAGGGGTGTGGGGTGTGGGAGGGGGTTAGAGGTGCAGGGTCTGGGCGGTGATTACCTCAAGCAGCTCCCACAAGCAGCAGCATGTTCCCCCTCTGGCTCCTACGCGGAGGCATGGCCAGGCGGCTTTGCATGCTGCCCTGTCCACAGGCGCCGCCCCTGCAGCTCCCATTGGCCGCAGTTGCCGGCCAATGGGAGCTGCGGGGGCAGCGCTTAGGGCGAGGGCAGCGTGCAGAGCCCCCTGGCTGCCCCTATGTGTAGAAGCCGGAGTGGGGACATGCCACTGCTTCCGGTAGCTGCGCGGAGCAGGGCAAGCCCCGGACCCTGCCCCCCGGCGGGAGCTCGAGGGCCAGATTAAAATGTCTGGAGGGCCAGATGCAGCCCCCGGGCAGTAGTTTGCCCACCCCTGCCCTAAACCCACCCACTAACCCATGACAACAATTCAAACCAGAGGAGTCCAACCCAAAAGTTAATCAAGACAGCACAGAAAATACTGTTAAAGATGTTCTAAAACGTCACTGAACAGGCCCGTTAAAAAAAATCTGGATTAAAAACAAATTAAACAAACAAAACAAAAAACTCCACAATGCTATGCAGTGTGTCTACAAACTGGTATAATTTATTGTCGGGAAGAAATGGACAGGAACGGGGGGAAAATGCCCTTTAAACAACTTATCATTGAGTAGTGGAACAACGGAATAAACTGTCATTTAGAATAGTAACCCTGCACCCGCTAATTAATACAAACAGCTAAAACCACATAAGTGCCACCTACCAGTCAACCAGCAAACTTTAACAACACCCACTTTACTGCTGTTGGGAGTGTCTGATTCCACCAACAGCGAGCACTAGTTGACACAGAAATGTAACCCCACCCACGTATGTTTTAAGCTGTTTTTCTAACTTTTGAAAAGAATCAAATTTATTTAAAATTAAAGAAAAAAAAATCCAATGAGTTATGTTAAATGGACTCTTAGAAGGTAGGTGCAGTGCTATGAGAAATAATTTAATACTTTTAAGGAAGATCTGTATTCTAAACGGTAACTCAACTTGAAAACACTTAGCTCACTTTCTACTCATATAATATGTGTTTATGTGAGTGTGTGTCTGTATACCGCATATTTATCATCTAGATAAATTTCACAGAGCTACAATAATTGAGATAGAAAAACATGCAAGGGAAACCTTAGATTGGAGAGATTACAATTTCAGAGGC
The DNA here is from genome assembly GCF_002925995.2 of Terrapene triunguis. Classification (NCBI taxonomy): domain Eukaryota; kingdom Metazoa; phylum Chordata; order Testudines; family Emydidae; genus Terrapene; species Terrapene triunguis. The sequence goes on from NW_020664419.1 coordinate 14,653,532, forward strand.
AAAACATAAGCTCATTCCGTCATCCATTCGTCTATATAAAATGCTGCCACCAGAATGATCTTTATTTTTTCAGTCTGACTGCATTCCTCCCCCACTTATTGGATCCTGCATTTCCATGGTACTGAGTTTAAAGTTCTCATCCGCATCTTTGAAGCCCTGCACCCCCAGTAAACATTTTCACCGTAGTGTCAGATTAAACTTTGCACCTGGCTATCTGCCAGTGATGCCAGTCTTGATGCCGCATTTGTTTCCTTTATCCTCTCCTGTTCCTATTTCCAGGCTGTTCCTTTTGCATGGACCATCTTTTCAATCCCAATATGCTAAGCCCTCTATCCTTTCCACATTCAAAACCTACCAAGAATCTTACTTTGTCTATTTGATGGGTATTTTTCCAGTTAAAAGAAACTTGTCCACTCAAAATTACTGTTTTTGAAAATAATTAATATCTAGAATCCCTGCCTCTTCAGCAGCCTTTTTGTCATTACATTAAAAAACAAAACAAACAAAACTACATTAAAATAATGTTAAAGTTGCAAAGTTGAGCACTGAAAAAGTTAGGAAATGTCGAATTAAGGTTGCCGAATTTGGCCCCCTTGTGTGCATACATTGTAATAGTTTTTAATTACATACTGTGTTCTGTTTTTCCCTGCTATATTTAGTGCACAGTATGAATGGAGCTCACTAAATGGATAGTTATTCAATCCTAGATGTTGAGGGGCATCCTGTGTGATGAGAGTATTCATTTAAAGCAGTTACAACAGCAAATGAACACTTAAATAAGCACCCTGTATGGAGAAAAGTACAGTAACTACACTGGAAGCATGTGAGAGAAAGCCACATCCAATTTTTAGAATGACTATTAGAGTTGCATTCCAGGTATGTTTCTTATGAATTTTTCATGATGATGTGTGACCTTTCTTTGCCCTGGAGGTGTCTTGTGATTCTAATACAGTGACCTGTGACGGTCACTATTGAACAGAATAGCCCCAGAGCACTGCTACAGATGAGAAGAGGATGCACCTTACTTACAGTGAAGCATGTCAAACAAGGGGACAAAAGGGATCCTTAAAATAAATACAATACATGAATAATAACAGGCAGCCAATAAAACCAAAGGGAAGTCAGGGACCCTTTTAGGATAGAAGCATTCCCAGCTTTTTCTGGCATGGCTAATTCTGATCTCATACACATGCTTACATAGTGATAGATTGGGCTCTTTGCAATCTATCCCAGTAAGGGGTAGTACATGGCTGTGCTGCCTCAGGACCACAGCTGGGAGTGACAGTTTGGTTGCTGCTTCCCTCTTGCTTAATGGGGGAAGTAAAACGCACCCGCCTTTTCGTGGTACAGATTAGTTCCTTCTCCATGCTAACTCAGCTCTGCTTAGGGTGACCAGATGTCCCGATTTTATAGGGACAGTCCACATATTTGGGGCTTTTTCTTACATAGGTGCCTATTACCCTCCACCCTCTGTCCCAATTTTTCACACTTGCTCTCTGGACACCCTAGTTCTGCTACCTGGTGCATTGAGGGGGCAGAGCCTCACTCCTTGTGTGGAGTGGCAGGAGGAGGAGCAGCCTTGGGGAATGGTCTGACCCTTGCATTGTGAGCTGTGATGTGGGTAGCTCATGCAGGGGAGCACTGTACAGCTCCTTACTCCTTTGTGTGGCTGGGCAGGCTGGCTCACAGCTGAGCACATCATATTTTGTGAAATTAGGCACTGCACATGCCCTTGGAGTTCATATTTTTCTGCTCAGTTATTTTCCTCCAAGTACTTCTCACCACTAAGACCAAAAATACTTTGCAAGTATAATTGGACCAGGGCATGATACGTGCAACTCCTGCAGGAGGGGATGAAATATCTTGAATACATGCTCTATCAATGGTAAGGCAAACCTCTTCTGCTTCCTAAAGGAAAGTAAAAAGGAACTGGTTTATAGAAATTAAACACTTTACTTAGATACGGTACTAATAGAGTTGCCAACCCTCCAGGATTGTCCAGGAGTCTCCAGGAATTAAACATTAATCTTCAATTAAAGATTGTCATGTGATGAAACCTCCAGGAATATGTCCAACCAAAATTGGCAACCCTAGGTACTAACCCCAGAGGCACATGAGTTGAGGTGTGGGAGTCACTGTTGCCAAGGGAATGGGAGGGAGATACGGAAGGCACTATTGCTGAGGCAGTGGGGGGTGGGAAATAGAGGGGACACTCCTGATGAGGAGAGAAGGGCATGACACTGGGGGGGACCACAGCTGCCAAGGAGAGAGGTCATTACTGCTATTTGGGAAAAGGAAGCAGACACTGAGGGGCAGATTCTGCTCAGTGAGAGGGAGTGGCAGCTTTCAGGGAGCGGGTTATGGCTCCCTGAGTCTCCGGCACAGGTTAGAGCATTGAGGGGTTGCTCTAACTTGTGACTGCTAGCTATGGTTCCTAAGGGATCACATGCCAGCTGGAGATTGTCAGGGTTGATCATGATTTAATCACTCCTCCTCCCCACTCCAACCCCGTCAACGTGTCCTCTGTGTTGGAAGCTACAAGGTGGGAGGCATAGGAGCTCACAGTGTTGGCTGTAAGCCTGCTGGGAGCACTCCCATGCTAGGGGTATCCCCATCTTAGGGCTTTAGAATTAGTCTCTGCTTTTTTCACATTGTATATTGAATACCGACTATTACTAGTCACCTGTGAAAATTTTAAGGCCAGGGTTTTTGAGAGCTTTTTTTTCTATTTTTGCATTTTATATTTCAAATAAAATATAAAACAGTGAATTCCTCTTCACAAGGAGAGAAGTATATGGAATTCACTCTTTCCTGATGCAGCTGGGAGTCAGGATACAGCACTTTCAAATATGGATTAGGTCAAGAGGTGACATTTAGTGTATTAGTCTCAAAGGAACTGCTAATGGACACACCTCACAAAACTATCACTCATACTGGCATGACTTCTAATGTGCCCAGAGAGCCCCAGGTACTAAAATTATAGGTAAAGTGTGTGGATAGAGACTCATTGGCAGACCTGCCTGAAGAATCCTACATAGGGAGTGCTTAGCTCACCTTCCATTTCCTTTGCTTTCATGATATTAAAATGCACATGACCATTTTAAAAGATAATCCCCAAAACAAATACACACACAAAGACATAACCAAGGAATCAAAATGAAGTTCTCTAACTCAATACTTTATGCCAGGGTGCAATGGTATCTATTAAAAAGTCAACTTTTGACAACAAATACTGCACAGAATTACCTGAGATACCAAAACTTCTCCCTCTACTCTAGGAAATAGTTGTGCTAAGTGTAAGCGGGGGAATGGTCCTGCTATTATTGGGAACTTTCCTGGCTTCTGCACTACCTCGGTGAAGTGGGCTAGTGAAAGGATCTGAATCCTCGCTCCCACTTCCTTTACCCAGAGGCCTTCCTGCCCTTGAGGACTCCCCTTCCACTCTCCTGTCTGGCAGAGTCCTTGTAACCCCAACAAAGCTGGACCCAGGATTCCTGGGGGGCTTGACCCCCAACCCTGCTGTGGTCACCTAGGACAGGGGCTAGGGTGTCCCCACTCTGGGGTACTCTCTCTGCACTGGGCACCTCCCTGACCAACTGATCATTTCATACAATTTAAAGCAAATACAAGTTGTTTAATTAACAATTAATTTAAAAAAAGAATAAGGAAAAATGGGAAAGGTTAAAGGAAAACCCCTGCTCTGTGGTAAGGAACATTACAAACAGTGTTTCTGGACGTCAGGGCACTTCACAGACTGTTCCTTGTAGGTCCCAGGTCTCCTTCTTAGGCCCTGGCTGTGCTGCAGGGATGCTGCAGTTTGGACACTTGCAATGGTGATGGTCACATACCTCCGGGCTTTGGGTGGTGGGACCCTTCTTCCCAGCATCAGCCCCCCATCGGGTTAAGATACCCCTCCCAGTCTGGCCTGCAAGGACCCTTGGCGGGGGGTGTCTTTCTGCGTTGGGCCCTTTTGCCCAAGGTCCCCCCTTGGCTGGCCCCAGTTGCTCACCACACCTGGCCCTGTGGCTGCGGCCCTGCTCCCAGCACAGGATCTGCTCTCTCCCTGGGCTGTATCTCTGGCTCTGTGGTTGCTTTTCTGGTCCCTCTGGATCTGGCACGGCTCTGCTCCCCAGCTCAGCTTGGGCCCCTGCTTTCTCCTTAGCTCAGCCCCACTCTGTCTGACCCAGGCAATTCCAGCTCACACGGAGGACAGGACCCCTCTGGCCTCCTGATTCCCTGATTAGCCTGCCCGCCCTGTCATTCAGGCTGACTTGGAGCATTGGCCTCTCCCCATTGTTCCTGAGGACTGTCAGTCTCAGGGTCCTGCTTTCCCATCACCCTTCCCCTTTTAGTACTGGGAGCTAGCCAACCAAAACACCCCCACTGAATGTTAGTAAGGGGGCAACGGTCCCCTTACATAAGCTAGATACTTGTGTGGTAACCATTGGCCAGTATTGATATTTTATGGAGATAATTGTATTGTATTAACAGCTGTTCTGTAAAATCATTGGAGGTATATCTACACTAGAAAAAATTAGTACCCATATTACAGCAACCATTGAGGGGGGATTAGCGATCCATCCTCCAAGATATTTTCAGAACAGATCCTTACAGTAGTGAAGAGAGGGGGTTATTTTTTTGCTGTCTTTGTTTGCTGCTTCTGAATTTCCAAAATCCAGCTTAAGGCAAGAAATGGATTATATTTATTGGCTGCAAAGAATGGAATGACTTAGGTCCTGATTTGTGCAAGTGGTGTAAACCTGGAGTAATTTCACTGTTGTCCATGGGGTTATACTGGTGTAAAAATAGTTAAGTGAGAGAGGAGAATCAGATCCTCAGATCCTTGGTGACTTCCAGAGCTGTCCACTAGGGGGGAAACCCCATTTGCTTGAAAACTGAATAGTGTTTGTCTGGAGTCACTGAACCCCACAATGCTGTTTTCACAAAGGATATTTTTCATAGTATAACAAGCTTTTGAGTCTCCATAATGTCTTCCTTAGTGAACAAAGGGTTCATTTTGTTTTTTTGACACTGCTGTATTTTTCACCCTGGTGGCAAGTACTGGCAAGCATAATTGAAAGAGATTGTCATGTTTAAGGCAGAGGTAACAATCAAAATTTTGTTTTTATGGTAAAATTAATTTCAGTAAATAGCTCGCTGGCCTACTCAGCAGGAATGAACACAACATTTTTCTAAAAGAGACAAAAACAATCTCTTAGAGCATTTCCAAAGCAGACATATTAGAACTGCTGTGAATCATAGAATCATAGGTCTGCAAGGGACCTCAAGAGGTCATCTAGTCCAGTCCCCTGCACTCATGGCAGAACTCAGTATTATCTAGACCATCCCTGACAGGTGTTTGTCTAACATGCTCTTAAAAATCTCCAATGACAGAGATTCCACAACCTCCCTAGGCAATTTATTCTGGTGCTTAATCTACCCTGATAATTAGGAAGTTTTTCTTAATGTCCAACCTAAATCTCCCTTGCTGCAATTTAAACCCATTGCTTCTTGTCCTATCCTCAGAGGTTAACGAGAACAATTTTTCTCCCTCCTCCTTGTAACAATCTTTTGAGTACTTGAGAACTGTTATCATGTCCCCTCAGTCTTTTCTTCTCCAGAGTAAACAAACCAGTTTTTTTCAATCTTTTCTCATAGGCCATGTTTTCTAGACCTTTAATTATTTTTGTTGCTCTCCTCTGGACTTTCTCCAATTTGTCCACGTCTTTCCTGAAATGTGGCGCCCAGAACTGGACACAATACTCCAGTTCAGGCCTAATCAGTGCAGAGTAAAGTGGAAGAATTACTTCTCATGGCTTTCTTATAACACTCCTGCTAATACATCCCAGAATGATGTCTGCTTTTTTTGCAACAGTGTTACACTGCCTATTCATATTTAGCTTGTGATCCACTAATACCCCCAGATCCCTTCTTCATAGGCAGTCATTTCCCATTTTGTATGTGTGCAACTGATTGTTCCTTCCTAAGTGGAATATTTTGCATTTGTCCTTATTTAATTTCATCCTATTTACTTCAGACCATTTCTCCAGTTTGTCCAGCTCATTTTGAATTTTAATCCTATCCTCCAAAGCACTTGCAACCCCTCCAAGCTTGGTATCATCCGAAAACTTTATAAATGTACTCTGTATGCCATTATCTAAATCATTGTTGAAGATATTGAACAGAACCAGACCCAGAACTGATCCCTGTGGGACCCCTCTCGTTATGTCCTTCCAGCATGACTGTGAACCACTGATAACTTCTCTCTGGGAATGGTTTTCCAACCAGTTTTGCACCCACCTTATAGTATCTCCATCTAGGTTGCATTTCCTTAGTTTGTTTATGAGAAGGTCATGCAAGACAGTGTCAAAAGCTTTACTAAAGTCAAGATATACCTTGTCTACCGTTTCCTCCCTATCCACAAGGCTTGTTACCCTGTCAAAGAAAGCTATCAGGTTGATTTGACATGATTTGTTCTTGACAAATCCATACTGACTGTTACTTATCACCTTATTATCTTCTAGGTGTTTGAAAATTGATTGCTTGATTATTTGCTCCATTATCTTTCTGGGTACTGAAGTTAAGATGTAATTCCCCAGTTGTCTTTATTCCCCTTTTTATAGATTGACACTATATTTGCCCTTTTCCAATCCTCTGGAATCTCTCCCAACTTCCATGACTTTTCAAAGATAATCCCTAATGGCTGAAATATCTCCTGAGTCACCTCCTTGAGTATTCTAAGATATATTTCATCAGGCCCTGGTGACCTGAAGACATATAACTTGTCTAAGTAATTTTTAACTTGTTTTTTCTCTATTTTAGTCTCAGATCCTACCTCATTTTCACTGGTGTTCACTATGTTAGATGTCCAGTGTCTGTTAAACTTTTTGCTAAAAACTGAAACAAAAAAAGTTGGTTAGTGCAGTGGTTCTCAACCAGGGGTATGCAGAGGGCTTCCAGGGCGTACGTCAACTCATCTAGATTATTGCCTACTTTTAGAACAGGCTACATAAAAAGCAACAGTGAAGTCAGTACAAACTAAAATTTCATACAGACAATGACTTGTTTATACTGCTCTATATACTATATCAGTGTTTCTCAACCTGCAGGTCGTGATTTATTTTATAATTATATGGTATAAATGAAAAAGTAAGCAATTTTTCAGTAATAGTGTGCTGTGACCCATGTATTTTTATGTCTGATTTTGTAAGCAAGTAGTTTTTAAGTGAGATGAAACTTGGGGTACACAAGACCAATCAGACTCCTGAAGAGGGAACAGTAGTCTGGAAATGTTGAGAACCACTGATTTAGCACTTTGCCATTTTCACATTTTCTGTTATTTCCCCTCTTCCCCCCCACACCGAGTAATGCGTCTCCCCTTTCCTTGGTCTTCCTCTTCTGATGTATTTGTAGAATGTTTTCTTGTTATCCTTTATGTCTCTAGCTAGTTTAATCTCATTTTGTGCCTTGGCCTTTCTAATTTTATTCCTACATGCTTGTGTTGTTTGTTTGTATTCATCCTTTGTAATTTGACCTAGTTTTCACTTTTTGTAGGACTCTCTTTTGAGTTTCAGGTCACTGAAGTTCTCCCAGTTAAGCCAGGGTGGTGTCTTGCCTATCTTTCCTATGCAGTGGGATAATTTTCTCTTGTGTTCTTAATGTCTCCTAGAAAAATTGTCAACTCTCTTGAACTCTTTTTCCCCTTAGACTTGCTTCCCATGGGATCTTATCTACCAACTCCCTGAGTTTGCTAAAGTCTACCTTCTTTAAATCCATTGTCTTTATTGTGTCATTTTCCCTCCAACCATTTCTTAGAATCATGTACTCATCATTTCATGATCACTTTCACCCAAGCTGCCTTCCACTTTCAAACTCTCACCCAGTTCCTCCATATTTGTCAAAATCAGATCTCTCCTAGTAGCTTTCTCCACCTTTTGAAATTAAAAAAAATGTGTCTCCAATTTGTTGGATTCAGAGTAGCAGCCGTGTTAGTCTGTATCCGCAAAAATAACAGGAGTACTTGTGGCACCTTAGAGACTAACAAATTTGTTGGATGATCGTTGCCATGCTGTGTTATTTTTCCAATAGATGTCTGGGTAGTTGAAGTCCCCTATCACCACCAAGTCCTGTGCTTTGGATGCTTTTGTTAGTTGTTTAAAAAATGCCTCAGACACCTCTTCTTCCTTTTTAGGTGGTCTGTAGTATACTCCCACCATGACATCACCCTTGTTTTTTTACGCCTTTTATACTTACCCAGAGACTTTCAAAAAGTCTGACTCCTATTTCCATCTCAACATCAGTCCAAGTGTATACATCTTTAATATGTAAGACAATACCTCATCCCTTTTTTCCCTGTCTGTCCTTCCTGAGCAAGCTGTACTCTTCTATACCAATATTCTAGTCGTGTATTATCCCATCAAGTCAAGCATTCCACCACCAGGATGCATCTGTCTCTGCCTGGGCTTGTACGGTGGGTGTACAGTAGATATTTAGGTTTATTAGGAACTGGGGAACCTTTTGGAAAGGAGGAACCTATACAGGAAGGATGGGCTCCACCTAAACCAAAGTGAAACCAGATTGCTGGCATGTAAAATTAAGGTGGCCATAGAGGAGTTTTTAAACTATGGGCTGAAGGAAAGCTGACAGGTACGAAAAAGCATACAATTTGGTGCACCCATCTCTTAGAGGAGGATCTATTCATGGGGAGTCTCTATATGCTAGTAAAGGGGGGAAGATAGAATTTGATAAAGTACAGGTAGGAGCTGAAGAGAAACAGTCAAATGGAAGAGTCCCATTCAGTTATATCACATGAAGGCAGACAGTTAAATATTCACAAATGTTATAAATGCTTATACACAAATGCAAGAAGTCTAAATACTAAGGTGAGTGAACTTGAGTGCCTGGTATTAAATTAGGATATTGATATAATAGGCATCACAGAAACTTGTTAGAATGATGATAATCAATGGGACACGGTATAAAATATGTAGGAATGATAGAGTAGATTGTGCTGATGGGGAACTGGCAGTATATTTGAAAGAAAATATATAGTGAAATATAGTAAAAATCTTAAATAAAACAAACTACCATAGAATGTCTTTGAATAGATATTCCATGCTTGAATAATAAAGAGTATAGCAGTAAGAATATACTACCTGACCAGGATGGTGATCGTGATTGTGAAATGCTCAGGGAGATTAGAAAGACTATAAAGATAGAAAACTCAGTAATAAATGGGGGATTTGAAATATCCCCATATTGACTGGGTACATGTCACCTCAGGATGGGATGCAGAGATAAAATTTCTAGATACCATTAATGACAGCTTTTTGGGGCAGCTAATCCTGGAACCCACAAGGGGAGAGGCAATTCTAGATTTAGTGCTAAGTAGAGCATAGGATCTGGTCCAAGAGGTGAATATAGTTGAACCACTCGGCAATAGTGACCATAATATAATTAAATTTAACATCCTTGTGATGGGGGGGGGGAAATACCAAAGAAGCCCACCACAGTAGCATTTAACTTCAAAAAGGGGAACTACACAAAAATAAGGAAGCTAGTTAAACGGAAATTAAAAGGAACAGTCAAAAGAGTGAAATGTCTGCCAGTTGCATGGAAACTTTCTAAAAACACCGTAATAGAATGTGTACCCCAAATAATAAAACAGTAAGAACTTAAACAGAGTAAAAGAGGGGAGTAGAGGCAAAAAAGCATCCTTTAAAAATAGAAGTGAAATCCTACTGAGGAAAACAAAAAGGAGCATAAACTCTGGCAAGTCAAATGTAAAAGTATAATTAGACAGGCCAAAACAGAATGTGAAGAGCAACTAGCAACATTTTGCTGTTAATTTTTGTAAGTACATTGTTTGTCAGGCACCCTGCTTCCAATCAGTGGGGCCATGGGACGATCAAGATGCTAAAGGAGCACTGAAGGATGATAATGCCATTGAGGAGAAACTAAATGAATTATTTGCATTGGTTTTCATGGCCGAGGATGTGAGGGAAATTCTCAAACCTGAGCCATTCTTTTTAGGTGACAAATCTGAGGAACTGTCCCAGATTGAGGTGTCATCAGAGGAGATTTTGGAACAAATTGATAAAGTAAACAGTAATAAATCACCAGGACCAGATGGTACTCACCTAAGAGTTCCGAAGGTACTCAAATATGAAATTACAGAACTACTTACTGTGATATGTATCAGAGGGGTAGCTGTGTTAGTCTGGATCTGTAAAAAGCAACAGAGTCCTGTGGCATCTTTAAGACTTACAGATTTATTGGAGCATAAGCTTTCGTGGGTGACATGCATCCGATTAAGTGGGCATTCACCCACGAAAGCTTATGCTCCAATACATCTGTTAGTCTTAAAGGTGCCACAGGACTCTCTGTTGCTTTTTACTGTGATATGTAACTTATCACTTAAATCAGCCTCTGTACCAGATAACTAGAGGATAGCTAATGTATATATATGAACATGATTTGTTGGGGGAAGAGTCTACATGGCTTTTGTATAGGGAAATCACACCTCAACAGTCCATTAGAATTCTTTGAGGGGGTCGACAAATGTGGACAAGGGTGAATCAGTGGATATAGTGTACTTGGACTTTCAGAAAGCCTTTGTCAAGGTTCCTGACCAAAGGCTCTTAAGCAAACTAAGCAGTCATGGGATAAGAGGGTAGGTCCTTTCGTGGATCAGTAACTGGTTAAAAGACAGGAAACAAAGGGTAGGAATAAATGGTCAGTTTTCACAGTGGAGAGAGGTAAAGAGCAGGATTCCCCAAGAATCTGTACTGGAACCAGTGCTGTTCAACATATTTATAAATGATCTTGAAAAGGGGTAAACAGTGAGGTGGCAAAGTGTGCGGATGATAAAAAATTACTCAAGGTAGTTAAGTCCAAAGCAGAGCTACAAAGGGATCTCACAAAACTGTGGTGACTGGGCAACAAAATGGCAGATGAAATTCAGTGTTGTTAAATGCAAAGTAATGTACATTGGAAAAAAAAATCCTAACTATATATACAAAATGATATAAATTAGCTGATACCACTCAAGAAAGAGATCCTGGAGTCACTGTGGATAGTTTTCTGAAAACACCTACTCAGTGTGCAGCAGCAGTGAAAAAAAAGCTAACAGAATATTAGGAACCATTGGAAAAGGGATAGATAACAAGTCAGATAATATCATACCACTGTAAAAAGTCATGGTACACCACACTTTAAATATTGTGTTCAATTCTCAAAAAAAGATATATTAGAATTGGAAAAAGTACAGAGGACAACAAAAATGATTAGGGGTATGGAACAGCTTCCATATGAGGAGAGATTAAATAGACTGGGACTGTTCATCTTAAAAAAGAAATGACTAAGGAAGGTATGATAGAGGTCTATAAAATCATGAATGGTGTGGAGAAAGTAAATAAGGAAGTGTTATTTACCCTTTCACATAACATGAGAACCAGGTGTTACCCAATGAAATTAATAGGCAGCAGGTTTAAAATGAACTGAAGGAAGTATTTCTTCACACATTGCACAGTCAACCCGTGAAACTCGTCGCCAAGGGATATTGTGAAGGCCAAAAGTATAACTGGGTTAAAAAAAGAATTAGATAAATTCCTGGGGGATAGGTCCATCAGTGGCTATTAGACAAGATGGTCAGGGATGCAACCCCATGCTCTGAGTTTCCCTAAGCCACTGACTGCCAGATGCTGGCACTGGACAGACATGGAATGTCTGGTAATTAACAACTTGGGTAGACTGATCTGGGGAGACTCTGGATTGGAAGGGTAGTTGGGGTCACTGTGCAAGGAGTAACTAGGCTGGTGGAAGCCAGGGTCAGACCTTTAGGCCTTGAGGGCTGGTTACTGGTGTCAGGGCTCTGAGCCATGGCAGCAGAGCATTAAGGCTTCCACAGTGACAAGGCACTTACAAGGCAGAACCCCTTACTGGTCTGGGTGATCCCCAGAACATCACAGTTGGGCTAAATTAATTCTCCCTTCTTATGTCATCTTCTTATCCCTTAAAGCAGAGTGAAGGATCCTAGGTTAGTGTAAGGGGTGGGATCTAACTTACGGTATCTTAGATCTTACGTCTGTTTTTTCTCATCTATTGTGTCATCAGCTGGGGTAACTCCACTGAAGTGAAGTGAATTACATCAGTGTAAAGCCAGCACGAGAGCAGAACCAGGCTCTTTAAGTCTTTCATTTGCAGCTTTTGTAAGTTAATGATAGGGGGGAAATTGTTTTAAAATAAAGGATTTCTAGAGATCAGGGTTTTCATCTTGGGATCATGAATGGGTATCAGGGTGTTAAATGGGGGAAGGGTTCCGGCTAGTTGGGAGGGGAGTCTTGGGGTGCTCCCAGTATTGAAAATGGGTCATGGTATAAAAGAGACTGAAACCCCCCCAAACTTGGTCATATAAAATTACTCAAATCCATCATCCTTTTTTCCCTCCACCCATCCCAGTAACACTTGTTTTGCCTTTGAGTAGTGAGGAAGGCTGGTCCATTGGTTATAGCCTTAGCCTGAGACTGGGGCGATCTGGGTTCAAGTCCCTCTTCTGCCACTGACTTCCTGTATGACGTTGGTCAAGTCTCTTATAATTTCTGTGCCCCTATTCCCCAATCAATGAAATGGGGATAATAGTACTTTCCTACTTCATAAATTTATTGTGAGAGTAAATATATTAACGGTTGTGACACACTCAGATATTATGATAATAGGAGCCATACAAGTCCCTAAGATGGAAGGTATGGATTAGTTTTCCTTTTCTCTTGCACAACATCACTTCTATGTATTCCAGCTCCACAAGCTGGCTTTCAGTTTCTGGGTAATATGGAAGGATTTAAGATTCCTATTTGCAGAGGAAGAGTTGCCCCCTGTTGAGTGGAAGGAAAGTGCAATCTTTGATCACCATTGAAAATATACAGGTTGCCCAACTGAGCTTTGTTTAGTCTGTTGTGGGGAGGCAGGAAGCTGCTTATTTCTTTGCTGTGATTAAGGCCAAAAATCACTGTAGTTCAGTTATGTAGTTGTGGAGGATGGTATCAATGTGACTACCTAGAAAAAACAGCCTGCTTCATAAAACTTGAATGGCAATAGGCAATCAAAGCCTGTTTTTTTAAGAGAACGTCAGGGTCATGCATTTGATAAGCTCTGTTTATCTGTAAGAGTTTTCATTACCTGGGGTTAGCCCAGTTGATTAATGACTTGAGGGAAAAGTGCTGGCCCATTACAGGGAATCCTGAATCTCCTTCTGTCACCAAACAGCTTCTTGTATCTCACTGTTTTTTTTAGTATAACCATATCCTGATGCTTTGGATGTCTGGCAGCAAAGCATTGCATTGGAGATAAATGCTTTAAACTCTTCAAGCAACATTGGGCCTTTTGGTTTGCTGTCTCTTTTTAAAATGTAGCATACAAAGTCTAGGGCACAGAGGATGAAAGCTTCCACAGATGATGACAGCCTTAAGCTGACATTGAGAATTTGAGCCACTTGGCGGATAACTCTTCATACCATTTGATGGACCAGCAAACAGATTCCTTGGGCATTCCCTGCACTTTCCAGTAGTCTCTAAATAATGTGGATGGGCTGTACTGGCCTTCACAGGGTCATTGACATTACCTCTTTTGGGCATCAGGTAGATTGGGGATTGATTAAGCCACTAATACTGCTCAGCTCATAAACTCTAACTAGATGTTATCGTTATAAATTTGCTTTGGACATTGTAAGAAAATATAAAAAAGCACTGAATATTATAATCAAGCTGGGAGAGAAAAATATAAGTATGTCATTAAAATAGAATATGTGACAAAATGTTGGGCCTGCTTCTCTACTGACTCGTGCTTTTTGTAGTCATTCACATGTGCAAAGTGGGTGGGTATAAACATCACTCCTCTGACTTGCCCAGGTAAATGAATATGCAATGTGAAAGGCATTGGAGAATCAAGTCCATTACTTTTTCTTAGAGGGATAGAAGCCAGGTCTACAGTTATTAAGTTGGCCCAGCTACATCACTGAGGGTGTGAATAATCCACTCCCTTGAGTGATGTAGTTAAGCAGCCTAACTCCCAATATAGACAGCGCTACGTTGACGGAAGAATTCTTCCAGCAGCCTAGCTACGGCTTCTCAGGGAGGTCGATAATCTATGCTGATGAAAATACCCTTCCCGTTGGTGTAGTGAGTGTCTCCGCTGAAGCACCATAGCTGTGCCACTGTAGCATTTCAAGTGTAGATAAACCTAAAGAAGGAAATGACTTAAGCCCTGATGCAGCAAGGCTCTTAAACATGTGCTTGCCTTTAAGCACATGAATAATCCCATTGGCTTCAGAAGGACTAATCACATGTTTAAAGTTAAGCATATGCTTAAATATCCTGCTAGATCAGATCCCTGATTTGTTAGTTCATCTTTCTTCCTATCTTTGTTTAGGGGTGGCTGTGAGGGACCAGCTGAATTAACCACAGGGCCGGCTCCAGGCACCAGCTTCTCAAGCAGGTGCTTGGGGCGGCGGCTCCGGAGAGGGGCGGCACGTCCAGGTATTTGGCGGCAATTCGGCGGACGGTCCCTCACTCCACCTGGGAGCGAAGGACCTCCCGCCGAATTGCCGCCGCAGATCGCGATCGCAGCTTTTGTTTTGTTTTGTTTTGTTTTTGTTTTGTTTTGTCTGCTTGGGGCGGCCAAAACCCTGGAGCCAGCCCTGATTAACCAAGACAATGTGCTCTGGCATCCCTGGTAAGAACAACGCAATGTTAAGGAGATGGAGAGAAGCATGTTTGACAATGGAAATTTGAATGCATCAGTCCAAAAAGCCAGATAGCAGAAAAGAAAAGGCTGATGAAGGGCAGGGACTTTTTGAAGGAGGGGAAAATCGATGATCCGTAAATCTTAAATTTAGCCTGTCTTGTAAATTAGCTTCTCTTTTTACCCAAATTAGACCTTCTCACCTATAGGTGCTGGAACTAGGGGTGCTAGGGGCGGTGCCACACCCCCTGGCTTGAAGCGCTTGCCATCATATACAGAGTTTATTTATGGTTCAGTTCAATGGTTCTCTGCACCCCCACTATACAAATTGCTTCAGCACCCCTTTTCCCACCCTATCCTTGTCTTTTACACTAATGCCCGTGTAAGCAGTCAGCTTGGTATTGGGCAAAAGCTGCATCTAGCCAACTTCCTGAATAAAATGCATCTGCCTTTACACAGATAACCGAATTTGTCTGCAGATCTCTCAACATGTAATTTTACCACTTTTTTTCCCCCTGAGCAATTAAGCAATTTAAAAACAGCTGGCACCATAGGTAACTTGTAGCATCCTAGGTTCAGATCTAATTAGATCAAGGCCACATTGTTGTAAACATAATCTGTTAAATGTGGTTGAAGGAAAACAATAGGGTAAACTTGTATGTTTAATTATTTCATTGTGTCTGGTTCTAAAGAAGCAAATGCTGCATCTTCCTGTAAGTTTGGCTTGGAGTTGGACTTTCACACTGCAGAAAACCTGGTATCATCATGGGCCAGATTTCCAAACAGGCCTCAGCAAGGCCTCCATTTGAGCTCATGTGGCAATGTATGCCTAAATCACTTACACACACACAAAATAGCGTGCTGCCATGTGGGTCAAAGCCGTTTGTATTCTGTTTATGTTTGCAAGTGATTGTGCTGTTCACATGCCTATAAGTTATTGCCACATCGGCAAATGGAGTACAAGTTTAGTCTGATTTATAAATTTGGCCAACTGCCCTTAAAAAATATTCTGTGCAAATGGAGCCCACAGTTTCTCACATAATATGGAAATGGAAGGGTGTAAAAAGCTAGATAGAATCAACATATTGAAACTTTTACCTTTTAAATTCTTTTTACTGCAAGATATTTTTAAAATAGTTTTCCTGGTGACGGTTGACTGTCAAGCAGTGTTTCCCTTTCCCCATTATTCTCCTTTTATTGCTCCTGAAGTAAAATCACAATTTTAGACAGTTGATATCACAGGAATTTTCATGGCAACAGACTGCCTTTTGTGACCCTTGAATTACGATTACCACCACCTTTCCCTGATTGACCCTTTGGTGAAGGCTACTCAAATAAAATATCTGCAGTGAAAAGAATGAGGAATAAAATTACAGGCCAAGTAACCTTCTTATATTAATGATTCCTCTTATCATGTTGGCATTATTATATTGGTGGTGATGGGGGACTTCAACTACTCAGACATCTGTTGGGAAAACAACACAGCAGAGCACAGATTATCCAACAAGTTCTTGGAATGTATTGGAGAGAATTTTTTATTTCAGAAGTTGGAGAAAGCTACTAGGGGAAAGGCTGTTCTAGATTTAATTTTGACACATAGGGAAGAACTGGTTGAGAATTTGAAAGTGGAAGGCAGCTTGGGTGAAAGTGATCATGAAATGATAGAGTTCATGATTCTAAGGAATGGTAGGAGGGAGAACAGCAAAATAAAGATAATGGATTTCAGGAAGGCAGACTTAAGCAAACGCAGGGAATAGATAGGTAAGATCCCATGGGAAGAAGTCTAAGGAGAAAAGCAATTGAAGACAGTTGGCAGTGTTTCAAAGAGACGTTATTAAGTGCACAAAAGCAAACTATCCCACTGCGTAGGAAAGATAGGAAGTATGGCAGAAGACCACCGTGGCTTAACCAGGAGATCTTCAATGATCTACAAATCAAAAAAGAATCCTACAAAAAATAGAAACTAGGTCAAATTACAAAGGATGAATATAAACAAATAACACAAGTATATAGGGACAAAATTAGAAAGACCAAGGCACAAAACGAGATCAAACTAGCTAGAGACATAAAGGGTAACAAGAAAACATTCTACAAATACATTAGAAGCAAGGGGAAGACCAAGGATAGGGTAGGACCATTACTCAATGAAGGAGGAAAAACAATAACAGAAAATGTGGAAATGGCTGAGGTGCTTAATGACTTCTTTGTTTCAGTTTTCACCAAGATGGTTGGTGGTGATTGAATGTCTAACATAGTGAATACCAGTGAAAATGAGGTAGGATCAGAAGAGGTTAAAATAGGGCAAGAAGAAGTTAAAAATTACTTAGACAAATTAGATGTCTTCAAGCGATCAGGGCCTGATGAAATGCATCCGAGAATACTCAAGGAGCTGACTGAGGAGATATCTGAGCCATTAGCAATTATATTTCAAAAGTCATGGAAGACAGGAGAGATTCCAGAAGACTGGAAAAGGGCAAATATCGTGCCCATCTGTAAAAAAGGGAAATAAGGACAACCCATGGAATTACAGACCAGTCAGCTTAACTTCTGTACCCAGAAAGATAATGGAGCAAATAATTAAGCAATCAATTTGCAAACATCTAGAAGATAATAAGGTGATAAGTAACAGTCAGTCTGGATTTGTCAAGAACAAATCCTGTCAAACCAACCTGGTAGCTTTCTTTGACAGGGTAACAAGCCTTGTGGATGGGGAGGAAATGGTAGACGTGGTATATTTTGACTTTAGTAAAGCTTTTGACACTGTCTTGCATGACCTTCTCATAAACAAACTAGGGAAATGCAACCTAGATGGAGCTACTATAAGGTGGGTGCAAAACTGGTTGGAAAACATGCCAGTGAGTGCCCTAACTACTGTTTTAGAAGTTTGGGTCTAACTGTTGTCCACTGGTTTTGCTGAGGATTCTAGCCTAAAATTTAAATGAGAAGTTTTGTTACTATCAAAACAGTTCACTTTGACATTTCCAACATTAATTCTTTTCTTTATTTGGCTGAAACAATTTTCCGAATGTGATCCAAATTTGCAAAAGTTGCATTTTTTTGCAAAAACATTTTTGCCCAGCTCTACTCAAGTGTAGTCCCATTGAAATCAGTGAGACAACTTGTGAGCATAACTTCTCACTAATGGAAGTAAGAATTTCACAGTCTTGCCCAAAATAAAAAATCATTTTCCACGGGGATTCACCTGTGAAATGTGCTTATGGTTTTAACTGCAGTTAGTGCATTTGAGTCCACAGGAGCTCTGGGGGCAGATTTTTGGAAAATTATGTTATTTGTGATACTACCAGTCTGAGAGCCCTATGAAAGAGCAAACAATACTAGCAGCCATCTAAGTTTGCATCCTGTTTAAGAATCTAAACAGAACTCAAATATTTAAACTATTTAAGTGGTACAAACAGTTACATGTTTCTTTGACCATTAAACCGTTATTATAGCAATTTGGAAATTTTACACAGAGCTGTTGATGTCACAGCTAACATTTGTTTTCAGAAAGCTGGATGCCTCTTGCAGTGTTCATAAACACCTGTTGGAATTAAAAATCAAACACCAGTGGGCCTGGCTTTCTGCTCCCTTACAATGTGTGTGTCTGTAATCAACTACACCTGTAAAGTAGGAATGCAAAGGACGTGTAAACTGCTACCAAAATCAGAATTTTGTAGTGGTTTACTCTCCCTTTGCTCAGGTGTCGACCATTATAAGAGGTGCAAGGCAGTAGAGAAGCAGGCTCAGTATAGTTTCAGTTTTATTCACTGTTTTTATTTTATCCCCTTTTTTCTTCCACCTGACGAATTTTAAATACTGCTCTGCTTTGAAAACTGGCTATCGCTGCCTATTAGTGGGAATCCTACTTTACTGCGTATGTGCTAAAAAAGAGGAGGTGCAGGCCCCAATCCTGCAAACACTTAAGCATAGCAATAATTTAATCATCGCAGTATTTTCAAAGTGCTCACATGTTTAAAGTTAAGCAGGTGCATAAGTGTTTGCAAGATCAGGATTTTACAGTCTGCCTTGTTCTTAAGATTGCAGTCTATGGGTTAAACTCTGGCCTCTGCACCAAGTGAAGACGTAGCCCAAGAGAATGAGCTTGGCACAAAGGGTTCCACAACATGTGATGGAATCCACTGGGCAGGTTCAGGGCTACAGTAGTAGCCCTTTATGGTTGCTACGATCCACCTCCCTTTTGCAGAGATTTTGGCAGGAGAATTACCTGCTCAAAGCTCTCCTTGGCCTTCCCTATCTTTGCACAAGGAAAAGGATCTGTTCCATTCAATATGTGGCCTCTTGCACCCATGGGAGTGAAAGACTCTGCTCCAATGGAAGACTCAGCTAACATAAATGGGTTAGCAGCAGCACTATTACATAAGCTTTCAACTCCTGGAGGACCATTCTGTATAACTGATTCAGCAGTGTTAAATGACCTTTCTGTCCACATTGGTGAATTGAAGTCTTGAAAATTAAATTTCAAGTTAAGGAATTGCACCTTTATTGACAGGACACTGGCATTTGCACTCATGTTCTTCATATGCAAAATGTTAGAACACTTGTGATAGCATTTTACTAAATGCTTGATGCCAAATGGCTTTCTGAATTTTTTGTACTAGATGTGTTGCTATGTAAGTTCTGACTTTGAAAAGCCACATTATGGTAAATGGGGTAATTTTTGCTGGATTTTTGTACATACCTAAATACTTGCTTAAACTATGCCTGCATGCTTCTGCAAATTCTACATAATATATTTGACATTTTTATTGTCTTGCTTTGCATAAGGGTCAGAGACCTGATTCTAGGCTGTTTTGTTTTTGTTTTTTTCTCCACAATTGTTTCCTTATCTTTTAAATCAACAGGTTAAGCCTAAAAACTTGTCATTGTAAACCAAAGAGATTTGGATCGGTTGGTAAACCTGGCACAAGCAAACAATATATGTTTTAATATGGCTAAATATAAATGTGTACATCTAGGATAGGGTTACCATACGTCCGGATTTTCCCGGACATGTCCGGCTTTTTGGTTCTCAAATCCCCGTCTGGGGGGAATTGCCAAAAAGCCGGACATGTCTGGGAAAATAGGGAGGGGTCTTGGGGCTTGGGTCCGGGCTGGAGCCGCTGGGGCCGGAGCCGGAGCCGCTGGGGCCGGCGCCGCTCGACCAGGGCCGGTGCCGGGCCAGGGCCAGGCCCGAGCTGCTCGGCCGGAACCGGGGCCCAAGCCGCTCGGCCGGAACCAGGGCCCAAGCCAAGCTGGGCCGGAGCTGCTGGGACCGGGGCTCGGGGTGCTCGGCCGGGGCCAGTGCCCCGGGGCCCGAGCCGAACTGGAGTTGCCCCCTAACTGCCCCCTCCTGAGACCCCCCACCCTAACTGCCCCCCCACCCGCCCCCCCCCTCCCCCCCCCCCCCGCCCGCCCAAAACTTTCTCCCCCCCCGCATACCGCCCCCCCGAACCCCCCCCCCCCCCCCGCACTCCCTGTCTCTTGACTGCCCCTTCTTCGACCCCCTGGCCCCCTTACCCTGCCGCTCAGACCAGCGTGCCGGGGAGGAGGAGCAGGGGGAGGAGCTCCAGGCTGCCGGTGCAAACTGCTGGCTGGTGATCTGCGAATACAGGGAGGGAGGGGGGGAGGGAGTAAGTGATGTCAGCTGCAGGGGAGAGGAGGAGGG
>NW_020664419.1:14683932-14697909 GCF_002925995.2 Terrapene triunguis
TATATAATCAAATGAGATATTAATGTCTAGCAGATCAAGCCTTTTAGAATGTTACCTCACAAGGCATACTTTGTACAAAATATATCCTAATTATATGACAATGGTGAATATGGGGGTGCCAGGGTGTCACACCCACCCTGTAGCAGAATGAGTTTGATTAATTTATAGTTTGAGAGTTGTTGTTTTTTTGGTTGCCTGATACCCTGACCTGAGAGAAATAATCTGATGCTGCTTGCCTGTGAGTTTCATTGATTTTTCTCTTTATTTTCTAATAAACATGGCTTTCTTTAAGATATATTTAAGCTGGATCAACCATTGCAGGCCATGGGAAAGGGAGAGGGAATAGGAGGAAGAGGGAGTAGGAGGCGAGAAATTACCTGGACTGGAGCATTTTACTTGTTCTTGTCTACATGGGGAGTTCCACGAACATTAATCCAAATTATTTAAAAGGTGTGAAGTTGAAGTGGATTAAGTTAAGCTGTATTAAATTCCTGTGTGAACTCTGTTATTCTTAATTCTGTTTAGTTTAATTTACCCATAGTTCTTTGAATAGATGCAGCTGTGTATTCCATGTAGATGTGAGAGCGCCCAGCACACTGAAGCCAGAGAACTTTGCATAGCAGTATCCATAAGGGCAATGCTTGCGCCCTGTGGCCCTATTCCTCCCCAGCCATATAAGTGTGGCACCTCCCCAACCTTCCTCAGTTCCTTTTCACTGCCTAGCAGCTGGAGTCAGAGCTCTGTGTGGTGTTTTTACTTCACGTTTTCAGTCTCTGTTTTCTGATTTTTTTCTCCAGATGGCGGTAGTACCTTAGGTTTAGTATAGTGTTAGGGTAGTTGGTTGCCCTTTGTGATGCCCTCACCAGCTTCAAGCATTGTCCGTCATGTGAGTGGGGCATCTCTATTAGTGAACCCAACACTAGGTGCTTGTTGGGAATCAGCACTCCTCTGTGCTTTCCCTCCAATTCCAATCATCCCGCAAGTCATTCTCAAGCGAAACTGGATTCGTGCCAAGCTCATTCTCACTGCTCCAGCATGGCCAAGATATTGTTGGTTTTCTGACCTCCTCACCTTATCAGTTTGGCCTCCCATATCTCTTCCTCTTCACCCTAACCTCCTGATTCAGCATCACAGTCAGATTTTGCATCCAGCCTGCAGCTCCCTGCATCTCATGGCGTGGATTCTGCGTGGTTATATGAGGAAGAGGAATGATGTTTGGAGCTGGTCTGGCAAATCTTGCTTAATAGTGGAAATCCCTCCTCCAGAGCAGTCTATTTGGCCAAGTGGAAATGGTTCTCAATGTGGTCATTCGCTCAGGGAGTGTAATTAAAGATGGCTTGTATCCAGTAAATCTTGGATTACCTGTTATACCTTCAGTCTTCTGGTCTTGGTCTTAGTTGGTTGCACCTGGTGCAATTTCAGCATTTCATCCCCTCATCTATGGGAAGTCAGTGTTTTTGAACTACATGGTAGTGAGGTTCTTGAAAGCAGTCACTCGTCTCTCCCCCTCCAACTAAAGACCTAGTTCCTTGTGGGACCTTAATATTGTCTTATCGGCTTTTAAAGGACCTCTGTTTGAACGTCTGGCAACATCTTTTTCCCCTCTGTGTCTGAAAACTGCTTTCCTTGTGGCAAAGAGAGAGTGTGATTTGCAACCTTAGGCAGCAGAGCCTTATTACATGAGACAAAGTTACCTTGGGCCACACCCTATGTTTTTTTTAATTTAAATTGGTTCCTCAGTTTCCCTTGAACCAAATTATAGATCTACCAGTGTTTTTCCCTAAGCCACATTCAACTCCAGTAGAGCAGCATCTTCACACGTTGGATGTCAGGAGATGTTTAAATTTTTACCTGGGTAGGACTAAACCTTTCTGTTCTTCATCCAGTCTGTTTCAAATGCAGACCAAATGAAGGGGCAAGCAGTCTTTTCCCAGACAATCTCCAGGTGGGTATCTCCTGTATCATGACAGCATATGAACTAGCTCAGTCTGCACCTTCTCAAAGGGTGTGAGATCATTCCACGAGGGCCCAGGCAGTGTCAATGGCATTTCTAAGTGATGTTAGTGTATTGGACATTTGCGTAATACGTCCTCTGTATGTATGTTTATAAACCACTGTCCCATTACTTCTGCATCCAGATCAGATGTAAACTTTGGGAAAGCGATCCTGCACTCCTTGTTTGAATGGACTCAGAGCCCCACTTCCTGCACCTCCTACTTGAGAGTCACCTACATGGAATACACGGCTGCATCTGCTCAAAGAAGAAAAAATGGTTACTTGCCTGTACTGTAACTGTTGTTCTTTGAGATGTGATGCAGGTGAGTATTCCACAACCCTTCTGCATTGGAATCTGTACTTTTGATGTTCAATGCGAAGGAACAGAGGGTGGGGGTCAGGGCAGTGCTGTCCTTATTCATTTGTGTGATAAATATAAAGATATCCGTTATCCTGAACACTTATGAGCACTTTTACAGAAATGGGGGCACAAATGCTGTCAATCCAGATTTCAGGGTGTCTTCTTGGCTTAACCACTCATGTGCAACACACAGATGTGTTCATAAATCAGTGTCAGTATCTGCATGCTCAGTGTTGCTTGTTTTTTGATTTGCAAACATCTGTGGAACCATATGGGGTTCCTGTTTATATGCTGCCTCCAGATTTTGACTATTTTATTCAAACTCTATAGTGATTTAAATAACAGCCCACTTTATAGCAATCAGGAGGCCCTCAGATAACAATTCTTACTAAATTCGAGCACAGAAGAGTGGCAACAGCTGACAAACTTCAAAACGAGGGAGACCGGAATTTTGCAGATTTTCTCTGGTGACTTCAATTTAAGAATTTTGTCTTTCTTCACAGGTTGTAAATAGTTTCTGAAAAGAATCTCTGTTTAAAAAAAAAAATCAGAGCAAGAATATAAGAAATTTTAGCAATGTTGTCTCTTTCACCTGTTTTGTGTGTTCCATGGAAAACTCCCACAGAGGATACTTTGCTTTCAATGGGGAATCATTATTTTATTAGCCTATTAGAACTGTGATTGTAACGTATTGCATACTGTACAATGCTGTTAGTATTTCACTGCACTCTTATTTTTGCAAGTCCTGATGTAAAAATGACAAGAAGCGTTAGAACAAACTAATTTTATTTGAAGTTTTAAAAACAACTTATTTGTAATAAAATATTCTCATTAACAGTAGAATTAACAGAACCACTGAATCCATATTTTAACATTTTTGTTTTTGTTTCAGGCAGAACTGCTTTTAATGACTAACTATTAATTATAGACATTTTTAGTGGTTGGTGTGTGCCTATATTTATAATATTAAAGTCCAAAAGAGTCCAACAAAATGTGTCCTTTACAATGAATACAAGTGGCAAAGGAATAGTGTTCACAGTGTTAATTCTGAATACCAAAACCTATTCCATTCACGTTATCCAGCACTTTGCCATGATATTATTAGAAAGGTTTATATGCGGTGGTTACAGTCTGCTCGAAGGCATAAATCGTGTCTTATGCCCATAAAGCTGGAGAAGTCTGGTGATGCATCTTAAAAAGCAGATGTTATGTAATACAGTAGTTTTGCTATGCCTTCTGCCTCATCATTGTTTCTAAACAGGAAAAATATTGCAGTGTCACATCATAAAATAGAAGGGAATATTATGATAATCTAATCTGATTTCCTGCATAATACTGGCCATGGAACTTCACCCGGTAATTTCTGTATCGAGCCCAAAGTATCAAATAGCACAGTAACATTTTCACTCTAGCTGCTATATTAATCTGGTTGTGTTATTTTATAATTCATAATGGCTGTTTAATCTCTCTCCCCTGCTTCCCTCTCCCTGCGCCCTTAGATGAATGAAGAGAACCAAGTCTGGTTCAAGCCAATCGGGGTCTCTCTTGTGCAATCATTCAGTTTGGGCCCTGGATTTGGAAGACCCAAGCTTTAGTGTTTGACTTGCTCCCCACCACCTTCCCCAGATTCCTACGCCTTGCAAACTTTAGGGGGTTCAGCTATTCAGTAGGAACAGGTCTTACATGAACTAGTATGTGTGTGTGTTTGGAGGAAATTCAGAGAGTAATAGATGGAGGTTTCCTCTGAAATAAGAAATGGGAGGTAAATAGGGGAACCTTTACTATGTCCCTGCCAGAACAGTGATAAAGGGGGTGACATCTGATTCCTTCATGGGGCTCAGGTTGTCATTCCCCACCTCCCATGATGATTAAGAGCTCTGGAGTACTTGAGCATAAGCAGTAAACAGCACAGCACCATTTTAACTTTTTCCTGGATGGATGGAATACAGATGACTTCTGGGCCCCCTATGGCATCATTGCCTGAATAAGCCCTGAAAAGAAACTTTGACTTTACCCTATTTAGGTTAAGGGTATATCTCTACAGTCCCCATGGCAGGAATGGCTATAGTAGCATATATTCCATCTTACAAAGATTTCCATAATAATAAAGATTTCCTTTGAGGAAAATACTGTTACTAGAAAAAAAACCTCATGTTAAATGCTCATAGTTCAATACTCTTGAAATGTTTACCCCATCTGATTAATGTATTAATTTCTGATTTAGATCCTCTAGATTCAATAGAGACACTAGATATGGGAACACATTATAAAGAGTAGTTACTATGCATGTTGATTAGACCATATGCAGGCTTAAAAGACTCAAATGCATCCCTGAAAACAGTGGAGTTATCCCAGGGTGAATTTGACCCCCAAAATCTTCAAATCTGTGTTTGATAAGCACTCACTCAGCTTCTGTTCAATTTTACTGACTTCAATATACATTTTCACAGAGAATTCATTTTGCCCTCATGATAGCGCAGGTCACTTCATACTGATGAAGAACACACCATTCCTTTTTCATCACTGTTTTAAGCTATATTCAACAGCTGCAAGCCACTTGTAATATATGTGTAAGCAGTAGAAATGGTGTTGGTTTTTCTTGGGGGGTGGGTGTGCTTAAAAAGAACAGAAACATCAGCCGAAAAGTCTTCATAAATTTGGGGACGAGCATTAAGTTCAGAACGATCATTGTGTTTTCTTTAGCCATAAGACATCCTCAATTAAATGACATTTTAATATGGACATAAATAGTTCAGTGGTGCGCTTTAAAATGAGTTTCAATGAGGAATGGTAGGTTGTACTATATAAAGCACAGTTCACTCAGGTTTAAAAATAAATCTTTTCTATTGTTACAGCTATTAGTGGGCAATTACTGTATAGTTATTGAAGCATTGCAGAAGTGTATCAATCAGAAGTATAAATGGAAGGCATGTTCAATCCATAGGACCAGGTTTCAGTTGTGCTGAATAATCAGGCTGCTTGATGCACAGTTCTGTCCATGACTTGGTAGGAGAAAACAGTGATTTTCTATCCTCTGCGATCGATACCATGGGCAGGATGTATTTCCGTGGACGTCAGTGGATATCTGCCAGTTTACATCAGATGAGGTTCTGGCCATGGGGCTGTAAGTGCTCTCTCATCCTCACATAACACTGGTAAAAAGATGACCTGTGATTGCTAATTCAATGAGAGACAGCTAGAGCACTGTGCTGAGTCTGTCCAATGATGTCACAAGGAATTTTTGGAGTCTTACATTATGAATACATAGACTGCAGAAGGGAGTTCTCCATTGTTGCACTTCACCTGTATTCCCCTCTAGGGGCCACTTCAGGAATTACCAGTCACGTCTCAGATCTGTCACCTGTCTCTGATCAGGGATCTTTGTCTCACTCCCTTCTGACCGTAAGGATTTAGGAGGCACAACTCCCTGGATTATACTGTAATTGCCCCAGGAAGCCAGTCTGCCTAAAGGCCAGCACCTGTGCTTTGCTTTCTCTGAACAGTGTATTGCCAGCAGTTACAAGATACCACCCCACCCTTTCTAAGTAAGCACATTTATTCTTAAGGTAAAAGCATTATGGAGCAAACATATACAAACAATAAACAGATTTAAACACACATTAAACATACATACCCATCAGTCTTATGGGGCCCTAGTAGGCCAAAGTCTTTCCAATCGTTCTTCAAGGGTTGGGTCCCCCATTGGACAGAAGATTCTGTCCGTTTGTTGGATCAGAAAGAAGGCCTTGAGTCATTTTAAACCCAGACTTTTTATATCAAAAGCCCTTTCTTGTCTGATGGTTTCTGGAGAAACCAGTTTGAACTAGTATATGTGGGTGGTGCGTCTCTGGAGTTGTTTACAACTTAAGTGATTTACCTTAATTACCACCTCCCCCCCACACACACACACACTGTTTTTAGTTCCTGGAAGAGCTGTGGCAAAATTTGTACCTGGAGCAGGGCCGGCTCTAGGCACCAGCAAAACAAGCTGGTGCTTGGGGCGGCACATTTTTAGGGGCTGCATGGCCGGCGCCAGAATGCCGCCCCTAAAAATGTGCCCCGGCCGCCCTAGCTCACCTCCGCTGCTGCTGCCACGGCGCGCGAATCAGCTTTTTCGCGCGCCGCGGCCGCTCTGGGTCTCCCCCTCCCTCCCAGGCTCTCAAACCTGGGAGGGAGGGGGAGACTCCGAGTGGCCGGGGCGCGGGCGCCGCTTCTCCCCCTCCCTCACTCCCTCCTAGGCTTGAGAGCCTGGGGGGAGGAGGCAGGGCTGGGGATTTGGGGAAGGGGCGGAGTTGAGGCGGGGCCGGGGGTGGGGTAATTCAAAAACGGGGGCGGGAGGCGGCCAAAATTGTTTTTGCTTTTGGCGGCAAAAATCCTAGAGCCGGCCCTGACCTGGAGTTATATACACTCCCTGGTCCACAGTGTTACAGAAATCATTCATACATTTCACACAATATGGTTCCCAAAGATATTTCATGGGGTTGCAATATCTGTCATACACTTCATCACACCCATTCAGGTAGTTTGGATCAACAGAACTCTTCTGAGAGAATAGCCTGGTTAATATGATCTCTGTCCACTTGGCAAAAGAACTGAGTATTTCATGGCATGAGGATAGTTTGTTACTTTTTCTATAAGATTTCTTGGCACTATCCATCTTGCTTGCTTGATGGCCAAACTCAGAGTCTGGATCGAGAGAATATATATTCACTGGGAATGGCGCATCAAGCTTTAGGCAGCAAACTGTCAAAGGGACCCAGGTTCTTCTTGACTGACAAGGTCCAGTGGGGGGATAGGAAGGGTACTAGGTTCATTCATGAAGAAATAAATGCTTGTCTCCTGCTCTTTTCCCCTCTCCTTTTGGATTAGATGACTTCCTGAGGTCTCTTCCAACCCTAATCTTCTATGATTCTGTGATATACCATAATTGAGGGAGTTTGCTGATTTGTACCCATGTTTACAATGTAGACTTCACCACTGTGATTCATGCCTTAATAAATTCAGAGCTGATTACTGCAGTGTGCTCTACTTGGGGCTTTACCTTGCATCCGGTTTGCAGCCTGTCAGTTAGGTACTGTGTCTTTCAGCTGGTGCTATCTGGTCTGTGTGGGTTTCCAGCTTATTTCCAGGTGCTCTGTAAAGTGTTGGCTTTGACCTTTTTAAGCTCTACATGGGTTGAATCCTGTTTACCTTAGAAATATCCTCCCATCTCACTTGAGACCCCAGACATTGCAATTATATGATTTAACTAAATGCTAAATTTCACATTAGAGCTGGGCAAATAACAGATGTTTTCCATTCACCATCAATTCTGAAAAATTGGAAAAAAAATATTTTGGGTCAAACTGAGAATGCAATTTTCCAACATTTTCAATGAATCAAAAAGTCTAAAAAAATGTTTTCATTCAACCCTAAATAAACATTTCATTTAGATTTTTAGCTTTTTTTATAATTTTAAAAACAAAATTAAAGGACATTTTAAAAGAAAAGCTGTTTTGAATAAAAAAATGAAGTGATTCTGTATTTTTTAGAATTCTTTAAAAGGTTTTTTTGACCAAAACAGATAATAGAATTATAGAAAATTAGTGTTGGAAGAGATCTCAGGAAGTCATCTAGTCCAAGCCCCTGCTCAAAGCAGGACCAGCACCAACTAAATCATCCCAGCTAGGGCTTTGTCCTTAAAAACCTCTAAGGAAGGAGATTCCACCACCTCACTATGTAACCCATTCCAGTGCTTCACTACCCTCCTAGTGAAATAGTGTTTCCTAATATCCAACCTAGACCTCCCCCGCTGCAACTTGAGACCATGGCTCCTTGTTCTGTCATCTGCCACCACTAAGAACAGCCTAGCTTCATCCTCTTTCAAATCCCCCCTCACTCTTCTCTTCTGCAGACTAAACAAGCCCAGTTCCCTCAGCCTCTCCTCATAAGTCATGTGCCCCAGCCCCCTGATCATTTTTGTTGCCCTCCGCTGCATTCTCTCCAATTTGTCCACATAATTTCTGTAGTGGGGGGCCCAAAACTGGATGCAGTACTCCAGATGTGGCCACATCAGTGCCCAATAGAGGGGAATAATCACTTCCCTCAATCTGCTGGCAGTGCTCCTACTAATGCAGCCCAATATGCCATTAGCCTTCTTGGCAACAAGGGCACACTGCTAACTCATATCCAGCTTCTCATCCACTGTAATCCCCAGGTCCTTTTCTGCAGAACTGCCGCTTAGCCAGTCGGTCCCCAGCCTGTAGCGGTGCAAGGGATTCTTCTGTCCTAAGTGCAGGACTTTGCACTTGTCCTTGTTGAACCTCATCAGATTTCTTTTGGCCCAATCCTCCAGTTTGTCTAGGTCACTCTGGACCCTATCCCTACCCTCCAGTTTATCTACCTCTCCCCCCAGCTTAGAGTCATCTGCGAACTTGCTGAGGGTGCAATTCATCTCATCATCCAGATCATCAATAAAGATGTTGAACAAAACCGGCCCCAGGACCGACCCCTGGGGTACTCTGCTTGATACCGGCTGCCAACTAGTTCAGCAGAATCAACATGCATTTATGGAATGGTTTCAGTGTTGACAAATCTGTATTTTTCACTGAGAAAGAATTTTTGTTAAAAAAAAAAATCAGTCCAATGCTAGTTCACATCCCACTTTTCTTCCAATGTTTTTCAGTACGTTGGCTCTTCAGGCATGTTGCAAAGCCTCTCTGCTGTCCCAGACATTCCCTGGGTTGATTGGTTAGACTGATTTGTGGAATGGATTGAGAGGGAGAATTCTATTTTAATGTGGATTGGAGGATTTATTGGGGGTATTATTTGGGGTAATATTTTTTTAAGGCACTTAGGACCAGATTCTCCTCCATCATCAGAATTAATAGAATTACTCATGATTTACAAAGTCTTAGCCAATCTAAAAATGTACAGAGAGAATAAATTGCTGTTTAAAGTACAGATGCATGTTGTGCTGCTTCAGTACCTTCCTGTCAGAAAAGGCTAATGATACATGTATCATCTAAGGCTTGGTCCACACTGGGGCGGGGGATCGATCTAGGAAACGCAACTTCAGCTACGAGAATAGCGTAGCTGAAGTCGACGTTTCCTAGATCGAACTAAGTTTACTTACTGCGGGTCCACGTGGCGCAGGCAAGCTCCCCCGTCGACAACGCTTCCTCCTCTCGGCGAGCAGGAGTTCCGCAGTCGACGGGGGAGCACTTCTGGGATCGATTTATCATGTCCAGATGAGACTCGATAAATCGATCCCAGAAGATCGATCTCTACCCGCCGAATCAGGCGGGTAGTGTGGACCTAGCCTAAGAAGAAACTAATGGTTTGGGGAAGTGGGTGTCCTCCAGTTCAAGACTAGGAATGAGGAGAGCAGGCAAATAGGTTGCCTTCTGCAGATCTGGGAGATGGCCTGCTGGCTCCCCTGTGCAGGCTAGATGTGGGGGACTGAAGACCCTTTCCCCCTAGAAGACACCACTAGATGACAGAATAGTTGAAGCCTATTGGTGAGGTTTTGGCTGCTTTGGTAACAAAACCATAAAAGTGAAACTGTGTTTGTTTTTAATTAACATTTTGCTCAGATATAGATAACAGGCCCTTTAATACAAGGCCTCTGGCTCAGAATCATCAGTTAGGTCTTCCAGAGTAGTAAATTATCTAGGCACTCTCTTTGACTTTAAAATACTAACTTCTTGAACAGTAACAGCCAAGTGGGCGCCAGGCCCAGTATACAGTGGCTAATTGTCTCTCATATCTATTTGAAAATCAAGTCTCTGTCAATATTTGTCCATTAGGAGTATGGCAGCCTAGCAACCTGTTTTAGTCTGATCAGTGAGTACATTTGTTTAACAAATATTAAGGACAAGATTATGTCCCACCCTGCTTGGTGGTCAAAGGGCCTTTCCCTGTCTGTGCCTAGCACAAGTACCAGGCTTTGTGTGGTATGTACATTCCTCTGAATGCAAGGACTATAGGGGAGTGCCTCTTTCAGTACTACTGGCCGATGTGGCAGTCTCTTTAAGAGTTGCACAATAACAGCACTCCCTGGATCTCCAAGTGACATTGCGCTTGCCTCAGGTAAAAGCCTCAATGAGCTCCTATTGAGGTTGTGTGCCTCTGAAGAACTCTCAGTATGGGACTGTGCCTTAACAGCACAATAGAGCCCACAGTGAAGAAGAGTATATTGCTGCAAGCTGTTGATGAAGGTCATCAAGTGGGTCTTTGGCCTATAGACAATCACAGACCTGATTAAAGCTGAAGGGTGTGCTAAGCACTCTTTTTGAGGTAAATGGAAGAAGCAGTTAAATGCCTTTTTGTTATGATAGTTGGGAGCAATAAAAGCCACTGCCCAAGGCAGTGGGACATATGGCAAGGCCAAAAAGAAGCTAAACTATGTGGGTGAAGGGGTTTCCTTGGGACTGATTGTAAACACAAGGTCTCTGATGTTGATTGGTTGCAGCAGTGTTTATCCATATGTGTGAGAGGCAGAAAGCAATAAAAAGGCAGCAGGAAGTGAGAGAAGAAGCAATGAGTGCGGCCCTCAGAGGAAACTGAGAAACAGATTATTTTGGTCACAGTACTTGTTGAAAGGCAGACTTGGATTTCTGAGCAAGGAAATGGCCTGCTAATTATTTGCGGCTTCTGTATTCAGGGAAACGGGACTTGCAGTACTTTCTTTCTGAATAATCAGGACTACATCAAAGAAATCCCTGACTTGTATCATCAGTTTCTCCTCCTAATGGAAATTACCTGGCAAGGCCCTGAATATTGGCTAACCACTCAGACCAAAGGGACAACATTATGTATATACCTTAACATTTTTTTCTCTGATTTCTGCCCCACTCTTTTCTGTTTTCTTCTGACAGCATTGGGAGAATTTTCAGCATGATGCTGGAAGATTTATTTAGTTATACATCTTTTTCCCCCTCTCTCCTTAGATGGCATTTTCAAGATGCTATAATTGCAGGATAGGGTTCAGAAAGAAAGTACTGCAAGTCCCTTTTCCCTGAATACAGAAGCCGCAAATAATTAGCAGGCCATTTCCTTGCTCAGAAATCAAAGTCTGCCTTTCAACAAGTACTGTGACCAAAATAATCTGTTTCTCAGTTTCCTCTGAGGGCCACACTCATTGCTTCTTCACTATAACCTGTCATGCCTGTAATGCTTTGTTTTACAATTACAGATCAAATTCTGCCTGTATTGACATCCTGTGTAATAGGGTTACTGGTGGGGGTCTAAGTTAGAGCAAATTTTACCTCTAAGTTGCGACAAGAGTTCAAAGTTCAACAATTCAGTATGAGAACTAGACTTCTAGAAGAAATGGGGAAACAAGCTTCAAGTACCCAAAGTGATACTGAAACTTTGCAAATCCCTTTTGATTTCATCAGAGAGACTTGCTGTCCATTTGGACTAGTGAGCCTATTGCTCAGGCTGAACCACTGATCTCTGTATCCTTATCCTTGCAATATGAAGAATTACAGGGTTAACACAATTTACACCAGTGGCAGGAGTTCCTCAATTACAGCTCACGGGCAGTGGTGCAAGTAGAATTCGTTTCTTACCGGTACACTGCACCAGCTAAAGGGGGGGGGGGGGGGGCACGTGACCTCCTTACGTGACCCCAGCCCGGGGTGCTTCCCCCCCCCTCTCATCCCCATGATCCATCCCATATTACCTGGGGGGGAGCACTCCCAGTGGGTGGACACAGAACAGCTGTTGTGTGGGCAGTTAAGAGAAGAGGAGGGCTTGCTCTCTGGAACTATAGCTGGCTCACAGAGTCGCACCTGCTTTGGGAATTGCCAGCAGAAGAGCTTCAACCCTCTGACAACAGAGAATATTTTTTTCAGACATGCTGGTAACCGAGCCCCACGCCGGCAGCTCCTCCGGCGCAGCTGTACTGCCCTTAGCCCCACCCCCAGCCCCTCTACACAGCTGCGTCTTTTGAGTCCTGTCCAGGGTCTGTACAGCAGCCCCGCCGGAGGACAGGGATGAGGGGGCGAGGCTGGGGAGGTACAGCCGTGCCAGTGGAGCTGCCGGCATGGGGCTCTGCTCCTTTCACAACTGTGGTTCCCAGGAGAAGGAGCAGAACGTGAGAGCGCCGGGCAGCCCCACGCCGGCAGCTCTTCCAGCGCAGCTGTATTGCCCCCAGCCCTGTCCTCTGATGGGGCAGCTGTACAGACCCCAGACAGGAGACGCAGGCGTTCAGCTGTGTGGAAGGGCTGGGGGCGGTACCAGCTGCGCTGGAGGAGCTGCTGGCGTGGGGCCGCCCAGCGGCTCCACATTCTGCTCCTCCTGTGTCTTTCCTGTACACCCTACCGGCTATAAATAGCTTTCTGGTACGGCATACTGGACCGTACTATCCTACTTGCACCACTGCTCACGAGACATGTTCCGTGTTGGACTAGGTATTGGTGCTGATGCAAGCACTTTCAAGATCACACAATAAGATTAGCCTAGTGAAATTTATTCCACAGAAGTACAATTGCTGAGGGAAGGAAGAAGCTAATCCACTAAATAATGGCTCACAGCATCTGTACAGTCATTTTTGTGCATTGAATAGTGTCTAAGAGTGGATTTGTTTGGCTCCTGGAAAAGACTGGTTTTCCTTAATTAGTCTCTGAAGATAGGGTTTTTTCCCCACTAGTAGACAGAGCTGTGTGAAATCCTGTTACTTTGCTTCAGAGGGTTGATACAGACTTTTTCCTTAAGGTTTGAACATGAAGGTTCATGAGCCTTGTGCCTGATCCCACAAGCCACCCTCTATAGACAGAATTCCCACTGATTTTATGGGAGTTCTGCATGCAAAGACCTTGCAGAATCAGTCCCCTTTGAGTTTGAATGAACTCTAAATGCCAAACTGTTCAGCTTCACAGTATTTTGCATTGAATCCTCCAGTGGTGCATGATTTTGACTTGAAACCATAAATCAACCCGAGATTGCTCGAAAATGGGCCCAAGATAGCTTAGCAATTTTCACAAACCATTTGTCGAAACTGGAACTGAGTTTAAAGTTTTCAGTGAAACCCAAAACAAGGCGAGTTTCCTGTGGGCTTGGCTTGCATAAGGAAAACTTTGAGCATCTCTACTGGTTATTCTTGCCTTATATCTAGTGCTGAAAAAGAACGTACTAACAAAATGGTAAGCACTACTTAGGGTTGCCAGCTCTGATTGAAGCTATTCCGGGAGATTTTTTGTCCCAATGTGATGTAATGTCATTTTCTTAAAATAGCCCTATTAAAATCTCCCGGATTGCTTTCAGTAGTCACCGGGAAATCAATGCCAGTTCCGAAAGACTCCAGGCCAATCCTGGAGGGTTAGCAACCCTAGCAATACTAGAAGCTGCGGCGGGGTTCCTTTCTTTTCCTTGTCCCTTAGGTTAGAGATGCCTCAAAGTTGGTCTCTTTCAAAGAAAGAAATATTTCACTCCTTGAGACAGAGACCTGAAACTTCCAGCTTGCCAGCACATTTTAGCAAACACATACAAGGGTGAGCAGGCTGAACTCCTCTGGAATAAACTGGACTTAGGGTACGTCTACACTTACATCCGGGTCCGGATGTAAGCAATCGATGTTCTGAGTTCGATTTATCGCGTCTGGTTAAGACGCGATAAATCGATCCCGGATCGATCCC
>NW_020664419.1:14707909-14794192 GCF_002925995.2 Terrapene triunguis
GGACGTATGGTAACCCTAGGGGTGTGTGTGTGTGTGTCAAGGTTATTGCAGAGGGGGTTGCGGTACTGATACCCTTACTTCTGCACTGCTGCTGGTGGCGGTGCTGCTTTCAGAGCTGGGCAGCTGGAGAGCGGCAGCTGCTGGCTGGGAGCCCAGATTTGAAGGCAGAGCCACCGCCGCCAGCAGCAGCGCAGAAGTAAGGAAGGCAGGGTATGGTATTGCCACCCTTACTTCTCCGCTGCTGCCTGCAGAGCTGGGCCCTCAATCAGCGGCTGCCATTCTCTGGCTGCCCAGCTCTGAAGGCAGCAGTGCAGAAGTAAAGGAGGCATGGTATGATATTGCCACCTTTACTTCTATGCTGCTGCTGATGGGGCGCTGCCTTAAGAGCTGGGTGCCCGGCCAACAGCCCGCCACTCTCCGGCCGCCCAACTCTGAAGGCAGCGTAGAGGTAAGGGTGGCAATACCCTGATCCCCCTAAAATAACCTTGTGATATCCCCCCTCCCCCAACTCCTTTTTGGGTCAGGATCAAGAACAAACAAGAACAAAACAATGGAACTAATCCCCCCTCCTCCTTGGTGGGTATAACTCTTGTTTATCTTATTGGAATGCCTTATCACTTGTACAGAGAGGGAGAATAGCTTCCCCCACCACGTTATCTGATGGTTCATGAGTTAGGTACTCATCCAGTGCTTTGAGTTACAGGAAACATGTCTTGTACATAAGATACAAGATCACACATGGTTTTAATAAGAACTGAAACTGCTAAGAAGCAAAATCTATGTCATAGTTGTGTTTCACTTTGGCTCTTGGCCATTCCGAAAAGCTCGTTGCAACAGACACCTGCCTGTAGCATATGAAATGGCTATAATCCCGAAAGAACACCTATTAAGAAAGAAATCAGTATTGAAGCAATAACAGCCTAACGTCAGAATGGGGAAGCTGCTGCTGCTTAATGCTGCACAGGACAAAAGCTGCTCCTTTGTGCCAGTAATAATGAACGGCCTGTGGTTAGCACCTTATCCACAGCACCTTAAAAGGACTTGAGAGCAATATAGTGTAACAAACCCTATGTCCTGTCATTTCAGTTTGTCTGGATATTATTCATATAAATCAGGTTTTAATGCACGTGAAAATAAAAATTTGATCCAGGTCACTTGACGAGTTATAGTTATATAGAGAATACATGGAGAGCTCTTTTCACCCTCAGTGCGTGCATTAAGTTAACATTTACTTGGTATGGGGCATTGGGTTGACGCTCATAAGTTTTGCAAAACTCTCAAACTGTTCATGCAGTTAAACATCCGGTTTGAGTTCTGGCATTTTTTCTTGCAATTCCTTTCCACCAACGGTTAGCTCATTGAGACAAAATAAACATTCATTCTAAAGGAAATATGTGCTATGGAATAAATTTAGTAATTTAACAACCCAGCCACTACCCTGCAGTCCTCATCCTGCAAAGGGATTCTGATCCCTAGTGGAGACCCAGGTACTTCAGTGGGACAAGGCTAAGACCTAAAATTCTGCTCATGTGGACCCTTTCTGCAAGAGGCCTTAGGTTGTGCATATTGGTGGCCTGTATACAGTAGATGTACAGTACTGTATTATCATTGCATTTTTCCTCACTTTCCCTCTCTGCTCCTTTTTTCTTTCTAGTTGTTTTTGAGCTGTTCCATTTCCTCCTCTTTTTTCCCCCGTGCTTGATTCCCCCTAAGTGCAATATAAAAGCAATAATTAGCATTCAAGATGCACTTCCAATCTCAACAAGTTTGGTTGATTTCAAAATCAATCAAAATTAGATGAATTTGCCTATCTGCGATTAGTGATTGTTTTTTTAGAGGGAGGAGGAAAGGATATAATGTCCCACTTTTCTTAAGTATTTAGGGCTTTATCCAGCAATGTGCCTTTTATTTTGTTTTTATTTATTTATTGTTACTTTTGCGACCAAGTTTTGATACAAACACAAAATTAGCACCTACCTTGGAGAATCAAATCCTGCTCATCTTACCTAAAGACTACCATTGTCTTCAGTGGGACTCCTCATGTGATGAAGGAGAGCAAGATTAGGCCTGGAAAAGCCCCATGATCATTTTGGAAGGCTCTTCCTGATTTTGTTTTAGATGGCAGAATCGTTATAAAATATATTTCACTGATCGCCTGAGACAATTTGCTGACTGATAGCTGAGAAATTAACTGCTGCTATTTCTAATCTTTCCAGTGTGCTTTCCTGTGTAGTACTGGATATAGTTATGCAAGTTTGTCGGGATGAGATTTTATTTATTGTTTTCCTCTTTAGTGTAGAATGGAAATAGGGAAGTATTTACTGCTCTGTGTGTAAAGCAGGAGAGCTATACTAACAAATTATTTTCATTTCACCTCAAAGGTTTTCATCTCAATCTGGGGCCTGATTCTACTCTCACTAATGCTGTTGTGAATAAAGAGTATCTCCACTGAAGTTAGAGGCGTTAAACCTGTATAAAAGGTGTAAAAAGGAAGCGAACCAGGCTTCAGCATCCTATGTTCAACTGAAATAGCTGCGCAGGGAGGGAGACAGACAGGAAATGGCTCCATAGAACAGAAAAAATGTTATGCAGGCCAAAGAGAAAATGCACAGTCATTTTAAAAAGGTGCCAAAAGGTTGATAAGAATGGGGAAGGGTGCAGGAAGAGACTTACCATAGAGAAAGAAAATGAGAAAAATGAGCGAGATCACAGTCAGAGGGAGAAATGTAGCAGATGGAGATCACAGGGAATGACAAGGGAAGACCAATGGGGGGACCAACAATAGAAAGATCAAAGGTATGTGAAAAAAGAAGCTGAGAGAATACCTAGCTGGAAAGCTTAAAGAGACAGAAGGATGGCTCTGTTTTTTCTCCTGTCCATGCACTTTGAGGCAGTGGGCACTTGCAGCTCTTTGGTGGCAGTGGGAGTTATAGGTTCTCAGCACCTCTCAGAATCACACCATGAAAGCTTAATATTTTTAATAGCAAACTGGAATGGTGAGAGAGGGGAAAAAGCCACCTGAAAATGGCCTAAATACACACAATACATAACACACATTCTATGACACTAAGCCATTTTGTAAAGTTTCATATTTGAATTTAGGTTGCTTTTTCAGGTCAGGTCAGCAAGTTCATATTGAGCCCTGTTAGATGTCTTGCCTCCTCCGAGTGTCTACACTGCTGAATCATTGAGAAAATGAATGTGCCAAGTTGACACATCATTTTGTGGGTAAATTCTAGTTTTCCTTTTTGAGATGTTTTACAATTCTCTGCCACAACTACTCATCCCTGAGAAGAAATTGCCAGGCAAACCTGTCAAATCCAGACAGTTGTCATAGATAATTTGTTGTGTTTGCTCGCATTTCTCGGGTCAGATGTAGGGTTTCACAGGCAGTTTGTAGCAAACATAATGACAACTTTCAAAAGGAGCTGAGCGCTTTCCAAAGAAGAGTTGAAGAAAGCTTCAGTGCCTCACCAAATCAGGCACACTCTCACTCATTGCTTATATAGGCCTCAGTCATGCACTCATTCAAGTCAGTGAGAGTTTTACCGTTGATTTAAGGCCAGATCCATAGCCTGTCAAAATCAGTGAGAGTCTTTCTATTAACTTCAATGTGCTTTGGATCGGGCCTTAAATGTGTATAGGTCTGGGCCCCAAACAACCAAGAATGTGTTGTAAGCACTTTACAGACATAAACCATGATGAGGCATCCTCCTCGCAAAAAAAAAATTAAAATATAAGATCTGATCCTGCAAACATTTATATACAGTGTATTAACTTTACTCACATAACTAGTCTCATTGAAGTAAATAGGACTACTTACGTGGGTAAAGGCAGAGGTTCTCAAACTGGGGGGGAGGGGTGCCTCCGCCGGAGGGATGTGAAATGTATTCTCGGAATGTGAGATGCTTTAGTGGAAAAAAAAAACATACTGCACATGTTTTACCCGCAGCAATGAATAACTAGCAAAGCCGATTCCTCCAGCCATATCAGGTCCTCAGATGGCACTGTGCATTTGATTCTAGATGGCGCTGTGGATTTTGACGGTTTTCTGTTAAGCTTGCATGCCATTCTACAAAGTTGTTGCCATCTGCATGTTAATCTTTTTGCTAACACACTGTGTGCACATTTAAATGTAAGCATCAACCACAATCGCATTTTTGCTTTTGCTCTGATTACAATGGATCATTGGCTCTGTTTGAAACAATGCCTTACTGTTTTCATATTTAGTGAGAGTTGCATGTTGATTATTTTTATTGGTATATGTACTTGCGTGCCAAGGAGGTGTAAACTACTACAGACACAAAGAAGGAGCACACAATGAGATAAGTTTGAGAACCACTGGGTTAAGGTACACATGTGCATGTTTGCAAGATTGGGACAAAACAAAGACAAAGGGAGGAGAAAGAAAGTCACAACAGGTTACAAGGTATGTTTACTGTAATCAATTGGCATGCTCTGTCAATTTTTGGAGGTTTTTAGTGAATTTAACTTGTGTGTTTATCAGGTCTTACAATTATTATAATTAGCAGGAAAAATTTTCTAAAGACCTCCAAGCATGGACATCTTTAAGGGAGTCCAAAGAAAAGCAATAGTAATTATTTTAAAAGATAATGATATTTTTCAGTATATGATGTGTTATATTAAATGAAGTGCTTGCCAGTGGATTTTGCAACCATTTTTTTTTTAAATCAAATATAGGGGTGGGGTCCAAAATTGATTTCATGGCTTGACTTTAGTTGTGTAATTTTCCATGTTAAATTGAAAAGGGTTTATTATTTTGACTTCAGGGCTGAAAAGAAAATCTATTCCCCCTTAGAGCAATGGAAATAAAACTTCAATTAACAATAACATCAAGTTCAGTCCTTACACTACAGCATAAGGATGTGTTTATTGCTCTGTGGAGATTGTGAGCCAATTTCTCTGCTGGTGTTAATGGAGCTGTGCCAGTTTATATTAGCAGAGACCCTGTTGTTATGCTTACACAGACTTCTTCAGCACCAGTTATATAATCACATAGCACATAAGAAATTATGAAGACCCATATTGTAGGCGCCATTTGGACTATTCACATCCCCATTGCAGGCATTAAAATATTAGAGAAAACAAACAAAAAAACAGCTCTGTGAAAACTATACTAAATCCTAACTATCCAGTGGGTTGGACTAGATGACCTCCTGAGGTCCCTTCCAACCCTGATATTCTATGATTCTATGAATATCATTGTTAGGGTCTCTTTCCTGTGTTCTAGCCATTTTTGGACATGCTGATACAGTACAGTAAGATGAAGTGTACAAGATACTGGGCCTGATCAGTTCATTTTCCGACTCCTGCCTGCATATCTTTTTCATCGCCTTCCCTTATTCATAGGGCACCCTCCATCTTCCCTCTGACCAGGTTATTATCCTTCCTCCATTCCGTTCTCTCCTAAAGATTCACTTGTTTGGCCACGTCTACACTAGAAAGTTTTCCAGGTGGTATTTGTGCCAGCATACATCTGCCCATGTTGCAAGTTTTTGAAGGTGCAGCACATTCTTGCAGAGGGGGGTTGTTATCGGCAAAAGACGTGCGGCAGTGTGAGTAGGTATCCCTGTGTCTTTGTGCCAGTGTTTGGTGTGCTACTGGGTGGGAAAAGTTTCCCATAGATATACATACCAGCACTCCTCTCAGGGACTTGTGGAAGCTTTGGATCAAGTTCCCACACAATTCTCTATGCCCCATCCCATAATTTTCTTTGTGTGCTGTTCTCTAAATTTCCACAGTTCTTCCAATACAGCCCATAATCCTTCCTCACTCTGGCTTTCAATCTCTCTGCCCTCTTGCTGACAGAGCCATGGATGCTGAACAGGTCAATGGAGTTTTGTGCCTGATTTAGAGACGGGGTGACTGATTCTTCTGTGTTTGTCAAATTTTCAACGATTACGATGGCGGACGCTCATATAGCAGCGAAAATGAGAAAACTGGAGGGGAGAGAGTGATGCAGACAGTGAATGAAAGTCAGCGGGTGCTGCAAACAGTCACTGGGCCCATGAAACAAGCACAGAATGGTAGGATTAGATCTTGATGGAAATCTGGGACAATCAGTAGTGGCTGCACAACTTTCAGATGTGGAAGGTCAGATTCCTGGAGTTTTGTCTCAAAACCGCCCCAGCCCTTCTGCTCAAAGACACCAAAATGAGAGCTGTTTGGACAGCGAAGAAACATATGGCAATTGAGCTGTGGAAACTTACAGCCCCTGATTGCTATTGTTTGGTGGACATCAATTTGGTATTGGAAAGTCTATGGTGGGGGCCGCCATCATCCACGTGTGCAGGGACATTGTGTCCTGATGCACAGGATTGTGCTTTGGTGAATGTGCAGGAAATAATAGAGGGATTCAGGACAATAGGTTTCCTAAACTGTGGTGTGGTGATAATAGAGATGCATAGCCTGATTCCCGCCTCTCTTCACACCCCTTGCTTCTCAGTACGTAAACAGAAAAGGGTACTGTGATGGGGTGTAAACCTCACACTGGCACTTAAGGAGTTAAGAGGAGCTGGCGAGCTCAATAAGTGAATCCAGTTGCACTTGGAGGAGGGACCATGCCCAATTTGGGATGAAACCCAGCTGGACAGGAACTGGGTGGCTACTATAAAAGTAGGGGTTCCAGCTAGAGAAAAGGAGGCCCAGGAAGAAAGTAAGCCTTGGGATCCTTTCCTGAGAAAGGAGACTAGGAGAAAGGAGAAAGCTTGGAAGAAAAGCTGGGCTGCAGGGGAAGGGAATAGCCCTGGGCAGTGGGTCCCTGAAAGATGGGCAGGACTGAGTGAGGGCTTTGAAAAGGGAAAAAGAACAGGAGAAAAGGGAGTTTAACTCTGAAAGAGGGGCAAGACTAGGAAAGCTGGGCTTTGGAAGAAGGCATGGACAAAGGGGAAAGGAACCATAGAAGGTCTTCGGGAAGGAACTTGTATTTGTCCCTGAAGGGAGAGGGCAGCTGGGGAGAAGGAGACCCCTAAAGCAGGTCTGGAAGAAGAGAGACTCCAGGGAAGAATCCATGAAGGTCAGTGGCTCAGGAGGATCTGGGACTCCAGGGAGAAGGCCCTGGGGGGCAACGCTCTGTGATAGCGAGGAGGAACTCTGCAAAGTCTGGGAAGGGCAAAAAGTGTTCAGAGGATTGAGTCTGGGAAGGATGGAAGAGCTTTTGTTTAGTCAAAAGGAGTGGGACTAAATCAGCCTCCACCCCAAATCCGCTTTGCCTCCAGCATTTATAATGGTGTTAAATATATAAACAACTGTTTTTAATTTATAAGGGGGGTCACACTCAGAGGCTTGCTATGTGAAAGGGGTCACCACTACAATAGTTTGAGAACCACTGAGCTAATGCAATCCTGGGATGCATAAACAGGAGAATCTCGAGTATGAGTAGAGAGGTTATTCTACCTCTGTATTTGGCACTGGTGGAATTGCTGTAGGAATACTCTGTCCAGTTCTGATGCCCTCCGTTCAAGAAAGATGTTGATAAATTGGAGAGAGTTCCGAGAAGAGCCATGAGAATGATTAAAGAATCAGGAAATGTGCCTTTTAGAGATCAATTTATTTATCTTAACAAAGCGCGGGTTAAGGAGTGGCTTAATTACAGTCTATAAATGTCTACATGGTGAACAAATATTTAATAATGAGCTCTTTATTCTAACCAAGAAAGGTATAACACAATACCATTGCTGGAAGTTGAAGCTAGACAAATAAGACTTCTGACCTGGCTAGAGGACTGAGTTATTATAGGAAGAGTGGTCAGGGACATTTTTCCTGGACTGGCCCGTTCACACTGGTGGGGTGGCAGTGCCAACAGTGTTCTTGAGGATCTAGCCTTCCCTTTGCCATAAACTAGAGCACCTGGACAGCAACAGGGAAACATTTAACTGTTGTCTGAGCTTATGCAGGATGACCATGGTGTGTGCATTTGGCAGATTAAAGACACGTTGGAGTTGTCAGAAGACTAAATTAGGTCTCTGTGAGACAAAAATATTCCTATTGTTATTGTTGCATGTTGTGTTTCACACGATACTTACGAAGACAAGGAGGCAGTGGGAAGACTGGTGATTTTGAACAGCCTGAGACCAGGGCAGTTACCAGGATATATCAAAGTGCTGTATGGCTGAGGGAGGCCTTAAAAGCACACTTTGACATTGTGCAGGCCCAAGTGTGTGCTGCTTTGTGTAATTGTGTGCTGGGTCACAAATAAACAGTGCTTGGCCTGCATGTGAATTTTACCATGAGTTGTTGACAATTTTTATTACTCTGGTAAGGGGCTATTGATCTGGGGGTTTCACATCTGGTTGGCAACACAAAGTAAACAAATAATGGTTTTCACAAAGCTGTTGTTAGTTATTGTGCAATGAACAACAAATAGTCTTCTAAAAACAATTTCAAAACTACTAAATACATAGTGCAAGGTGCCAACCACTCCTGGGTGATTCACAGATCAGTGTAGATGTAATCGTAGCAGTTGTTCTTATGGGGGTGGAGTGGAAAGGATATAGTGGCAGGATATGTTGGCACTTTGGGGAGAATGTGTATGTGAGGGAGGTAGGTAAGAAGGAATTGTCCATGCAGTACAAGAGCTGCTGGGGTGTAGATCTTTGGAGTATAGGCCTTCGTAGCATCTGAGTTTGTTGTCTGAGGAGCTGCAGCATGTCTTGGTGCACTTCCTTATGCCCATCTAGGTCCTTCTGCGTCTCCTCAAGCATGTGTTCCCTCCAATCACCAGAGTCACGGGAACCAGACTTGGAGTTCCAAAGCAGTTCAGAGAACATGTCCTCTCTTGGTCGTTTTTTTCCCCTCCAAGGCAGTCTTGCAGCAGATGTGGACAGTGCCTCTCAAAGATACCCAAGCAACGACCACAGAAAAACAAGACAGAAAGATAGAGGTCATTGTTAAATTTAAAGCAGCAAACGGCAAAAATGAGTGTCAAAACTCCCTAACATTTTCCCATGAAGCTCTTCATACTAATACGAAATGTGTCAGATGCGCTATTGCTTGCTTCTCCCAGACTAGTCCAGGTAATAAACACACTCCCTGATAGTAAATGTTAGCAGGATTGTAACTTTAGGCTTGGAGCCTGCAATGATTTATGCATGTGCTAAACTTTGAAATCAAGGACATTATGTATAGTACATAAAGTTAAGCATGCACAAGACTTTGCAGAGTCAAGGCGTTAGACTGTAATCTTTTCAGAGCAGGAGTTGTCTTAATTTTGTGTCTTGTGCAATACCAAGTACATCATTTGGCATTTAAAGGGAGACTATCCGACTTAGAAATCACACCTTTCTCTCAACACTTTTTGTTGGATATGTTTAACTGGAGACATTAATGTTACTGTAACTGAAAGATTTTAGAGGGGAAAATAATCTTTATTCAGTTTGTTTACTCTGTGCATTCCAATAGCACTTTGTGTCAAATTACTTTTACCATTTCCCCTGTTTGTGTGCGTCTTCCACACTTCCACCAGGAAGATAAACCCCTTTTTTTAATATAGGAAAATGTCATTTTAAAGCTACAAAAATTGAGATGGGGACTCAGGTGAAATACCAGAAATTAATTGTAACTCATATTCTGAAAATGACTAGGTTTCAAGTTGACAGTGTCCCTTTAGCTAATAAATAACAATTATACTAGATGCTAATGGATAGATTTTTCACATCAGAAAATCTGCAAACCATTGTAGGATTTCTGAGACTACAGCATGGGGTGCAGCTCTTTGTAGCCAATGGCCCCATGTAGATTGGCTTTTGGAATTGTATTAAAATT
This sequence comes from Terrapene triunguis, assembly GCF_002925995.2. Lineage (NCBI taxonomy): Eukaryota > Metazoa > Chordata > Testudines > Emydidae > Terrapene > Terrapene triunguis. The sequence continues at coordinate 14,717,693 of NW_020664419.1, forward strand.
AGTGCCTGTAATTCCTATCCATGATGCTGGAGGTTAAGCATAAAATGAAAGTTGTACCTTTTGATTTTTCTTGGCTATTTATAGTTCATCACCCTAGGGTGGACTAGCTACCATCCTTGGCAACCCTATTTGGTATAGACTAGAATTATTGATGACCATAGTAACTTCAAGATTGTGAATGAAAAGAGTTAGTTGCCTTCTAGGTGAAACTTCAGGCAAAGTATATAACCAACATCAAAGAGAACATGCAGATTGATTTTATTGTAATAAAGCCATAGACTAAAAGCTTCACGGGGTTGCTCTGAAATGCTATGCAGCACATAAGAAGAAGTTAGAAAAATACCGCCACCTAGAAATATTATTGTTTCATTATTCAAAGATTGTTGTGCTTGTGAGAGAACAGGTATATTCTTATTTCCAGGTGCTAAATATGAGAGTTGTTCATTGCCCATATTCTGATAAAAAGGGTAACTTCATTGCTAAAATTGTAATGCAAAATCTTCATACCTAAAGAGAGGGGGGCTTCACTTGAAGGGAGAGAGGCTTGACTTTTGCATGGCCAAGTCACAGTCTCCAAAAGAGGGTGTAATTTTTTTTAGAGCTGCGTTCTGAAGATTAAGAAGCTCTCTTTATTGAATGATGATCCCCTGGCTGTTTAAACATAATGGATCTTAGAGAGAGAATTCTTCTATAAAAACAGGGGAAAAGTTGAATTTGTAATGAAGCCACCTCTAAATATAAATTAATTTAGGTCCTTATCTTTCAAAGATTAATGCACATTCTTAACTTTGCAATGTGAGTAGTCCCATTTATTTTAACAAAACTACATAACGTTAAACATGTGCATAAGTCTTTGCAGGATCAGGGCATTTATCATGTTTCTAGACTGAGGGAGAGGTTGACTTTCATTATTTTTCTTCCAAAAAAACAAAACAAAACAAATGAATTTCAATCCTGGCATATAATCCTTGTTACATCTGCCCCGTGCCTGTGTTCAAACCCCATTGACTTCATTAAGACCAGGTCTACACTACAGACATATATTGGTATAACTACGTCACTCAAGAGTGTGAAAAATCCACACCTGTGAGTGATGTAATTATACTGCCCTAACCCCCCATATAGACAGAGCTATGTTGATGGGACAGCTTCTCCCGTCAACAGAGCTACTGCCCTTCAGGGAGTTGGGTTAACTACATTAAGCTTCTTGCATAGTAGCGTCTTCACTGAAGCGTTATAGCGATGTAGCTGCACTGCTGTAGCGCTCTAGTGAAGACAAGCCGTGCAGGAGTAAGGCTGTATCCATGTGGATCAGATTGTGGGATTAGGATTTTAAACACTATCCAGAACCTGTATTTTCTCTTCTGCAGATGAAAAGATCATCACCCCTCTTTAAGGCTTTGTGAAAATTGTTTTGCAGGGGTTTTTCCCAAGAGTTTCATGCCTGGAGTATTTCACCTTTGCACAACGTTTTGCAAATTTGTTTTGCAGTGAAAACGTGCAGAGATCGGCATAATAGAAGTTCTGTCCATTTTTAATAAAGTTTCGCAATTTTTCTGCTAAAAAAAGTCCTTTTTGGAGTGAAAATTGAATTAAATGTTCATGGTTTTTTTTTTAAATAAAACTATATCAGTGTTTGAAATCACAACAAAATGTGAAAGGACTCAGTTTATTAGGGTTTTCCATTTTGTTGTGAAAATCTTGTACAGCTCTAGTGCTTGATTCTTGTAACCCTTACTCATTTAAGTAAGCACAATGGGTTTGAGTCCCTACCTTGGAACATTCTAATTAGTATTAGACTAGAATATCAGTATTTGTCTACCCTTTTCCTGCTAACAAAGCCAACAATGTCTGTAGTGTTAAATCAGGGGTCGGCAACCTTTCAGAAGTGGTGTGCCGAGTCTTCATTTATTCACTCTAACTTAAGATTTTGCGTGCCAGTAATACATTTTACGTTTTTAGAAGGTCTCTTTCTATAAGTCTATAATATATAACTAAACTATTGTTGTATGTAAAGTAAATAATGTTTTTTAAATGTTTAAGAAGCTTCATTTAAAATTAAATTAAAATGCAGAGCGCCCTGGACTGGTGGCCAGGACCCGGGCAGTGTGAGTGCCACTGAAAATCAGCTCACATACCGCCTTTGGCACGCATGCCATGGGTTGCCTACCCCTGTGTTAAATGCTAAGATTCTATGGATGAATCTATTGTAAATTCATTATAAAATCCAATATGTGTAATATTTTCTCATATCCATCTGGGCTAGTTGCTTTGACTTTGTTGAACACTGAAGTTAACTGATATGCTGGAATATTAACAAAATATGAGCCATTTATTGGAGATCTCTGAGATCATGGGATTCTCTTCTTGTAACCTTTGAAAGTCCTTTCCCAAATGTCTCTGCTGAGCAAGGAGAGATTTCTTAGCCTCTCTGATGTATGTTAATGCCAGTTGATGGAGTATGGCAGTAATCAGCCACCTACCTAGCTGTCAGTGGGGAGAATTTGTCATCTCCCCCATTTGCCATCAACTTTGCAAACAGTTGAAAATCCAGAGGCAGGTATAAATATGCAAGCAAGAGTGAGTCAGGCTAGAGATAACGAGGTTAGTTCAATCAGGGAGGATGAGGCCCTCTTCTAGCAGTTGAGGTGTGAACACCAAGGGAGGAGAAACTGCTTTTGTAGTTGGCTAGCCATTCACAGTCTTTGTTTAATCCTGAGCTGATGGTGTCAAATTTGCAGATGAACTGAAGCTCAGCAGTTTCTCTTTGAAGTCTGGTCCTGAAGTTTTTTTGCTGCAGGATGGCTACCTATTGTGTGTCCAGGGAGATTGAAGTGTTCTCCTACAGGTTTTTGTATATTGCCATTCCTAATATCTGATTTGTGTCCATTTATCCTTTTACTTAGGGACTGTCCAGTTTGGCCGATGTACATAACAGAGGGGCATTGCTGGCATATGATGAAATGCAGTATGTGAAATCAGACTCCTAGGGGTTTCATAGAACATACTGGGTCACCAGTCCTATATCTAGTAGAGATTTTGTGTTTGTTTTTTAAAAAGAGCTTATTTCACATTTGAGTCTGGAAATTGTCTAAAGACCCTTAGGTTGACAACTTTGCTCTTCTGGCACAATAGGACTTTCTACAAAAAGGGTAAAGCCCATCTGTGCAGGAGACACCTTTCTTGAGGGGCAGCCCAAGACTGGGGAACAGACTTCCAGAGGAACTAAGGACCATGGCAAACCTCACCACTTCCTGCTCCAAGTGCAAGATGCATTTCTCTGACTTTGCCTTTTCTAACATAAACATAGTATCTGTGAGTGAATTCCAAAATAAAGCACTTCGCCGCACACGCTTCTCCTAACAGGGAGAGGATGAGAGACCAAACGTGTCAGATATGCAGATATGCTTAATGCACTATTGGGAAGTTCTCGGATACTGTGGTGATGAGAGCAGTATAAGCGTCTATGTAGAATAAAATAGAATAACATCAGGTGAGATAAGCCTGCTGTAGTCTGGCCCAGGACTGATCTCCATCATTAGCATAGAGCAATAGTGTCACAGCTCCAAGCAGCTTTTAGGCCAGAAGGTAAATAAATGAAATAAAAAAAATGAGGATCTCTCAAGTTATGGGAAATTCCTGTGTTTGGATTTTCATCTTTATTATGGGTCCAATTAACTATAAGGGAGTGAATTATGTTTGTGTGTGGGAATTATGATTCTAAAAACAAACAAAAATCACTCAGAAAACTGTTAAAATTGCCGTTTCAATCCTTCTTGTTCTAAAAATAGTTGAACACCTGGGGAATTCACCTCTGTATGGTGGTTGATCTGTAGTGGCTACTTTGGAGCCAAGAAGCTTCAAAGCAGCTGTAAGCTTTCTCTGGGGATTACTCTCAATGTAGAGGGCCTTCTTGACACACAGAATGCAGGCCTAGCTGGTTCAATGGCACCCTTGGTGCGGGGCACGTGCCCTGGATGGACCAGATAAAAGAGGAGTATGGTCTGGTCCAGGGGCAGCAAAAATGGGGATGATGGAGGGGACTAGCCATACACACAGTGGAAATATTGTGTGTGTGTATGGGGGGGCTCCATCCCTGCATAAATGTGTATATGGTCAGGGAGCACAGATTGGGACCTGGAGCAGCCACCACAGTGCCCAGGATTGGGCCAGGGAGCAGGGAGTGGGACCTAGAGGGGCTGGAATGGGCCCAGGAGCAGGTACAAACCCCTCCTTCATAGCCTGGAGCCAAGTTCTCACCCCTTTTCCTGCTCCCCCACCAAGTCTCAGTATCTCCCCTCATTCCCCCTCTTATCTCTCTACTCCCCCATTTGGAGGGAGCTTCTGCCCCCGAGTCTGGTCAACTCATTATTACATCCCAGCTGCCAGAATGGCCCTTAGGAGCCTTTGTGGCCAGGACACAAGTTAAGTGTGTCTAACCTGTGTCTGGGGCCACTTTCACGCCCAGTAGCCACAGAGAGGTGTATTGCCTCCCCTCTCATTCCCTGAACTGGGCTCAGCACCATCACAAGACTTAGTTCTCCCCTTGGGGGCTGATTCTTTATCAATCCACACTATCAATACCCACAGGAGTAACTGCACCGACCTCACTGGATTTATTCCTGATTTACAACTGACTCAGGGCCATAGTGTGTGTTAGCCACTTTGATATTTTAACACCAATGCTACGGCTTTATAGTTTACTAATCTGATGCACTCCAATGCTACACTAATGAGTTTAGCTTATTGAAGGAAGAAAAGATTTATGGACAGCATGCATTGTGATTACTGGAAGCATCCTACGTTCCAGTTTGGCTTGTTTACAAGGAATTCAAAAATAAGTGTCTTTGACATGTTTCTGTATTTTCTGCCTTGCTCTGGAACAGCATGCGCCTTTGGCAGTTTGCTGTTATGCTCTAAGTGTTTTCATTGTTTTAGCAGCTTTCATCCTTTAAGAAAAGTTCATTTCAGTTGACTTTTGTGCTGTTCAGTAAAACATCTTTAATTAATCTGACCCTGAACTGGACTTCGCTGAGCCTTCCCTGTGCAACTGGTTGATTTATAATTAGCATGCTCATTGTCAGCTTTACAAAAAATATCCGGTATCTCTTTCCATTTAGTTTTGTCTGTTCTAGTGCTCTCTGCTTCTGTTTCCTTTTTGTTCTAAATTATCCTGGAGTGTGTGTTGCTGAAAGAATACTGTAATTATATCCTTATGAATCATAACCTCTCCTTTTAATTGCAATTAAGGGAATCCACATATTATTATATTTAGGTTTCTGCATAAATCGAGGAAACAACATGGAACAAAGTGGGTTTTGAAAGCTGAAAAAATGATGACAAAATTAGTTTGTATGTATAAAAATTTTGACTTCTTTTTAAACTGCTTATGCTTTCAAAATTCAGGGATACAGATAGAGCTCCGAGTCTTTCCAGCTTATAGCTCACAGTATTTTATTGCTATTATTAAGGGAGGAGAGTCATGTTCAGAATTTTTCCCCATCCTTCCCTCTCTACCTTCCCTTTCTACAATGGTCTCTGTGAAGTATTCTGCTTATTCTGGATGTGCTGACCTTTCGTTTTATGTGGCTTGAAATAGAACTTCTTCCACTCATTAGCAGCAGAACAATCTAAAGATTTTACATGGTGAGAACTACATCTGAACATACATAATCTCTGAAATACATGTGAAAATAGTTTCTCAGTGCCTATGCAAAACTTGCCACGCCTCAACAGCTGATGGAGGTCTTCTGCAGAAGAATTGCTTCATGTGGGACACTGGTGTCATACCATCTCTATTTATGAGACTTTAATTAGTGACTGTCATATACCCCTTTTACACGTTCGGCTGCAGGGCTGCTACTAGCAGGTCAGGCTTCTGTACCAGATACCTACTGGCTACAGAGCTTCCTTCCCAGAGAGATACATCAGGCGTGTTCACTATAAGATCCTTTAATGAACTGCCAGGAATGGCTATTGTGAGCGTAAGATAGATATGTTACACCTGGTGCCACCTAGTGGCTGAAAAGTATAATACAATTTAGCATTCCATTACCTCTCCCTTTAATTTTTACATTTCTTCTATTTACAAAATTTACACGATCATGCTATCTTTAAAGTTAATGTCTCTGAATCATACTGGTTTTCTAATTACAAGGCCCGAACTTTTAATAACTTGGCCATCTGGCTGTCCATTAGTTGCAATGACTGGCTGTGATTGGTTTGGAATCTTTGAGTTGTCTTCTTTTTGTTTTGCATCTGCCATATGTGGAATTTATTTTGTTGATTGATCTTTCTGAGGAATAAACTGTACATGTCAATGGTTTCTGTTGAATATCTTCACTGTCGGTCTTGAGCACATATGATCAAGGCGATGAATTCTTTTTCTTTGCAACAGCTGGAGTTGCCCGTCTTTTTTCTCCCACCAGTTTGACACAAACATAGTCAGCCGGCAGTTCTCTGAGTAACATATGTTGCAAAAATGTTTGTTAGCTCTCTTTGCCTTTTTATCCAGTTAGGTTACTCTTTTCAAGTCTTGCTTCTTTGGACATAGGTTCTTTTCCATAGTTGGAACAGTAGTTCTGAGTTGTCCTCCCATCAGGAGTTGTGCTGGGCTATATCCAGTAGCTTATATTGGTGTCAATCTGTAACTCAAAAGAGCCAGGAATGGATGTTCCTGTTGTAGGATTTTCTTGGCTGTCTATATAGCTTTCATGGCCTCTCCATTCACTGGTGGGTAATATGGGTGGCTAATAATATAATCAAAATCATATTTAGTTTGGAGTGACTTAAATTCCACTGTGGTGAATTGTGGTCCATTGTCTGTCACTAGTTATTCAGGAAAACTGAAATGAGAAAAGTACACTTCAGTTTCTTGATAACACTGCGACATATGTCTTTTAAGTACATTTTTATATATCTGAAAACATAGTCCACTACGATTAGTTAATGATGTCCTCTGAATTCACATAAATCTACAACTAGTCTCTTCCACCTCTTCTGGTAGAGGTGTTTGCACACTGTATTGGTCATCATTGTCTCTTCAGTTGATTTGTACTGGATCTCCTTTCTAAATTCCAATATCGTCAAATTCTAAATTGAGTTCTTGCACCTTTCCCACTAGGCCCATTATGGCACCACACTGCAACAGAGAAGGTTTTTGGTCTTTGATCCTTTGATTGCATGCACTCTGAATGCATAGCGTTTGTCTTTGTTAGTTGTTTCCATGAAAACTGGCCCATGCAGTTCAGAATGCCTCCAGGGATAGTCAAGGCTGTGTCAGGTAATTTCAGCTCCTGAGTCAATTTTAAAGTTACTAGTCATTCCATGAATATTCAGTTTCACTTTCCAGGTAGGCTCTGTCATCACATGTGATGAAACAATGATTCTTGATAGTCTGTAATTGTAGTCAGCACCCTGACTGCCTTAGTACTGCAAAATGTCCATATTTTATGCATTTATTACATATTACATATTTCACCTTTAGCTGGACACACATCTCTTGAGCTATGACATTTTCCACAGCTTATACATTTAGTCCGAAAGGTTTTGTAGTTAACCTGGGACTCGCTCGTAGCCTCAGGTCTTTCATGGCAATGACTTTTAACATTGTTTACAGCTTCTGAGCTAGTTTCAGGTTTTTCTAGTCGCTCCTGCCTTTTGTTCTGTTCTTTGACTAGTTCATATTGCTTTGCTGTCTGCATAGCTGTGCATAGATTTAAATCTGCTTTGAATTGTAGTTGCTAAGACAAGCTTTTGTCTGTTAACCCAATAACCAGCATGTCTCTGATACTTTCATGTGAAAATATGCTCTTTCATGTACCACATCTCTCTGAGGTATAAACCCTTTCATAGTCATATTTGTGACTGTCTTTAGTAAAGTCAAAAGGACTGAAAGATATAAATCCTCTGTCTGCTTTCCTATAATATAAATTAAAGATGATACCTGAATATCTCCAGTTTCATTATGGAGTTTTGAAGCAATGTGAAATCTTGCAAAATACTGCTTCCAGTCTGTCCATACTGAAGGCCTATCAAAACTGAAATTCTCCGGTGCATTGAAAAGTGTCATGTTGATGAGATCGTGCCACCTTTGTTACCTTTTTTTTCTGTCTGTAACCTTTGTTGCTGTTTTCCGTTTGTTTTTGTTCTCCTCTGGCACTAGTTTACCGCCTTTGCTTCTGACACCATGTCATGTACTCCTTATACATAGTAGGTGTAGTAGAAAGAGAGCCTTTTGACAGGGCCTGACTTTTCCTCATAGGATAACTTTTGCTGACTTTGGTTCAGGCCTCAGGTCTTGCACCAGGCCCATGCTTCAGACTCCCTCTTCCTCTTACAGTAGGTGGCAGGGCTGCTATAAGCAGGTCAGGGTTCTTTACCAGATATGGACTGGCCATAGAGCTTCCTTTGCAAAGAGATACAGTATTTCCAACCTCATTAGATCAAAAATCATGAGTTGGACCCCCCCCAAAATCATGACATTTTAAAAAAAGATTATATTGTGTTTTTTAGGTCAGTCTCTTGATTTTTGAACTCCCCCTGCCCATTCCCTGGGTGTGGGCATGTGGCAATTAGTGTTGCCCACTCTTCTGCATGTTCTGGATATGGTGATTTTGTCCCCTGCTGCATTAATCCTGTCCTCTAGTGCCCCCTCAGCTCAGTTCCCCAGTCCGCATTATCACAACTCCATCGACCCCTGCCACCCTCAGTTCACCCTCCCAGCACTCACCCGATCTGCTCAGAACCCACCATCAATACAGCGCCCCCTCACTTCAGCCCCCCTGCAGCCCTCAGGCCATAGTTTATCCCTCCCAGCCTCACCTCTGTCCTCTTAGGGTTCTTCACCCTATCCAGGCCTGGGGGTGACTGCAGTGGGGTCCCATCTCCCACTTCCCAGGCTGACTGTGGGAGCCCCACCTCCTGGGGCTGAAAAAAAAATCCTGAAAATTGATAGTTCTCTCACAAGATCATGAGTGAGGTTTAATTTTACTTAGAAACCGCATCTCTTGCAATAAATTCGTAAGAGTTGGCATGGCTGGAGATACATCAGATGTGTTCATTATAAGATCCTTTAATGCACTACCAGAAATGACTGTTGCGAGCTTAAGTAAGATACGTTACACATGATGCCACATAGTGGCTGAACAGGATAATACAGTTTAGCATTCCATTACATTGAACACCTTGGAAAACTGGGGAGCTTAACAACTGGGGCAGTTGTCCTAGGCAGAGGCCTGGCTGTGTGAATCCTTAGCGTCTGTGTTGCTTCCTTACTAGCTGATTTCTTCCTCTTGTGTAATTGTACTGATCTGTCGCCCAGTTCTTCCCCCTCTGACTACTGGCAGGAACTGCCCTGGCTTCATGGCTGCTCCCAACTGGCATTGGTAACTATAGTTCTTTTTTTTTCCCGAGCTGCTTTTCAGCCAGGATCTTCGGAGATGAATTAATCATGTGTAAATATTGTGTCACGCTCATGTTCAGCAGAACCATGATAATCTGCACTTCATTAAACCACATACTTTATAATCTGCCAACAAAAAAAGGGGAGGACCAAAATTTGTCTCTCCACAGACTTCAGTGGAAATTTAATAGCAGATGCTGTAGTGAAGTTTCATATTATTAAGACTTGATTTCTTTCACAAACGATACTATAACACAGGGGTCGGCAACGTTTGGCACGCGGCTCGCCAGGGTAAGCACCCTAGCGGGCCGGGCCAGTTTATTTACCTGCTGACGCGGCAGGTTCGGCCGATCGCGGTCCCCACTGGCTGCGGTTCGCTGTCCCGGGCCAATGGGGGCGGCGGGAAGCCGCTGCCAGCACATCCCTCGCCCGCGCCGCTTCCCACCGCCCCCATTGGCCCAGGACGGCGAACTGCGGCGAGTGGGGGCCGCTATCAGCTGAACCTGCCGTGTCCGCAGGTAAATAAACTGGCCTGGCCCACTAGGGTGCTTATCCTGGCGAGCTGCGTGCCAAACGTTGCCGACCCCTGCTATAACATGTCTACTAGATTAAGCAGCTACTACCTACAAAATTAATGAATAAAATACATTTTGTGATATAGTCCTTTTTTAGAGAGTTTATTACTCTCTAATTTGCAAAATTTAGTCATTCATAACCGGTTTCACAGATTTTAGTCCTAAGTAGCTGAATTCTACCATATTAGAGAGCTGTTTATTTATTATTCTTATTACGGCTAGACTTTTCTGTGGTATGGTATCTGAGAGTCTTGCAAATATTTTGAATTTAGCATCACAGTTCATCTACGAAGTTCAGAAGCATTATCATCTTTTTTATAGATTGGGAAACTGGAGTACAGAGAAGTTAAGATCCTGATACTGCACAGACTTAAATGTGGCTGGGGGGGGGGGGAAGGGGACGAGACCATTGGCCCTATTGAAGTCAATGACTCAAGCTCCCATTAACTTCAATGGGGAGAGGATTTCATCCTAATAGGCCCATTGAGACATTGGTCACTTGCATGAGGTTACACAGGAAACCTGTGCCAAAACTGTAGAATCCAGATCTCTTGGTTTCAGGTCCAGTGTCTTAACCACAAGATCACATTTCTTGTTTGATTTAAAAAAAATCTGTATATATGAATTCACTGTTCCATTAATAACATTACATTTGTATTTGATTATTATGTATTTGATTTGCAGTCATGCCTAGGAGCACAGTCATGAACCATGACGACACTGTGCTAGGAGCTGTACAAACATTGAACAAAAAGACAGTCTCTGCCCCCAAAGAGTTTATTATCCAAATCATAAAGTTTTTTTTTAGTCAGTCTTGCTGATAGATTTAGAGTGAAGAAGTTTTGTTTAGATTTGCAACAGTAAAAAAAGGAAAGAACTGTCTCTTGAATTTATGGATGTTCATAGTATACATGCGGATCCCACTGATGTAAATTTTGAATCTCAATTGGAGCATGTCACAAACTTAACGAGTCGGTGTTACTGTTGTAAACTAGGCCATTTGCTTCAATCAAAAGTGATTTTTCTTTACTCACTACTGTTGTGATTTAGATAGACGCCTGCAAATGCTTTGTGCTCTCCCCTTGATGTTCTCAAGAAAAAGAAAATGTCGAGTTGAAGAGAAAAACGTGCTTGGCAGAGAGATTTGTTGGTTATCTGAAAAATGTGTTTAGATTACAGTACTGTATTCTCCTTTGAGCATTAATTACAGGGAAGTGGAAGTTATTTTATTAAATTACAGATTCTTGGCATGGAACCAGTCAGTTCCCGCGAGATTTTTTTTTTTTTGGCAGTAGAAGGCTGTTCATCATGCTCCTGTGCCTTACCTGCATGTAGAGTGCTAGGAACAAGTAAGATGTTTTACATGTGACTTGTACACCTTAGGGTACAATCCTGCATCCACTGATGTCAGCAAGACCCTTGAAACTATAGGGCTTGTTGTTCCAAATTGCTGTATTTGCTAAAGCTAATTGATAGAATGTCTTTGGGTCAATCACATAATCTAAAACAGAAACTGAATTGGCACAGATTTGTGACAGGTTCTTCTTGAAGGTTTGGGTTTGTTTGTTGTAAGAGAGAACAAGAGACAATTTACCTGTTGGTACATGCATTCTCTCATTTATGGGTACCCGATTTGATATTCTCTTGCTAATGTTCCACAGTCTGATTCTGTGGTTCATTCACAAGAAAAGTACACTCTGTATAATTCAGATCTCTCTTACTTCCTAGAGCTGATAGAGAATCCAGATGTTTGGAGATCTCAAATGATAGCCACACAGAAAAAAATACCATAGGGACAGCAAGCACTGCTGACTTATGTTATATCCAATTCTAATCCAACATAGCTCCAAGCTTTCTACCGTCCCTAAGCCATCACTAACCCTTATATATTAGACTTCTCTGTGTTAAAGCAACTGTGGACTGAACTGAAATCTGTACAGAAACAGTTAGTACCTTATATAGGCAGGGCCGGCTCCAGGGTTTTTGGCACCCCAAGTGGCGGGGGGAAAAAAAAAGCCGCGATCGCAATCAGCGGCAGCTCCACCACGTCGCTTTCTTCTTCAGCGGCAATTCGGGGGCAGGTCCTTCCCTCCGAGAGGGACCGAGGGACCCGCCGAAGAGCCTGACGTGCCGCCCCTTCCACTTGGCCGCCCCAAGCACCTGCTTGCTCAGCTGGTGCCTGGAGCCGGCCCTGTATATAGGCTTTACAGATAAATTATCTGTTTTTCTCAGTCAGGTGTTTTACGAAATCTGATTTTTGTTGCTTTAATCTTGGCCAAATCATCCCCCCTAGCAAACTGGTGGAGGAGGAGGCCTTATTGAACAAAGTGTCCATCATTATTATTCATGTCATGAGGCTGTCTGAATCACTATTAGACAGATGAATAACTTGTAGTATGTGTGCAAATTTCTTGCAGGATTAGAGAAATAATTGGAGGAAATGTGTTTGTAAAAAATTTTCTTCATGGCATTGATTTTGTATTTTTTGTTTTGAGATTGTAAACACAATAAGCGCCCTTTCAACTCTTAATCATAGATAGAGGAGGACAATCTTTTTTTATTTTTATTTTTCCCCAGGAAATCAACTCTAATGCTATTGCCTCAATGGAAACCTTGAGTTGGTCTTAGGTAATGGGAATGAATGAAGGTTAGTGGTGTTATTGTATCCAGTGCATTTATCTGCAAGGTTTACAATAAGAATTTCAGCTAGTGTGTTTTGCCAAACCATGGTTGTTTGGGGAGGGTGATATTTTATCTACCTGGGTCTTACCAGGCTGCTGATTTTCAAGACATGGGCCAGAGCATCACAGAGTACAATAAAGAGGTTTTCACACTGTCATATTCCTAACTCACAATGTGAGGAGGGGATATTGTCAAAGAGGAACAAGAAACATTTTCTCTTCCCATATTTTCTTAAAATTATCCTCATTTCTTTTAATGTTTGGACTTTTGACCTTCCCATGACTTTTTCGTATCAGAGAGGGGTTCTGGTCTAGTAGTAGTAGTATTTCTCTGTGTTCAGTGGCCTAACACATTTAGCATCAGCTTTCATCTTCAAAATTCATCACTTCTGTATACAGTATGTTCCATTCCGACCCCAACGACTCAGGTATAAACACTAGAAGTTGAATTATTATATATTACATTTGAACACCCAAAAATGTGCTGTGCTCTTGATGTACACTAAAATGTAGGTACATGCAGATCATACCCTCTAAACTGATAAAGATAGACAAAGAATAGAAAGGGGAGTTACAGATAAGCGGAGTGACCATTCTGCCAGAGTTCCTGTTGATAGGAGTTAGCAGGATCAGCTAGCAGTTGGTGGTTCTGGGGAGAGGTTGGCACCTCTTTATCAGACTGTTTATCAGACTGGGAAACAGGTAGTCAATTTTCTCATTGCAGAAAAACACTCAGAGGTAAACTGATTTTACAGTGGTGTAACTTGTTGACTTTAGTGGAGTCAGTCCCGATTAATACTGTTGCAAACTACAGGAGACTATCATGTGTAGTAATAGTTATTTTATGAGTTTGTTCAACTTTTGGAACCTTAATGTCATGTTAAGATAAATTCTTGGTTTTAAGCCTCATTGACGTAGTCAATAAACTTTTGCTATCCCATGCATCCTTGCAAGTGCTAGGTGCAGGCCGTGAGCCTCAAATACTAATGAATAAGTTTACAATGATGAGTGCTCTCGTTGAACTCAGTGCAGCTACTCACATATGAAAAATGACCCAAGTGTGTAAAAGTTTGCCAGAATGAGTCCTTATTTTGTAGCCTGGACACCATTCTCACAGAGGCTGCTGCTTGGGTAAGAGAGGACTCCCTTTGTTTTTAATATTCTAACATCACTTTTGATGCATTATTAAAGCCATTTGTTGGATAAACAAGTTTTCTGTCCTGCTGCCCATCAGCTCTTCTCTGGTGGAGTCACTAATCCTGAAATTGTGATGTGCAATCCCTTTGTTGACAGAAGTCTGTGAAGTCATAAATGTTGGATTATATAGGAAATAACTTGAAGGTGCTTCTTGTTTACAACGTAATAACCATATACTGGCTATATAAAATCTGAGGCTGAACCACGGTGTTTATTAAACTAGAATTGCTTTTACTGACTTACCAGGAACCGCCAACAGGGTGGTGTTATTTATTTGGTAGTAATTTGATTCCCCCACATTACATTATTTTAAAGCTCCCAAGGCCATAACTTTTTCATAAAGTTGTATTTAAAAATACCTATGATTTAACAATTCTGCTGAAAATAGAGAAGAGGGAGGTGAGCCAGGGTACATGTGAAGAGCACTGCTCAGAGGCTCATTCCAGATGAAATGTTAAAAGCACGGCGCTTTTTCCTCTCTAAGGCCTGGTCTACACTAACCCCCCCACTTCGGACTAAGGTACACAGGGACAGCTGCAGGGGCCGCTAGCCCCCTGCTGCATCTGGGCAGCTGTGAGGTCCCCCCACCAGGGAGGGCGGGGGTTGGAAGTTGCGGGGCTGGGGCTGGCTGGGAGCTCCAGCCCTGGGGCAGAAAATATCACAGAGGTCCATGGAAGTCATGGATTCTGTGACTTCCGTGACCTCCATGACATAATCGTAGCCTTAATTATTATTATTTATTTCTATTACTGCAGTGCCTAGGAACCCTAGTCGTGGACCAAGTTCCACTAACAGAAAATGTCTACATTTTCAATAACTATTTACCATTCATAATAAATAGTTGGATCAGTTCTACAAATATCCAGACAGCTCTGAGTTAGTAATTGTACATATGCACTAAATGGCTGCAACACTTTCACTGCAATTTAATTTGACTCTACTGTAGAATCAAGCAAATGGAGACACATGGTAGTGAAGGGAGAATGCTCTTATTGAAACTAAGAGCGTGGGACAACCCAACAGTTAGTAGTAAAGTAAATTTAGGTGTAAATCTTTTCTACTTTTCAGTTTCCTCCAGTGTTATCACCCCTGCCTCAGTTATGTGCTCTCATTGAGCCTTCTTATTTTTAAAGGCTAAAACATTATTTGCAATGTTAATGGTTAATCAACATTGAGGGCCTCCATAGTACAACATAGTATTATGCAAAGCTATATAAGTAGAATATTACACTTGTACAATAAAGGAAAGTGTCGTACTTCGGAAACATCACTAACTCCTCACTTCCTACAAGAAAGCATAGATTGTTACTGACTGGATGATACCGGTTAGATAAAATATGAACAATGTCTTACTATTTCCGTACAGTGTCCAGGTGTGTCTTTCACTAGACATATGGTGACTATTATTTCTACCATGACATCAAATCATCTAATAACTGCAGTTTGATATAACATGTTATCAATGATCATGAAGCAGAGAAGTTTAGAAAGTGAAACAATGGGCGCTTAGAGCATATAGTTGCTGTGCTGATGATTAGAACAATCACAACACAGAATTCACAGTGAAGAGATTATATAAAATAGGATTCCTTAAAGTGCGACAGAGGCATGTTGTCTCCTAAGAACACCAAATTGTATAACACAGAATCAGTGTTAATGAAAGTACCACTATATTCTCATAGCATCTGTTGCCTGTCTCTCATTCTGAACTGGAAAATTAATATATGATGATACTTTAGATATCTAGAGTACTTTACATTTGAGTACCTGCAATTGCTTACAAACATTAGTTAGGCCTGTGCTGTGGTAAGAGCATGGGTGCTGGAACAATTTCTATAGTGGGGATGCTGAGAGCAAACTGTAAACCCTATATATGATGGAAACCGCTTCAAATCAGGGGTATGGCAGCACTCCCAGTTCCAGCATCTGTGGGAAAGAAATGTCAGTAGTATTATCTCCATTTTACAGATGGGGAAACTAAGACACTAGAAGGTTATGTGACTTGCTCAAGGTAACACTGTGAGGGATTCAGATTCCCAGAACCTTTCTTAAAGCACATGACCGCCCTACCTCCCCAACAGTACTTAGAGAGGAAATGGCAAAGATAGCAATGAGAGATATGATCAAGAGTTTGATGGCATCATCAGAAACCACAGGGCGAAATCCTGGCCCCATTGAAGTCAAAGCTCTCACTGACTAAAATGGGTCCAGGATCGCATCCACAATGGTATCATCAGAACCACAGGGACTATATAGCCTTTCCGGTGTTTTCCAGTAATTGCTGTATTTTCCTGTATTTCCTTATAGCAGAATATTCTTCAATGTTCTTTACAATTAGCAGATCAGATGAATGGTAGCACGTTTATATTTGTAATATATATTTGTAATAATGTTTTATTGAAATATCCAAATAATTGTATTTTCAGTCTATGTGCCCCTTAGTGAACAAAAAGAAAATTTCAGATTTCCCCCCCTATATTAAAGGATCGTTATATGTATTTTTATTATTTTAACTAAAATTTAAGATAATAAATGTAAGATCATCCAGAAAAAAAGCCCAAATGAGCAAGATTTGGCATCTCCTTCTTGATCAGAATCATGCATGCACGACAGTAATATAGTTAATTATGTTTGGCTATAACATTATGTACGGACGAGGAGCAGAAATAGGTATAGAATACTGTATTTTATGTATATCTAGAATAGCTAGTACCATATTTTAACAAGATAACAAAGCATCCTTTCAGGAGGTGAAGCTGCCTGTTGCCAGCTTTAGGGGTGATAGGTGTTGTTGTCTGAGTGCTCTAGCTGCACGAAAATTGGCTGGATTTTTTTTCCACACTGTGGTCTCTCCTCTTTCCTTCTAATAATGTTAATGCTACAATAATTTCACTGCATTGTCCTGCTAGCCGTATCGTATGCCTTTCATATTGATTATTTTAGAGCTGTTAAAAATGCAGGGAAATTATAAAATGAAGGCACTGGCCCCCTTTTGTTAATAAAAGTACTGGTGAAATGCACGTGTGTTCTGTTTCCACTTGCTGGTGTCGAATCTTGTTCCATGAGCGGTGCAGAAATTCTGCTTTAAGTAAGCATTGAGCAGAATCCTGGGCTGAGTCTGGCTTCTGTGGCTTCAATCCAATATTTTTGTGGTTTCCTTTTGAAAACTAGAAGACTGTGGGTTTGAGGTTTCTGTGGCAGCTACTTTTAGTGTTGCAGTTTGTATTTTAAAGGGGCAATCCTGCCAGCTGATGACAATGACAAGCAGTTATGTAATTTGAATTATATGGAGCAAGTAATATCAAACTAATATATTCTGTGTTTTGAGACTGACTCAGTATTGGCATTGCTTTTCCCCCCCCTATAACTTATGTGGTGAAAGAAATACCGGTAATCACCTGTAATATATTCCATTGTTTTCTTGATCTTATCACTGTTTGGCTTCTAATGTGACTTCACAAGAACAAAATACACTTCCAAGTTTTTCATTATTGTGTCTGATACTACAAATTTGGTACAATCATGCATCTAGTACAACCCCGGGGTCTGATTCCACAAGAGTAACAAATAAATCATTAGAAGTTGGGAATGGGCAGAACCGTCTGGGATTGGGCCATGTGGAACTACGCAGTAGAGTGTGATCCTGAAGTCACTGGAAGGTTTGCCATGGATTTTGATGGGAGCAGGATCAGTCAAGTTGTTAACATATAGCTGCTATAATTTCTCATTCAGATGCTGCACAGCTACCATAAACTATACCAAGGTGTGTTGTAGCTGTGCTATACCTGTGCTAAAGTAATTGATAATATATCAACTGTGTGCTGCTTTCCTCTTTTGACCCTACAGTAATGTACTGAAGTTAAGTGCCATAAATTTCATAATCTCTGTTATCCAACATCCCCTCCAGAGGATTCTAGCTTGCAGGCTGCTGTCTGAAGGGAAATCAGTTGTAGTGTACGATTTTTTTTCCTTTACCAAACTGATTGAAAAATTATGATAGATTTTGTGTCATCTTAGAATTTAAGATTTTATTTTACTTACTGAGGTCACAAAGTTTGAAAGTGAGGACAAGAAGTTTGTGTTTGTGGTGAAAAGGGGGAACCATTGGAAGAACTTAAAGATGGTGGGAGACATAGCCAGAGTGACAAACTAGGAAAATTATCTTACTTGTGAATAGAGGTGGAGCATAACTGATTTTTTGGTTCACTAGCAGCTCTGAATTTTTTTTTTTAAATTGGTTCAACCTGAAATGAATCTGAAATTTATTGGAATGTTCAGCAAATCAAAAATGTCTGTTTTGTGTCTAACAAAACTGTTTGTTCAATCCACAATATTTGGTTTCTTGGCATTTTAAAGGCTTAGATTCATAAAACAGGGAGAGGGTAAGCCCCCTAATAACTTTTAGGCCAGAAGTTAGGGCACTTGCCCAGGATGTGGGAGACCCATGTTCTGTTTCTTCCTCCGTTTCATGTGCAGGGATCAGAATTTGGATCTCCTGCCTCTCATGAGGAGTGGTCTAGCCACTGGGCTATGACTCTCTCAATCTCTGCTGTTGAAGCTCTTCCACATTGTATAAATACATAATCAGGATCCAGGACTTGCACTTGGATCTCCCACCTGCTGGGTGAGTGCACTCACCACCAGATACAGGGTTATTCACTCTCTCTTTCTGGACTGTGACTATTCAAGTATTTTACATAAAGTGGAACAGGTTCAACAGGACAGACTGAGAAAGACCTGCCTCAGAATACCCCAAAGGCCAATGGTTAGGGCACTCTCTTGAGAGATAGGAGACTGAATGTTCAAATGACTGCTTCACATCGGCAGAGAGGGGAATTGAAACCAGATTTCCTGTGTCATGGGTGAATACTCAACAGTGGGCTAAAGGTTATAAGGGGGAACAACTCCTCCAGCCATTTTGTGAATGGCACCAAAGTTCCTTTGTGACTCTAGCCCAAAAAAATAATTTTGGATAAAACTATTTGGTGAATTTGTGTCAAATTTATGAATAGTTTTGAGTCAACACAAATTGTCCAATTTTTTTTTGCCCAGCTCTTCTTGTGGGAAATGGAAATGAACATTTTTGGATCTAGACTCAGCACAGTACAGCTGGAGATAGGCCTGAGTCATGAAGCTCTCTCCCAAATCTGGGTCAAGGGTTCCACCACCCTTATAAGTAATGTTGGTTTGTGGTCTAAAGTTGGTGTCTAAAATGAGAGAACAATATGCTCAGGCAGAAGTCAGCAGGCCTGCAGGGAATTCAGAAGTGTCTTATATGAAGTGGAGCAGAAGGTGATGTAGAAATACACCCTTTATGGATGCCTTGAAGGACAGGGCTTCCAAACTCAAGCCAGCAGTACCAACTTCAAAATTATTTAGACAGCACCAGTTCAATATCTTTGCGTTCTTTGTCAATGCTAGATGGAGGACTTGGTTTCAATAACCAGTCCTGGTTTCCCACAGAGCTGACAGAGACTGTGAAAATTCTTTGTTGTGTCTCAGTAACTATCCTTTCAGCTAATCAAGGAAGTATGGTGACTGAAGGTGGCTAATGTGGGATCTGGAGCTTGGTAAAAAGGTTTGACCTAGGAAAAGTAAGTTGATCACTCA
The DNA here is from genome assembly GCF_002925995.2 of Terrapene triunguis. Taxonomy (NCBI): domain Eukaryota; kingdom Metazoa; phylum Chordata; order Testudines; family Emydidae; genus Terrapene; species Terrapene triunguis. The sequence continues at coordinate 14,737,159 of NW_020664419.1, forward strand.
GGGTTTTGACAGAGACATGGTAGGAAAAATAAATTGGTACAATAACCTTTTAAAATATTACTACAATATGTCATTTAAAAATCAGTTTCAAATATATGTGTTAGTCTCTCCCTTAGCACAACCTATCATTCAGGACTGTATCTGTGAACAACAGTTTCCATTAGCTACCCATTGGCAGAGAGGAGAGATATAAGATATATACCCATAAACCATAGCTTTCCATTTGTTGGACACATGCTGCATGTCCTAAGGCCAAGATACACTGGAGTATAATCTTCCTTTAGATATGTTTCCACCTCACCATTTTTGGAAGCTCCCAGGTTTGATCTGTGCTATCTCTAAATACCTTTGATTTTATATAATTTGAAATGCCCCTACAGCCATCTGCAAAAGAGCTGCTGCATCCCAGAAGCTGAAAATCAATAACAACCTGATTACATGATAATTCCAAACTGTGACTAATTGTTGCTAAAGAAGTGGGAAAGGAACAAATGAAAATGTAAGAGGGAAAAGGTGTGCTGTATCTGAAAAGCTGGCCCTCCGTCCCATCCCAAATAATTGAAATTACTCCATTTTTCTCTTGAGAAAGATGCCTGCTCTGTGGAACACTGTGATTTAGAACCACAGGGAGCATTGGTAGGTAAAATCACCTATTCACTGTTTATATGTTATGACTGCCGAGGATGATGTTTAATTTCCTTTTGTCTTATTTTCATCTCATTTCCTGACAGCCAAGTAAAATTATGTTCTCTGTCTTTGATTAATTAGTTACTATTTGTAAAGCACTTTGAGGAAGAGCAGTGCTGTTTAAGTGCTTCTGAGTGTAATTGTTATACATGTATTGTGCAAAATCTTACTGTTTTATTCCCACTTTAGAGGACTTTTTGTTACAATTATAGATCACTTTCTAATTTTAGCACTGTTAACATGCTATTTTTATGGACAAATGGAAATGTCATTTGGGTTCAAGTAAAAATATTGTCAATTCTACTGGCTCCTGTAGCTTTCCTAATAGCTTTGAACATATTTTGGATTCCTTAGTCGGACAGAGTGATGGCAGGAGAAGGAAATCTGTTGAGAAGCTGGATGGAATAGTGACTTCTCTCTCTGCTGAGGGCATCTTCCAACCAAAACATCAAGGATGGTTCTCAGTTTCAAGGATCCATTGCAGTTGTTCCTGCTCCTAGACATACATTTAGCAGCAATGCTGAGAAGTGGCATCGGCCATCTTCAGCTAGTGCCCATTCTTCTTGCTCAATAATTGTGTAAAAGTTAATTATACATTCATTACCTTCAGGTTGAATGGGTCTTAGTGTCAGTGGGGTTAGTTCAAGGAAGGAGAATGGTCTATTGGATAGAAAACTGGCTGGTGAGTTGAGCTACATGAGTTCTGTTCCCAGGTCTAGCACTGACCTACTGCATGGCCTTGGGTAAGTCACTTTACCTTTCTGTGCCTCAGCTTCCCTATCTGTGCAATGGGGATAATGACATGTTTTAGAGATCTATGGATTAAAAGTGCTTTATAAGGTCTTAGTGTTTATAATTATAAGCAAGAGTTTTTTCGGATTTTTTTATTATTTTCTCCAGCCACACTGCGACTACTAATATTAATGAAGGTTAAGAGACAATGGCCAACATTTTTCAAACTGGGTCCATAAGGTTTGCTCCTAAATTGGTATTTAGGCTCCTACTCATCAAGTTGAGTGATTAAAGTTGGGCACTTAAAATGAGTAGCCGCTTTTGAATATTTACCTGTCTTTCTGTAAAATGTGACAAATTCCAAACCCTGGAAGTAAATCACTTTCCTTGGGATTTAAAATGAACAAATAGTGGAATCCATTCTGGCCTCAGCTATGTTGGCATTCATTTTCCATGTCTTGTAAAATCAATTACCACTCTAGTATATGCAAGCATAGTACAGTAGCTATTTTTTCAAACTACTGTACATGCCAAAGTGTGTCCTCAGACCTTAGGTCAGGATGAAGCACAAAATCTTTTCTAGTGCGTGAGGGCATTGTGGGGAGATTGCATGGTTCGGATTAGTTACCCTTTCTGGGATAATAAAACAGGAGTACATTGTAAAGTGTGGTTTTCAAATAGTAACCACTAATGCTGTAGGAGAGAAGGGAGACTGGTAGGAAATTATCCAGGGGACATAAATCTATCCTAGAGATGACTGGTGAGATCTTTAAGTGTGTAAGTATGAGTTAGTGCTTATCACTGTACAAGAATGGAAGCCTTAGGGCTTTGTACACACTAGCGCTTACATTGGCATCACTTAAGTCGCTCAGGGGTGTGAAAAAGCGACCTAAGCGCCAGTGTGGACAGCACTATGTCATTGGGAGAATCTCTCCCGCCAACATAGCTACCACTGCTCGGAGAGGTGGAGTAATTATGCTGACAGGAGAGCTCTCTCCCATCAGCATACAGCGCCTGCACTAGCAGCGCTAAACCAGCCTAGCTCCATTGGTATAGGTGTGCCACTGTAGCGATTCTAGTGTAAACTAGACCTTAGAGTGGGGATGTAATCGTCACAATGCAGGGCTGTCTGCTCCTTTGCCCCCTCTGAGGGCAACTCCTCCAGGTGACAGGCCCTGAGCCTGTACTTCTCTAGGGTGGAATCCTGTGATTCCCTTCCTCTTTAGATTGGGTCCTTGGACGTGGAGGAGTCCGCTTACCACCTGTGATTGCTCAACTAAATTCAGCTGGCCTGCAAGACTTCCCTTGGGGAGCTGTGACCAGTATGAACATAGTGACATATAGAACAAAGTTGTTTAACCTCATCAGAAGGAATGCAGAATAACAAGAAATTGCCTTTTAACATGACAAACAGTCTATCCACAATAAAGTTTAGGTAGGTTTAGCCAGGGCCGGCTCTAGGATTTTTGCCGCCGCAAGCAAAAACAATTTTGGCCGCCCTCCCCCTCTGTTTTTTTCTTACCCCACCCCCGGCCCACCTCAACTCCGCCCCTTCCCCAAATCCCCAGCCCTGCCTCCTCCCCCCAGGCTCTCAAGCCTAGGAGGGAGGGAGGGAGGGGGAGAAGCGGCGTGCGCGCCACGGCCGCTCGGGATCTCCCCCTCCCTCCCAGGTTTGAGAGCCTGGGAGGGAGGGGGAGCAGCGGCGCGCGAATCAGCTGTTTTGTGAGCCGTGGTGCGCGAGCGGCAGCAGCGGAGGTGAGCTAGGGCGGCCGGGGCACATTTTTAGGGGCGGCAGGGGCAGCATTCTGGCGCCGGCCATGCCGCCCCTAAAAATGTGCCGCCCCAAGCACTAGCTTGTTTTGCTGGTGCCTAGAGCCGGCCCTGGGTTTAGCTTATCCAGACACCCTCACTTCTAGAACTGGGAATCAGTCTGTTTCCATGTACCTCCCCAAGCACAAGGGCTTAGGTTTTTAATCTGCTTCAAAGCTCTTTAAGTTTTCTCACTTGAAGATTCCTGTGACGGGTTGCTCTACTCTCCGCTGGATGGCGCCACCTCCTGGCAACTCTGGGGATTAGCTTGGTAAGGCCGACACCACTTCCAATGGATATACCCCATCAGTTTCTCCTCTGCAGCCCTTCTCTGGCTCCAGGAACCGCAGTATCCTCTTCGTGACTCAGCCCTCTGGCCAGGTCACTATTGTGGTTTCCCCTTCTGAGGGGGAGGGAGAGAGGTGTATCAAGCAATCTTCCACTTCACTGCCTCACAGTCCCACTCCCACAGTGGCTGGCAGGGGAACCTGGGCCCACCCTCTACTCTGGGTTCCAGCTGAGGGACCTTCTACACAACAGCCAAAGTCTGTTCCCTGCACCTTGCTGCCTTTCCCTGAGCTGCTTCCATACCGCCTGGCCTTCCCCACTCTTCATGGTTTGCCAGTCTCTTCAGTAACTTTATCCAAATTATCTTTGCAGCCCCCTAGACACACCTGCCTTTTCCCAGGGAGAGATTGTAGGTTCCTTCCCTGCAGCCCTCCCTGCTTCCAATTTCCTGTCTTTTGTAGAGCCCTGCCTGTCCCTTGCAGGTGAGCTTTTCTTTAATTAGCTGCTTAAAGCTCCCCTGTTTGCAGACTAATTAGCTGATTGGGCCCACCTGACCTAATTAAGCTCTTGCAGGGCTAGTGTAGGGAACACACCCCATCACAATCTGATACAAATCTGGACCTTTCCCCAGTAGGGCCAACTGGACAGATTAACTTCTGCAGGGTCAAGAGTAAACTTCAAAGGAATTAGCATGAGAATTATCCTTTTAATTGGAGTACTACGGGAAATGTTTCTCTTCTTTCCCATTGGAATTAACCCCTTGTAAATTCTGTAGCAAACAACAAAATAACAATCAGGCAGAGAGACCGAACATAGAATATTAATAAAATATTAGCAGAATCTTCCAGGTCCTTCACAATAATGTATTAGAAATTTGAAAGTTTTGCATGGAAAATTGAAGCAATAAACTTCGCTGTCTCCACGTGTGTACACCCCATACATATAGAGGTTTTCAAGAAACAATGATAAAGTCAATAGGTCAGACAAGTGACACCTTAAAAGCTGTAGTTCTTGTTCCATGTGTCTTGCTGATAAGATTAGTATTTTGTTAGTTTATATATATATAATATTTATATATCAGGGGATGTAAAGCCAAGTGTTTGATAAACAAACTACCTGCAACCCAGTAATAATAAACCTCCTAGGATGACCCCATGCACACATTTCTTTCCCCTATTATGCCTTTTATTCTATATAGGAATGGGATTCTTGTAAATTTCATTACTCTTTCTACTCAGGAAATGGAACAGGCAGGCACAGAGGGGAAAAATAGAGTACTCATATACACATCTGTGATTCATAACACAGGTCATTTGTGATATCAACACTGTCTGTTTTACAAAAAGGCAGCAAGCAAAATTATTAGGGAATGGAAAATGAACAAGCAGACTGTATAGGCCAAATCCTAAGGTCTACTCTCAGGATTCCACCTGGGCCTTACATTGAGTTTGTGCAGTGGGGTAACATGGTGGAAATACCTTCCCCCTACTTCTCCTGTGGCTCACAGAGGGGCAAAGCAGAATCACAGCTCCTCTGTGCTCTGGAGAATGCAGGGTGACTTCATCCTTGAGAGTGAGCATGTTCCAAAGAGGGATGGCAGGAGGCTAGGACCTGCCTTTGCTAACTGTGCATCAGCTATCAAAATAGGCTGGCGGGGAGTGAACAACTACTCAGATTCAGAGAAAAACTAAATCCCATTGGTGACTTCAGTTAACACACAACATAAAAACAAAACATCAAACAGCTGGAATTGTCTTTTTTTTCCCTTCTTCTGTCTTGTAATTTTTACATTTGTCTTGAAGTATCTATTTCAGTAACTCACAGAGTAGTAGCTAATAAGGGCACAGGGACAACTGTGTCTTACAGCATCCTGTTTCAGTGGCGTATTATCGCCTAGGCCGACAAAGCCTAGGCCTAGGGCGGCAAATTTGCAGGGGTGGCAAATTTATAATAGCAGCATTTTTATAATCGCGGCATGTTTGCACAAGCCTACTGTCTGTCGGATGCCTGTACACAGGCGCCAACTTTTGTCCACGCCAATGGGTGCTCATGACCCCCGGCCCCACCCCGACTCCACCCCTGCCCCAGAGTCCCCGCCCCAACTCCACCCCTCCCTGCCCCTATTGGATCCCTCCCCAAATCCCCGCCTCCTCCCCCAAGCGCGCCGCATTCCCTCTCCTCCCTCCCAGGCTTGCCACACAAATCAGCTGTTTCGCAGCGCAAGTGCTGGGGGGAAGGGGGGAGAAGCAGGACCCAGCAGCGCGCTCAGGGGAGGAGGCGGAGCGGAGGTGAGCTGGGGCGGGGGGGGGTGGGGTGGGGAGCTGCCGGTGGAAGAAATTAAGTTCATATGGGGGCGGCAATTATTTCAGGGGCTAGGGGCGGCAAAATCATTAATCCGCCACTGTCCTGTTTATCGAATGATATTTTAAACTTTTGTTGACTTTATGAATTTGATCTTTCATATCCTTTCAGTCGTGTAAGAGTGATTTTTCTTCTGTCTTTGCATTAGTTTTTGTTAATGCATTTATAACCATTTTTCTACAATAAATATTTGGGAAATTATATATTATCTTCTTCATAGAAGACCCCATATTATTTACTGTTTTGCCTATTACCTTGTTCAAGCAATTAGTTCCCTTTTCTCCTAAGGCTGGGGTTTGCCACCTTTTCTACCAGCCGGAGCATGCAGCTGTCTGTCTTCTTAGCTATCAGCAGTGTGTTCCTTATTTTTCATTAGGGAGTGTTTAAATATTTATAAGAAATCTACTCCATTCTTGTGTTTTGGGGAATTCATGCCCCATCTCTGAAAAGCCAAATTCCTCAGCTGGCTCATTCATGGGAATAGGAGTCTTGACCTTTGTGTCTCATTCCAAGAGCTCCATCAAATGTCAGCAACCAGGAAATCTTCTCTTAGGGTAAATCCTAAAGATAGGAGGGTAGAAGTAACTTTGCTTCTGTACAAATGCTGTTTGCACCGACTGCAGTTTACAAAAGAGGATTACACTGTATTTTGAATGTGATGTACTGCCTGTCAGTTGTTGCTGTTCTCATAAAAAAGGCAAACACAAAGTTGTAAATAGATTAATTAAGCATTTTTTCCATTCCGGCTTGGTTTCCTCAATCATTTCTGAAGACATGTGACGTTATTGTTCTCACGTAGTGTGCATACTTAAAAAAAATCGTTGGATAGATTGGTCCACATTGTTGTTGTCATTTTTCTAGTGGTTCTTCCATGAAATATCTGTTTTCTGTTCCCAGTTTTGACTGTGTTTAGGACAAATCTAGATACCTCTTGAGGTCATTAGCTAATTCCCATTGATCTCAATGAGCTCAAGATTTGGGGTAAAATTTTCAAAGACACCTGAGACCCATTTTCAAAAGTTACTCAGGTCCTTCAGAGTCTAAGTTTCATTGAGGCATAGGTTCTTACGGCCCAGATCTCAAAGGTATTGAGGTGCCTAATTCCCATTGAGGGCAATGGCAATTAGGTGCCTAAGCACTTTTGAAGATCTGGGCCAAACTGCCTAAATGACTTTGAAAATGGGATTGGCTCCTAAGTCACTTATGTGTTCTTGAAAGTTTTATCCTTGGCCTTCATGTTTGACTCATGAGCCAGATACAGAGTAGTAACTCAGCTAGACTTTGTTTATAACATTTGGTATTTTCATATTGACATTTGAGTAATTCATTATCTGATTTTTTTACTAGCTAATAAATATTTACTTCTTTAGTGTGTCCTCACAGATCACATCTCTTAGCCTTGTGAGCCTTTCAATCAATCTCTTCACTTTCACTGTATCATTTCGAATGAGAGGGAGAGATTTGTTTTTTTGATAAAGTAACCAATATTCTCAATGATGTCTTGCCAGGGAATTGCAAAATTACCTATGTGTCTTTTGTTAGGATATTTATTTATCATAGTTAATGGAATGTTTATGTTATGATGCTCATTTTCCTTATATTTATACAATGCATTGTCATATTTTCTCACCTAACATTTACAGAGAGCAGTCTGCTGTTACTGCAAACAAGTCAAATGCTGAGAGGTGCAAAACAGTAAGCTACCGTATGTAGTATGTAGAGAGGCAGGAGATCAATTGGATTACAGTAATCGTGAGCGCATCCTTAGTATCAATTCAGTTTCAATTATAGGAACTGCATCTCTGGATTTTTTGTCCCATTTGCACCACTGGTTTTGACTTGGTTAAATATGTAGATTGAATCTGGTTTTGCAATTCGTATGCTGTTCACAGTACGGAATAACAATCTGCCATGAAAATGGGTTTTTATTTTCCAGCTTGTAAGTGCTGTACATTATCCAGTTGTCTATTCATTTAATACTTCACAGTATTTCTACTTCTTCAATCTGTGATTCAGTTTCCTGTCTGATGCCACAATTACAAAGCTTCCTTCTTTTTCTGCTTTCTTCTTGGTTTGCACTGGAGGAAAAAATAATGTTCCATATTTATATTGGACATTTGTAAAGCCTCTCCTCCATGGCTCAGTACTCTTTATTTGTTTGAGGAGAGAGATTTAAATTTGATACATGTAAAAACATTATCAACATTATCCTGTGATTAAAAGGGGGAGGAACTCATTCTTTCAACAGCTGATTTTTCTATTTTAGCATAGTTAGAAAACCATTAAGCTCTTCTGTTGGCTTGAAAGGCACTGCTTAAAATTGCACCTTGTTATGGCACCATGTTAACAGTTGCTGAAGTTGCAGATGATTAAATTGTGTTGGCATTTAAACAGCCTGGTATTCCAGTGGCTTTCATAGTTTTGAAAAATATGGGGTATCCAAAAAGTGACACAAGTGAATGTGTCTAGTTGCAGTATGACAATGATTCACAACCTTTTTGGCCATCGGTGTCTTTTTACCAGATTGTTTTCTCAACTGAACCAATCAGTGTCCACTGCCTCCTATGAAATCTGTGCACTAATCTAGTGCTTGAAACCTACTCTCTCAATTGCACTACTAGTAGGGTGACCAGATAGCAAGTGTGAAAAATCGAGACAGGGGTGGGGGGGTAATAGGAGCCTATATAAGAAAAAGACCCAAAAATCGGGACTGTCCCTATAAAATCGGGACATCTGGTCACCCTAACTACTAGGGTTTGGGAGTAGCCTTCACTCTACTGTAGATTAGAGAGCACACAACATAACGGAATGTGAGTTGTCATTGTTTCACAGGGACTCGTTGTTAAGGACGTGTTTTTTCCGGGCTGCTCCGTAAGTGTGTGTGTGTGGGGGGGGGCTCAAGGAGACACATTGTAGTCCCTGCTCTCCCTGAAGCACCTTCATGCACCTTCTGGACCTCAAAGTGGGTGATAAGAGGAGGTGAAGCCATAGCCTGACCGCTCAAGGCACTTGCCAGTACAGTAGCTCACTACACAATGGGAAATCTCTCCCTGGCCTGATGCAGCTCTGCACCAACCCTAATGTGGTGCTGTGCGTAAAGGCATGACTGAGCCTGAAATAAGTTATGGGTAGCCTCAGGTTGCTGTCCCATGCAAATGGTTGGGAGTTACTGCTATACAGTCTATGCAATGAAGTATTCAACACTTCCTTTTTTTTAAAAACTGAGGATGAATACCAGGATGGCAGTAGAAAGAAGCAAATGTTGTCTAGGTTGTTCCTGCCCCAGATAGTTAGTGATGCCTGATAATTACTTAACAGTGTCACACAGCATTAAAATGTCATTTTTAAATCCAGTTATGACTGTTCCATCTTGGTATCCAAGGTGCTTGCTACATAAAAATTGACTGATAGATGAAAAAGAACAGACACAACCAAACCTTTTTGTTTATCATTTTTGGAAGCTTCTTTTTATTGCAGGGGGCGCTTGCGAAGCTACTGAGGAACCATGAGAATTATTTTCACTGAATGTTTCTTTGGACTTTAAATATTTAATAGAAAAATAACAGGCAGTTGTAAAACTGGACATAAATCAGCCTGCATATACATGTATCATTTAGTAAGCTCCTTCATATTGTGCATTATACTTAAACAGATGGGCAATGTAATAAAAATCATGAATTACTGAACATAGCGAAGTGTTTATATTAGGTGCAAATAATTCAAATATATGGTACAAGAATGACTCTGAGAACATGTTGTGCTAAAAAGCTATTTATGCTACCTGTAAACTGGAAATCTCAGGGGACCTCAGGCTTCCCATAATGAAGTGCACCTAAGTAGGGGTGAAACTGATACCAGTGTTATTTAGAGCAAAGAATAAGTGTATTACAGACGAGAAACTCACATACCTAAAATAGAATTGAAGAAATAGGCGATGGAAAAAATCTGTTGGGTCATCTAGTCCATATCCCTAAATGCTTTGTGCTTTACCAGTCTTATTTTAAATGTTCCAAAAATGGGGCTGAAATTGTTCTCTGGTCTCATTTCACACACAGCTTGCCATTTGAGCTGGTTGGAAATTGTAACTACAGCTTCCATGAGGCATCATGCATAACTCACATGGTCACAGATTAATACCAAAGTGACTTAAAAACAAGGCATTTTGATTTGGGTCGATCAGACTGAAGCAAAATACTTAATTTGGATTTTCCCAGTGAAAAAAATAAACAGAAATTGGCATAATCAACAATTTCCTCTATAAAATTTAAAATTTCAGGAAATCTCATCAAAAATCATGTTGATGGAAAATTCACAACTAGCTCTACTTGTCACTATGCTTGACTTTTTAAAGGCTGTATAGGAATGATTGTTGCAAAGATTACTCCTATCCCTGTGCTAAAAAATAAAGGGCTGAATTAACAACAATCCTGTTTTCATCCCTCTCAGCCCGCCCACCCCCCCCGAATATGGTTCTGAAGAGATAAAGGGAGTTCTGTAGACAAAGCAAGATCTATAGGTATATAGCAGTGCATACAACTTTGAAAACCATTGCCATAAAAGTTTACTAACTTGCAATTTGTTTTTTATTCTCATAAGTTTCTGAGTTGCATTATTTGAAAGGCTATTGAGGTATAGTATAATTTACTGAATGCTTAAAGTGCAACAATATTAAATGTCTTACACTGATGTGCAGTAATTTGCCACAAATTGATCATATGAATGGCAAAATTGTTCAGGTGAAACAATGTTAATAACTAAATTCGGACAAAAATAAGTGAAACGACCATCTCAAAGAAGACACGAATGTTTGTGTCGCTTGTTTGTATGAAGTCATTTAATCGGTCATTGACAATTCAAGAGGGAAAAAGTCTCTTTTGAGAAGCTTTGAAGACTCTGAGCTTCAGCCAAAAGGAAAAAAAGAAAAGAATCAAAGTTGTGGTACAAGATGTAAGAAACTCCATAAACATTTAAAACATAAGACATTCTGGTGCATATTAATGAAATATGACTTTAGCATTGCTATTAGAATGACAGTGTTTTAGATTAATATGCAACTTCTCATAGTGCTATACATTAAAATTTAAAACAGGAGTTCAAATATTCTGTGCTTATATCTTCCTCCTGCCATTTGCAGTGTAATAGTGGCATTGTTGATTCCTACTAATCATTGGGCAGTGATACACCTGAAGGTGTGCTTAAGAACAGAAGATCTCCAACCAACACCACCTATATAAAATTCTTTGTAAAAAGTCTTTAGTTGTCATGGTGTTGGGCTGTGTTTACTGTTAAATGTGGTATTTTATTTCTCCAGATTTCAGCCAGTGCATTTAGTTGACATTGCTAATTCTTAAACTTAGGACCAAATTCAGAGCTGATACATAAAGTGGTGTATATTGCACACTGGTAAATAATTGTAAGGGTATATGGCAGAATCTGAGTATTAGGGAGTCTATGTTAGTATAACTCACGCTCTGAGGAATAGGAAGTAGGAGAATGAAGATGTAAATTAATGTGGGGAGTGGCTTACTTGAATTTAAAATTTCTTATACTCTTATTAGTCCCTTTGCTTGCTACACTCTTTTCTTCCAGGTTCTTAGTGTGTGAATGACACCCATATAGAGTCAGTAGGATACACTTTGTAGTGATGCATAAATCTTGCAAGGGATTTTAAGTTAGTCTAAAATATGTCTACATTAGTGACTGTACATGTGTCCATGCTGTGGGCTTGTGACATAACCCCCCCACCCCACCCCATTCTCCACACTTAGGGTACTCCTCCACGTATAGCGGCATGTAAGTACATCCACTGCACACCCAGCTAGCACGGATATAAATAACAGTGTAGATGACAAGGCATGGCTTAGTAGAGTAGAGTGCCCGACATGCCTGAACCCCCAAGGTATATATACCCTACACAGCTCCCTACATGCCCAAGCACCGCTTCCCACATCTACACTTCTATTTTTAGCAGTGTCCCACTGCCTCCCTGCTGCTGGAGCCTTTCTCTGCCACAGTGAAAATTCCCCGCTGAGAATTATCCAGCAGTGGGTAGAAGGCTCTGGCCAGGGTAGAGGCAGAGGGGAAAGGCTCTGATAGGGAGGAAGCAGCTGGGAAAGGCTCTGGCAATGGGAGGCAACAAGGAAACGCTCCAGCAGGAGGAGCTGCTGGAGCCTATCCCAGCTGCCTTTCCCCTGACAGAGCCTTTCCCCACTGCCTTCCCACGGTCAGAGCCTTTCCCCACTGCCTCCCTGCTGTTGGAGCCTTTCACTGCAGTGTGCAGCTACTCACTACAGTGGCAAGTGTGGATGGAGTCTGTCTTTCTCTGTGGCATGTAACTGTGCGTGTAGTGCCTGTACGCTACACATGCTGTAAGTGTAGACATAGCCTATAACCCCTGAAGCACATGTGTCAAGGTGAGTAGCGGGGAAGTAAGCTAGTGTGCCAAGTCAATGACGTAACATACATGCTGAGGAGAGTGGAAGGAGGTGTGCTACCCCAATTTAAACTCCCTTAGATTTAGTTAGATTTGCCTCTGATTTTGGCCCTTAGTGTTCCACTTGTTTAGTGATATAACAAAAAAGTGCAAAATACGTAATCACACGTTGGTTGGCACATTTCCCAGAGTCTTAGATTGCTATCATTTTCTTAATAGTAACAATTGATCACCATATTTAGCAGTTTTATTTTAAACAAAGTATAAAATAAAATAATGTAAATTATTCATTCTCAAGCTGCTCCAGTATGAAAACAAATTGTCGTATCAGGTTGCGAAGAAGTCATTTTGCTAACAGTGTTCACAGTAAAGGAAAGGAAAATAGTGACCCATTCCAAGAATTAAACAAAGGTAAATCTATCTTGGATTTTCTAACTTATCGAACCTATTCACTCCATATAGTGAGTACCATTACAATAACATTTACTGTTGCAGGCACCTGTGCTAAACTTAGTATCTTCCTGTACTTGCACTTAAATAAGTAATATTGGGGTAATGCACTCACTGCAAAATGTCAAATGTTGGCTTTTCAGTAGTGCCCGCTGTACAATAACTTGAGGCAGTAATTGGTGCACTTCCATATTTAAACTCTAACCTCACTCTAGTAGTACATTTTATCATTCTGTCTGTGGGGATAGCATTCTATTTGCAAATTCTAAGCAAAACGTCTCTTTCTCTAGAAGGCCATCACTATCACAACCAAAAAATGCTGCAAACAACACAGCAGATGGTCAAATATTTTTTAGCTGATAGAGCTATGAATGTGTATGATAAGTGCACTGAAGTCACATGCTTAATTCCCATTGATATATTTGACCGCAGATTATTTGAAACAAAAATAACACCCCCAAACCCTCACAGTTCAAAAGTGTGGGAGCAATTATCTTGCAAAGTAAGTAATTATTTTGATTTAAACTGTGATATAAACCCAACTGATTTGTGTGCTCATAGCTCCCTTGATGCCTTATGTTACTATAGAAATAAAAAGAAAACTGGAATGGATTTATGCAGTTGTTTAAAAAAGCTGAACTGGTGTGTGGATCTGCTTGAGACTGAGAATTGGGTGTCTTGAGTACCTGTATTTTACTGGAGTCACAAGGTGTGCTTGAGAGCATCATGTTTCTATGTAAAACGGTCAGTAATAATATAGCTGGCTTGACCCAACAAAAATGTATATGTATTTGTTGTCGCACCAGAGCTGGCTTTTCTTGCTAAGTAAATATCTATAATGATTAACTTGGTGATAGTTCTACAGATTCTGAGAGGATGTGGCTATAATTTTCATTTTGGTCTAGAATAAGGACTGCAGGATTTTTCTCATTTTCATCTTGCTAAGAACTACTGAGTTGCTGGGAATTATTTTATTTGTTTAAAAAAGAAAAATAAACTTGTTTTAAAGACATAGTAAGTATTTAATCTTAGAAAATACATAAGAGAGAAAAAAATACTAACGCTCCTTCGGTGGGATTTTTGGTCACCTACCATGTGATAATATTCCTTTTTTAATAAGTTATAGTGAATTTTTCTTCTTCTTTCCATTAAAATGGAACCTTCAGGAAATCACAACCAGCCTGCCCTTATCATATTGCTAATTAGGATAGAGGTCCTGGCTAGCTGGGAAGAAAGTCCTCAGGGAGGGGTCATTGGTATGGAAAAGATTGATAACCACTGAATTTTCTCATTTGTTGGGGTTTATAGTGTTCATCTGTAGAATCATAGAATAATGGAAATGTAGGGCTGGAAGAAACCTTCAGAAGTCATCAAGTCCATCGCCGTGCTGAGGCAGGACCAAGTTAACCTAGACCATCCCTGACAGGTGTTTGTCCAACCTGTTCTTAAAAACCTCCAATAATGGGAATTGCATAACCTCCCTTGGAAGCCTAGTCCACAGCTTAACGACCCTGATAGTTAGAAAGTTTTTCCTGATATCTAACCTAAATCTGTCTTGCTGCAGATTAAGCCCATTACTTCTTGTCCTACCTTCAGTGGACATGGAACAATTGATCACATTCCTCTTTATAATAGCCCTTAACATATTTGGAGACTGTTACATCATAGGGAAAAATTATTCCCCCTGTTGAAGGAAGTAGAATGGAACTACAGTGAAATTCTATGCTGTGTTATGTAGGAGGCTTCTGGCTTTAAAATCGATGGGTGAAATCTTTGCACCGTTGAAGCCAATGGATAAATCTTGGCCCATTGAAGCCAATGGCAAAACAGGATTTCACCCAATGAATCTACAATGAATCCTGTTTTTACTTCGTATTTATAACCACGGTATATTGTCTTAGCCCAGTACATCCCCAATCAGGAGCTAGAACATGTAGAAAAACAGTCATGGGGACCACTTTTATTTTTTTCTTTCTCCCTTTCTTTCAGTAATTCTTCTAGAAGTCCCTTACATTTTAGCCATAGAGAGTAAAATCATTAAATTTAATGACTAAATATGAAATTTGGTTTCGTCTTCTAATTCTTGAGTATAAGAAACGGGAGTGATCAGAGAGAGCCTGATTCTGCTCTCCCTTGCACTTTGGTAAATAGGAGTAAGTTAATTAAAGTAAATGGAGTTACACTGGTGTAAAATTGGTGTGAGAACAGAACTGGGCCCAGAGGTAGACATATTGCCTGGCTCTTAAATAGGTGTCTGGGGAGGGCACAAGGAATTTTCCTTCTCCCCCATATGATGCTGACAAATTTCTTCTGTGTTTAGAGATCCATGGAGGGGGCATAGCATTTAGCTCAGTCTTAATACATGTGCTATAATGCCTGCAACATTTATGGCCAGTTAAATTGAAGCAATAGCTCTAGAGAAGAAAATGTTATGCTGCCCCAGGAAGAGTGTTTTGCACACATCTGCTTATTAGGGAATGTGTTGTAATAGTTTTGTCTACTAGAAAAGCAAGTAAGCACAGGGAAGATTCAGGGCAGTATATATTTTAGACTAATTTGGCCTTGTGGAAAGCGCTGCATGCCCTTCTGATATACACAGAAACTGCTATTTTAAAACAAATCAGTGTCATAGCAACTGAACAGTCGTATCCCATCTGGTATACCAGTGGCCCAATCTACCTGCTTTGCAGGAGAGCACCAAAACCAACCTGCAATGTTCTATAACTGGAGGACATTTCTTCCTGACTGATAAACACTGTAATTTTTTGCCTTGATGCCTGAGGAGGATTAATAGCCCTAGTGAGAGGTATCATAGCTAATGTAACCGCAGACACTGTTCTTTATTAATATGATGATCTAATCTTGCCTTGAATCTGTTAGCTATTCAACTGACTCTCTACCAGTGAATTTTATTGTAATTTATAATTTTTTAACTTTCATTTAGTACCCTCTTGAGAGTAACAAAGAGGGACGCAACTGGTCTGTATTCATTCTAGTCTAGTCTGGTCTAGTCTATTCAAGTTCTTACACCATGCTCAGCGTCATAGTATCTTCATGCCTTCTGTTTTATTTACCTCTATCCTATTTCCTCCTACTGTTCTCCTCTCCCAACTAAATACTCTTTCTCCCCCTTAGAACTACTACATAAATTGTATTTTGGGTACGTGTCCATTTCCCGAACCATACTGCAGACAGTGAACATTTAACATCTACCCAATTACTGTATAGAAAAGTACTGAGCTTCAGATGTTAATAGTATTTGTTCACGTGTAGTCTGGCTGTTATACTTAGATCAAAGTGCCAAAACCAGTTAACACCAGCTGGACAGAGAGGCATCTTTAAAGGATGGCTGAAATCAGGGCTTCACACATCCACTCAATTGCTTGCCAAGTAGAAAACTTTACACGGTGAGAGGGAACACTGAGGATTTGTCATATTCTCAGTGATGGGAGACAGACAGCTACAAGGAAACATGGAGTGAAGAATGTTAGTGTTCATAGTCCACAGTTTGAAACGTGTTGCAGCCAATAACAACCTCATATTTGATTAGCAGATGGTTATTAGCAGCAAAATTAGTTCTGTTTAACGTGCTCAGTCAGTCCAGTTCATGAAGTGATTAGCAGGTTAAAACTGAAAAACTGGTCTCACAAAATAAGCCTTCTGGTCTCACAAAATAATCTGGGACACACTGATGAAAGTGTCAGCATTAAATACCAAGAAGAAAGGTCTGGTTTACATTATTCTCTAAACTCCCAATTTGTTTGCAAATGAGTGGAGATAAACATGAAAAGGTAGCCAATATAACCTTCATCACTTACATTTAAACCTTTATCGCTGATTCAAAAGTTCCCAACGGCCAGACTTTTCTCATCACATTTAAGGGCTAGTGCTTATTCCTCTGCTGACTTTTCTGTATACCATGGTTAGGTTGTTTGCTTTTGTGCACAATACTCATTCATAAGAAGGCAGCCAAGCCTGTTCTAACCTTTTACAGTCTAAATACTGTTCAATAAAACATTAGGATCTTATTGAACCATTTTACCAAGAATAATGGAGCAAATCATTTGAAATGGGAAATAATCACCATTGACTCCACCTCATTAATACTGCACCAAATTCAGCCCATTCGTTTGTACATCACCCAAAGAATGAGAGTGATGTTATTCAGGCACAGTTTTCTCCTCAGCCCGTACAACTGATAAAAGGTATGCAAATATTATATTTATTATAGTATTATTGGTTGGGTTAAACTTCACTGAAGCTGATGGGTATCAGTGTCACCCTTCATTTAAGAGTAGAAACAGTTGAGCTCGTATATGAAAGAATAGCAGTTTCCAAATCAAAATAAAAATATATGTCACCACCCAAAAGAAAGGCACATCAAATTCCAAGGCCACTCAGGAATTAGAAAGATGGGGGCAAAGTGGCGTAGCTGGATATTGTTTTGGGCAAGGGTGTTGGGGGCGGGGGGAGGGAAGAGCAGAGAGGCACATACAGAAATACCAGAGAAACGGAGAGAAAAGGCAATAAGGAAGCACCAGTAACAGCCTGAACAAGCACTGAGTGCGTGGTCTTGAAAAAGCTGAAGGAGAGAGCTTTTGGGTCAGATGATGGCTAAAAGAGGTTTGAGGCTCTGAGCAAGGAAACGATCTCCTATGGTTTGGTTCCTGCTGTGCTCAGGGAAGCAGAACTTCACACATTCTTTGTAAATAGACAAGATTGCATCAAAGGTGCCTGACTTCAATATCAGTGTCTCCTTTTAACTAGAAAAACCTACAAGACCCCAGATTTCTGGCTAGCCACTTGGGCCAAAAGGAGTAAAAATATACATACCAGCTCAGTAAAGGTAAAGGATTTCTTTATAACAATCTAGGTAGTGGTCCCTAGTGGTGGTTTTATAAAGAGATTTCGGTGTGCTAGAGCTGAGGAGCTTTTTTGCTAATTCCAAGCAGGGCATTTATAAGATGTGACACAACTAAAATATTTGGCATTCGGTCATATCTTTCTTGTAACAAGAAACAGGGGGCTTATTATGCTCCATATTAGAGTGTCTCTAGAGTGGCAGCTTGTTTAGTAAATGGCACTGTGTGCTTCTTGGGAACACTACCCTGTGAGACACATTAACAGCACTTCTAACGTTTTATTCATTGCAGCACTGCGTTCCAGTGCACTGATTCTGGTAGGCTGCCACCTTATTTCCTACTGCTTTGTACCATTAGCGTCACACGTAGAGTTTACCTGCTGCAAGCCCAGTCTTCCAGAGCAGAGTTCATCCCTGCCTCTACTCAGACAGCTGAGAGCAGGGTTAATAATTGAAATTGGATGTTTCTTGATTTTGTTATTTAAATTACAGTATAATGTTTTTTCTTTTTAAAAATAAACTTGTTTAAAATTAAATCTACATTTAGTACACAATATGTTAAAGCCTAAATTTATTATAATCTCTAAAAACATTGAAATAAAAAATCTATATGCTTGTTCATGCCTGAGCCTTTATCAAAAACTTTGAATTAAAGGCTACTTTTCTATATATCCGTTAATTTCTCAACTGCCTCCCTCTCTGTTTCTAAACAAATAAAATACTGCAGTAGAACAGGCATGTGTATGAGCAGAAGTCTTAGATTGTTGTTAGCTTTTTGTTTTTCTGGGGGTAGGGGTGGGGTGGGGAGTTACATAACAAGAGAGAAAGAGCAGAGTGTGCAACCAGAAAGGAGCAACACTGGGATCAAAGCAGGACACTGTGGGAAGACGGGACAACATTCTTCGGAGTACAGCCTCTAATGTTGGTTATCAACACGTGGCAATGGGAGAAAAAAACCCTGCAGATCATAAAAAAAGACTATTGGGGATTTTTTTTCAAGAAATTCCTGTACCTTTGGGTAAAAAAGGAACACATGCCACATGTAAACATTGCAACAGAATAAGACATTGTCAGAATAAAACATTATGAAAAATTCTCTTTGGAAGGCAGTGAGTTTGAAGACGGTGATGTGGACATGTGTAAACAATCTGGATCAATGGGTTCATAAACTTATTTTTTTGCACCATTCTTGTGAACTACCTACAATGTTTTGCTATGCTAGTAAGTGATAATTTAGATTATTGTCATAAATTTGTGCTTTGGGTGGGTTACTTACTTAAGAATTTCAAAATGTTTGAGATCAAAATGTAATCGGTATGTTAGTTTGTTTTCGGTGCATTTATCCAATTATATTTTTACCGTTCCTGCTGGACATCCAAAACGATGGGTTTTTTTGCTCAATATAACCAAACATCTTAGGTGAAAATTTCCTGTCTACAAGTCAAGTTTTATTATGAATTTATGAATTTTAACATTTAATACATTTTTTCATGTTATTTGGCATGTTGCTAGACATAAACACTTAAAGAGATTTAGATAATCCTTACGATTTATTTATTATTTCCCCTATAAAACTGGATTTAGAGTAAATGATATCATTTAACCAGTGGTACAAACAGCTGCAGTAGGAGGAATCTTTCATTAACAATATCAATTTTTTAAAGCACTGCAGTGAGTGTGAGTGACTTTTTCATCGTTTTGTTTCATATTCCAACGTAAACACATAAGTGATATGAACATCCATCCTCTGCAATGTCTACAACTTCAGGGTCATCTGCTGGTACCACCAGTAGTGCTGCAACCACATATATATATATGAGAGACAGTAATTTACCTGTGTAAAACAACAAAACACTTTCTTCATCATCCAGTCAAACCATGGATGGTTTTGTAATTAGGACCAGACAATTCCAGCATGACTCCATAGATGAAAAGATTGCTCAGTTCATTTATACAACAAATTCTCCCTTTCTCTACACTCCACCCAGCAGAGCAGAAGTTGCAGAAAGGTTGCTGGATACAGTGTATGAAAAGGATATTGAACAGTGGGCAACAAACATTGACAGAAAATTTGTTAATCTGACTCATGATGGGTGGAGCAATGTACTCAATGATCCCTTGTGCTTGTGTGACAACAGAAGAAGGGGTTGTCTATCTTACAGAAACAAGTGATACATCAGGAAATGCCCACACAGCAGAACACTAAAAAAAAGTAGCTGTAAAAGCTATAACAAACTGAACAAAAATTCAAGTTTGCAGAAGGTAACAGAAGTGCAAATGGAAAAGTTGTTTAAAATTGGTGATTCAAATTGCAGCTTTCCACTTGGTGATTTAAATCATGTTTAAATTGCTGATTCCCTTTATAGGTGCCATATATAAACCCACTTTCTGCATTTGATGGGGAGAAGGCTAGCATGCACTCCCTGTGCAGAGCAAACATCACAGCCACTTGCCCTCAGTGCAGGCATTGCTGAGGAGCCCAGCCATAGGGAAAATATGGTTGGGCACAGTTGCAGTGAATTTCTGAATCCCAAAGCAGACTATAAGAGGAATGTGCTCTCAGTCTGGCCTAGACTGTACCACACATGAAGAAGAGGAAAATGTGTTGGAAAAAAATCCTCTTAAATTAATTGAATGAACTTTGTTCTGTCTGATTTAAGGTTGACACCTTGGATGCAAGAACCAGGGAGCCCTTTTCTATCATTTTAATATCAGAAGGTTATGGAAAGCCCAATTCAAAATCCTTTAGCACACCGATGCCCCATCCAGCCATGGTTCACCAGAGCTGTCACAGGCTTCATCAGGGATTGGCAACCTTTGGCATGCGGCCCGCCAAGGTAAGCACCCTGGTGGGCCGGGCCGGTTTGTTTACCTCCCGTGTCCGTAGGTTCGGCTGATCGCGGCTCCCACTGGCTGCGGTTCGCCACTCCAGGCCAATGGGGGCTGCGGGAAGCGGCGCAGGCCGAGGGATGTGCTGGCCGCCGCTTCCCGCCACCCCCATTGGTCTGGAGCGCGAACCACGGCCAGTGGAGGCCGCAATCAGCCGAACCTGCGGACGCGGCAGGTAAACAAATCGGCCCGGCCCGCCATGGTGCTTAGCCTGGCGAGCCGCGTGCCAAAGGTTGCCGATCCCTGGGCTACATCCTGCTAGGCTGCAGAATCTTTACACAAAGCATAAAGCAACACTGGGCTGCATGCTGAACATAGTAACCTGTCTTCCTATCCTGTAGCCCTATGGTTGCACAGTCTGCAATTGTGTTGGTAACTGAGTCCTGATTGAACAACACAGTTTCCCAGAAGGAGTATTTAAAATAAAGACCCACAAGCCTGTTGCAGTTTCATATGCATATATCCATAGAAATAGTTCCAGATCCTGCTGGCCCAGTCAGCAGAAAGTTGGCAGTGCCTGTGCACTTGTAAGCTGAGAATCTAAAGTGAGTAGAGACTCCATATTGATTTCCTCCACTTCTTACACAGCATGATTCCAGCCCATACATGTAGCAGCAGAAGCTATATTTTAATATGTACTTTCAAATGCTAATTGAGGCAACAGCTGAATTAACATTGGCATATTGTTTTGGCCATGGGCTTGTACATTCAGGGTAGGCAGCCACCTGGATCGTCCCTGGCGAGGTTTCTCAATTCATAGCAAATACACTGGATGCCAGTACATGCTCCCTTTGTTGTCTACACTTTTACCCATCTGGTCCAATGGCGTTGTTCCCACTTACAAGTTGGTCAGACCATCTCACATATTGGTGCCAAGTGAATGTGGGTTTAGATGGACAGCTCCAAAAACCAAATGCAATCTCTTCTGCAGGAAGTCTCTGCTCTGAAACAGCAGGCCCACATTGGTGCCACATGTTTCTTACTCGATGACATCTGTTAATGCAAATGTGCCAATAAAAGTACCTGTGCATGTTAAAAATGGAGTCAGCTATTGCTCGTGCATGCTGACAAAACAAGCACCACTGTCTTATCTCTACACTGAAATTGCATAAGAACACATTATTTTCACATTATTTTTGTTACTGTTTTAAACCAGTTTTATTGCAGAGAATGGCACCAGGGAACAACATCAGTGCCAAACCAGTCACTCACAGCCCAGTTCAAAAGCTGTGTCCTCACTTCCAGTGAATTTTGCTATTTCTTGATAAGTGAAGAACAGAATATGACGCAGTTTCATAGATTATGGGGTAACGGCTGAGTGGAATCATTCCTGAGTGGATTGATGTAAATCACCAAATGGAAAGGCTTGAATTTAAATCGGTTTTAATCAACTTTTCCATTTGTACTTCAGTTATTGTCTATAGAAAGGCACAGTCTCATGGGTTGATATAACCATTAAAATGTTGATTTACAACTAAATACAGCCTTTACATTAGATTTGGTACATGTTTTTTACTATATAGGAGGGTAAACTATAATATTGTTATTAATTATACATTTTAGTATGTTAGACAATGGTGATGATAGATTGCTTATTTACTAGATAATTGACTTTTTGCTCATGATTTGTGTCCAGCTGCATAAGGATGGAAACTGGAATTTAATTAAACACACAAAACAACATATAAAATATATTTTTATTAAAGAAAACAACCTTAATGTTTTGGATACATAAAATTCTCTTAGCAAAACATGGTTCAGATTTTCAACTAAATGATTTATTAAAGGAGCAGAGGGATTAACTACCGTCAGTGAATTGAACTGATTATTTCAGGTCAGCCTTGGAAAATTTTCAAATATGCGTAAGTGAAAGTGACTGGAACTTAAATTCCTACTTGTCTAAGTCTCTTGAAAATTAGACAGCATTCTCCTTAGTTAGTTAGGCTCTCTTTCAAACTTTTAAATCTAGTAGATCTCATCGCCGGGCTCCTTGTTTTTATTCATAGACAAAAAGAAAGACAACATTTTTGTGCTTTTTCAACTCCCAGTTGACTTCTGAAATTTGAATGGGAATTAGTCTAAGTGAAGAAAATATTCTTTCTGTGCCTACAGAAGAGGCGACTGCTGTCAAAAGCTGATTTAGCATAGGAACATAGGAATGGCCACACTGGGTCAGACCAAAGGTCCATCCAGCCCAGTATCCTGTCTACCGACAGTGACCAATGCCAGGTGTCCCAGAGGGAGTGACCCTAACAGTTAATGATCAAGTGATCTCTCTCCTGCCATCCATCTCCACCCTCTGACAAACAGAGGCTAGGGACACCATTCCTTACCCATCCTGGCTAATAGCCATTAATGGACTTAACGAGCACTTCAACAAACACTGGTTTCAGGTGCTTAGCTAGGGACTTCCACCAGTCCAGTGGTGTGACTTTCTTTAAAACATCCCGCCTGAATGGTCTGCCTGCAGCCCATGTCCTAACAGAAGGTGTTAGGCATCTACCCAGGCACTTTGGATTGAGAATATTGGCAAGAAAATGAGATGGAGTAAGTATTTGATCCATCTGTTTCTTTACTGCCTGCAATTTAACTTTGTTGTTAGGTATTTCTTTCTTCAACCTCTTGTCCAAGTTCTTTGGAAGTTCTTTCCAAATTTCAAAAGCATCAGCAATACAGCAGCAATCTTTCAGAAGTTTGTCCAAAGATATGGAAATAGATTTTAACATATTCAACATATCTTTTACATTTCTCTTTAGTCCCATGTTGACTACTTTGCCTGTGATAGTTCCATATGTTTTGTCATGATTTGCTTCACAAATTGTCAGAATAGGCCAGTTCTTACTAAATAGCTCAAAACAGTCAGTGACTGAATTCCATCATAGATGTTGGGGAAGAATTAGTTTGGATCCTACTGCTGTCTTGGGTGAAGCTGAAACAAAGCGGTTGTTTTGGAAGTATTTTGCAATTACAGCAATGTTTTCCTTTATTCCTGGGGTTGTACTTAAGTCTTTGGTGAAAAGATGCATCAAATGAGCATTGCACCCATACGTTATAAATTACAGTTTCCATACCTGCTTCTGGATTTCTTTTCATCTTTGCCACATTTGCAGCACTGTCTGTGACCAAGATACGCATTCACTCTTGAATTTTTGTTCAGTTTGTTATAGCTTTCCCTGCTACTTTTTAAAAGTATTCTGCGGTATGGTTCTGTGTTTCTGCGACAACCAACCCCATCTTCCGTTGTCGCACAAGCACATATTACTGGATCACTGCGTATCCATTGCTTCACCCATCAAGACTCAGATTAATGAATTTCCCATCAATGTGTATTGCACACCATTCAATTTCTTTCTCATAAACTGTGTCCAGCAACCTTACAGCAACTTCTGCTCTGCCAGGTGACATGTAGCCTGGTCATAACGATAGAACCATGTGAATACAATATTTGTTGTGAACGAGACGGAAGGGAGAATTTGTTGCATAAATGAACCAAACAATCTTTCCATCTATGGAATCTTGCAGGGATCTGCTGTCCTGACTACAAACATATCCTTGATTTTACTGGATGATGAAGAAAAGTCATATATACATATATATAATATAAGGTAATTTACTGTCTGATATATGTTTAGTTGCAGCACTGCTGCTGGTAGCCATTGCAGATGTTGGATGTTCATAACCTGTCATGTCTAAGCTGGATCATGAAACAAAATGACAAAAAAAAGTCATTTTCATTCACTGGGTATTACTCAGTGCACTGCTTTTAAAACTGAGATTGTTAATGAAAGATTCCTCCTACTGCAACTGTTTATACCACTGGTTAAATGATATAATTTACTCTAACTGCGGTTTTATTGGGAAAATAATAAATAAATTGTATAGATTATGTAAATCTATTGTCATTTTTATGTCTAGTAACATACCAAATAACATGAAAAATAGTTTTAGATGTTAAAACTCATAAATGTCTAATAAAACTTGATTGGACAGGAAATTTTGGTTATATTGAGCAAAAGACATCATTTTGGATGTCCAGCTAGAACAGTAATTGATAAAACATTCCCACAACAAACTGACATACCAATTATATTGTGATCTCAACCATTTTGAAATTCATAAGTAAGCAACCCATTCAAAACACAAATTTATAATCACAATAAAAGTTATTTACTAGCATAATAAGCCATACTCGGTAGTGCACGAGAATGGTGCAAAAATAAGTTTACAAACCAGTTGATCCCGCTTGTTCAGATATGTCCACATCAACTTGAAAGCCATTGCCTTCTGAGGAGCATTTTTCATAATGCTTCATTCTGACAACCAGCCTTGCACCTCTGGTTGTCTCAGCTCTTTGTTGCACTGTTTTACATTTGGCATGTGTTCCTTTTTTACCCAGAGCTAGAGAAATGTCTTGAAAATATTCCCAAACAGAGTCTTTTTTATGATCTGCAGACATGGCAGTTTTAATTTTCTCCCATTCCTAGGTGTTGAAATGAACATTAGAGGCTGTACTCTGAAGAATGTTGTCCCCTCTTTCCACAGTGTCCTGCTTTGTTCCCAGTGTTGCTCCTTTCTGATTGTACAGTCTGCTCCTTCTCCTTCATTATGTAACTCCCCGCCCCACCCCTTCCCACAGAAAAACAAAAGAGCTAACAACAATCCAAGACTTCTGCCCATGTAACCCATATGCCTGTTGCATTGCAGTATTTTATTTCTTTAGAGAGAGAGGGAGGCAGTTGAGAAATTAATGGATTTCTGCTTATCTCTCTGTCTATGTACACATGCAAGGAGACAGAGCAAGACCATTTAATTGGCATGTCCAGAACCATCCAGAAGCAAGGGCTGGTAGTTACTGAACAGATTAGTGGTTTCCCATGAGCTGGAGAGTAAGTTTCCACAGTAGGTGGAATCATAAATATTCATAATTTGAGAACTGACCTAATCAGAGCTCAGGCAGGGAAAAGTTATAAAATAGCAATATGAGACCACCCAGGTGGGCTCAGTGGATGATCCTGATGAGCTCCATGATGGTGTCTCCTGGAGTCAGAGCCTAGTTCCAACTAGGGTTGCCATCTGTATTCAGTTAAATATTATGTCATGTGATGAAACCTCCAGGAATACATCCAACCAGAATTGGCAACCCTAGTTCCAACCTGTGTTGACTTTGCCAGTCTCTAGTACCCAGGAGATCAAGCCTTTAATATAGTACATGACCTGTTATGCCATATTTCTAAAGCTTGATCTAAAAAGTTAAATGTTTCCCTCAAGATTCTTTCTTGGTATAGAAAAGCAGCCTTTTTGGTCAAAGTTTTTGTTAGAGGCTCAGTCATGAATTCAGCATATTTATTTTTTTGTTTCAATGTTTTAAGAGATTAGGCCTTAACATATTTTGTATTCAATTCAGATTTCATTTTAAACAGGTTTATTTATTAAAAAGAGAAACTTCTTATAATTTAAATAACAAAATAAAAAACCCTATTTACATTTTTTTAAAATCCATTTTTTTTCATTCCTGAATCATTCCAGTATCTACATGGTATAAGTGAGGATTAAAGCACAAAAGATAGGTAATCTCACTCCTTATCACTGTCAGCACTTGGCTAGGACTATTAGAGCTTGATGTACCATAGTAATTTAGCACTCTGCATATAACTCTTGGCAAAATACAGTGTAAATATGTGTATCTGAATATACTCTGTGCTTTAAAAAACACTTATTTTGGAAAGCAACTAGTCTTAAGCAATGTTCATGCAGTGATTGCTACAATGCAACTTCCATGTACATGCATGTTTGTATGTATATATGCAATATACACGTATGCATTCCTATAACAGGAAATGCGTTGCAGGAATGCTGTCATTCATCATTAGGGAACCTTCTCTGGTATGGTGACAGGATTTCAGGCACTACACTGGTTCTAATAGATATTACCAATATCTGTAATTCAAACTCCATTGATGCAAAAATATCTCTTGCTACTCAATCACTTTGACTCCATTACAGTTGAGCTACAGATGCCTTTGGGGCATTATAGTTAAATCTATGAAGGAATCTTCTGTTGATTAGAAATCTTGACAGATGTGCCAACATTTGCTTATAAATTTATCACAAAATTTTATCTGTTGGTGCACTTAGTGTTTTATTTAAAAAAACCTAAATCAGTCTTCTTTCTTTAAAATGATTGATTTGAAAAAGATTCACTTATTTTAGAATTATGTATGTGGGAGTGTTTGTTTCCTCCTATCATTTGTGATATTTCTAACAGATTTTTTCTACTGTTCATATTTCTCATCTTAAGCTAGTAGAAATGAAAGCGGAATTGCATCTAATGGTTAGAGCAGAGAGTGGGATGTGATTAGGATGTGACCTGCTGTGTTTTTAGATCTGCCACTTATTTTTTGTTTCACCATTTTTAAGCCCCTTCTAGTCGCCATGTTTCTGTTTACCCTTTTGTAAAATGAGTAGATTAATACCTATCTAATGTTTGACGTATTTAATGTTTTTAAAAAGCTGTGGTGTTGCTGGATGAAATAAGCTAGAAATGCAAAGTATTATTTAAAATATTAGGCTCATGGTGTTATGCCCAGTCTTGACACTCAAAAAATTATTAATATTATTATTTACTATAGAGGAATTTTCCCTCAGACAGAAGGATATACATATATGGAGCTGAATTATTATATATGATCAAACAAATTTTCTATCCATGCTGCAGCATTTTGCCTGCTAATTTTTCCAAATGTCACAAATGGGTTACTCTGCCTATTCAGGTGGGTGACAGTTTCAGTCAGTGTTATGCAGTCATGCCTTTGCACATTGACTGTCACTGCAGACACGTGAGATTAATTGTGTCCTTTCGTAACCATCATCTAGAACTGGAAATTCCTAGTATACTTATCTCTTGCCCTCACGTCTTTTGCTTTCTGTGTGTGTGAGTGAGGGAGTGAGGGACTGTCTCAGGACTTTATCTTTAATGGAAATGTTACTGAATTAAATTAGCTGCTTAAATAAACATCAAATAAGTTCGCTTAGTGGAACTGAGTTAATTTTTTCTGAATACTGGCTGAACAGGAAAGTGAGATTGTCTTGGTAATATTTATGATAACTATTCCATAGGAACACAAATCATTCCTGACTAAAGAGGTGACTAAAAATTTTAGAGAAAGTCTGATACCTCCCAACACCGAGATACACCTCTACCCCGATATAACGTGACCCGATATAACACAAATTCGATACAATGCGGTAAAGCAGCGCTCCAGGGGGGCGGGGCTGTGCGCTCTGGCAGATCAAAGCAAGTTCGATATAACGTGGTTTCACCTATAATGCGGTAAGATTTTTTGGCTCCCGAGGACAGCGTTATAGAGGGGTAGAGGTGTATGTGAAAGGCACAGCTGGTGAGATCTTCTCTTCTTCTCAATCACCTTTGAACATGGGGGGGTCCTAACTTTTCAGAGAGGATCATTCATCAAAATATTGTCTTGGAAACTGGATTGTGAACTCTTTGGGGGGAGGGGCAATCATTTTCCCCCAGTGTTTGTACAGCACCTAGCAGAATGGAGTTCTGGTCTATGACTGAAAACCCAAAGTGCTACCACAATACAGAGAAAGAATATTCATAATACATCTTCATAACACACTGACATGATTTCAATGCATAGTTTCCCTTTCCAGGTAGCAGTGAACACTGCTATTTAGGACTTGTGGGTGGAAATTGTATTACCCATTCGAGTATCTCTCCTTTGAACCCTAAAAATTAAGCCTGGATAAATATATGCTAGGTCAATGCAGCCCCTCTGCTTTGCCCAGTTAGCATTCAGTGTATATTCTCAGTTGGTTTATGATGACATTTTTAAACAACTCAAGTGATAGTGCACCCATAAAATGACTCAGGGCTTGTCTACATGAGGACAGTCTGAAACGTGAAGATGAATCAACTCAAAGTGTGAAGTTAATGTGCAGAAACTGAAGAAAATCAAGCTCCCGTGTGGATATTCTCATTAAGGAATAAAGTGTCCTTGGTGCACTGTAGCTTAATCCTCCTCCAATGTAAACTAATCCAAGTAGGATTAAACTACAGTGAACTAAGGCCATGTTAGTCCTGAATGAATGTTTCCTCAGGAGGATTTAACTTGTTTAATTTATGGATTTGACTTCACAACTGTATTTGATTTGTCTTAACTTTCTTCAGTGTCCCTGTGTAGACAAGTCCGCAGTGAGCATCCATTTAGAAATGGCAGTGGTTCCGATTTTTACCTATCATAAAGAAAAGTTAGCAATGTCCAGTGCAGATCATGGGAGATTGAGTAGTGAAAATGTTCTCCATTAAATCAAAAGTTGTCTTCTCTGACCTTAGCTCAGTAGGAAGAAAAAAGTGTGAATTACTCTTTCAGCCTTCATTAAAAACACAGGCGTAATTTGACTTCTATATTTGATGGGGCAGCTCTAGTCAGGCCAATGGGGCTGCATTTTGGGGGGGGGCAAATTCTACATCTGCTTGAGGCTTGCAGTTTATGGGGGGCAATGCCTCCTCCCACCCGCCCACACAGAAACTGTGTCCATGATTAAAAACATAATGCATGTGGCTGAAATAGACACTGAAACAGTTTGTCAGTTACATCCCATAAGGCTAAGAAAAGGCAAGGACTTTGCACTTGTCTGAAAGATTACAAGGGAGGTGATAAGCATTAATATATCCAGTGAACTCATTTGATTCTTTGGAGCATTGCTTATTGAAGCTAAGTGTTCCGTTCCCATTAATTACTTGTAAAATGTGTTTTGCAACCTTTTTTTGCAGAAAACCCTAAGGGTACTCGAGCTCTCATCGGGGGTACACGTGAAAAATCCTCTAATGGCAGACAACACATCATGTTATCCCTTACAGACCTTTTTTTCCTGTTTTCATAGGTATATTGTGATTATTTGAAAAGGGTTAGGCAGCTTAAAAAGTGTGAAAACCACTGGCATAGAGCAATCCATCAGAGAGATGCTAGACAGTTTGGACACCAACAACCATATTTTCAAAGGTGCCTCAGACCAGTCTCAATTGGTTCCTGTGCAGGCTAGATTATATAGGTTACCTGTGTGTACAGTTTTTGTGTTATAAAAATATACATGTGCATGACTAATTTAGACCTGGTTGCAAATGGGGTTTGCATATGCACATTGTCGTTTGCATATGCACAAGAGATGGTGAAAAAAAATTATGGGTCCGATTGATTTTGTGTGCATTATTTAATATAGAAAAAAATAAAAATTTGCCACATTTGAAATTTTGATATAAATAGAAGGGAGCTGGCTACTATAGAAGAGTAGATTCTGTTTTGCATAGTTTGTTAACATATTTCTGAGCTAAGTTCTGGAGGTTTACGTTTGGTTGTGGTTGCGGATCATGTAGTAAGCAGATAGAATGCAATTTAATATTGAATATTGAGATATTTGATTATATCTGCAGTGCCAGCTGTTAGACAAATCCTGATTTGATTCTCACCCTAAATCAGAGGTAATTTTGATACTGGAAGATTTTCATCAAGTTGTTCTGAACATAATCACACTTCTGTGAGCCTACATTCATTTGACAAACCTTCTTGATCTAATTGACTGAGCATAAAACTGGGAGCAAAAACCTATCGTTCTGACTCTGGGTGTGCCACTGATTTGCTGTGTGGTCGTGCGCAAAACATGTAGGCTAGGATCTTCAAATATGTTTAGGGGCATTAGGCACCCAAATCTCATTGAAACTCATGGGATTTGGGCACTTAGGCTCCTTTGAAAATCCCAGTCTTAAAACCTGGGCCTCAATTTTCCCCACTTGTTAAATGATGATACCCACATCTTTCTAAAGCCAATCAAATCTTCGGGTGAAAGGTGCTATATAAGTTCCAGCTGGTACTGGTAATTCAAAGTTTTATATGAAAAAGGTCCACAGTTATGCCCTCACTTGTGTGAAATCTATTATTTCTTTACATTTAAGCCGCTGTTGCCTGTGTGATTATTCGGGCTGCTCAGTGCTAGAGTATACCTAAGGTGCCAGATGTACCATGAATCAGAGGCAAGTACTGAAGTGCTTCAGCAGCTTGGCCTTGTAGGTGCTAGCCCTAGTGGGCCCCATTAGCCACTCAGACACAGGGCTAAGTGAAAAGTGAATTTTACTAGGGCTGGCAGGAAAGGAAAAGGTTCCAAACACCCTAGAGGCAGAGGCTTAAACAGTTACAGTTCAAAGTGAGCAATAGCGTTTCCTGTTTGGTCCCCTGGGGCAGTCAAATTGAGAGTCAGGGTCCTCAGGCCTAGCGCCTGGGTAGCTCTCTTCTAGGGTGACCAGACAGCAAGTGTGAAAAATCAGGACAGGGGGTGGGGGGTAATAGGCGCCTATATAAGAAAAAGCCCAGAATATCAGGACTGTCCCTATAAAATCGGGACATCTAGTCATCCTACTCTCTTCAGTTCAGTCTCTATTCAAGCAAATAGGAGCAGGTTTCCAGGCCAGGCTCAGTTAGTGTGTCTCCTTGGGGCTCCTCTGTACTGGCTTCCTGCCCAGCTGCTGCAGCTCTACCATACAGATCTGCATTCAGCTGAAACGTCCAGCAGTAACAGCCTGTTCCACACATGGTTTTTCAAGCAGTTCCTGGGATTTTTCCTCTCTGCATACAGCTTCACTGCAGCTCCTGGCTAGCTGTGGCCAGCCACTGATTCCCTAAAGGAGCCCGAGCACTTCCTGGTTCAGAACCCTTCACCTTACCTGGCCAGTGGGGAGGCTGATGGGAAACATAGTCCTTGCTTAGCAGATCCATCACACTTGCACTGGGATTAGAGTTCAGTGGAAAGATGGTCATCCACAGTAGATGGATGGTGGTGGGTCCCATTAGGAGTCCAATGCAGAGACCTTACCCCTCCTATCAACAGAGGCAAATTAGAGAAGTCACTGGGCATATGATCCAGGGAAAAGATATTTTGCTGTCATCACCAACAGAGGCATTTCCTAGCCCTGACCCCCAGTGTTGGAGCGTCTGTGATTTTAGCACCAAGGTTGTAATGTGGGCTGTGGGCTAAGTGCCTAGGTCTCTTTTGAAAATGGAACGTGGGCACTTAAAAAAAAATTACCCTTAATCTTTATAAAGTAATTTGAGATCATAATATCTGTTCAATAGGAATCCTTGATTTAAGATATTGCACAATATCCAGATATTTTTCTCTTGTATCTACTGGTTCAGGTCTTAATTCTTTTTCAGTTTAGGACTTTTTCAAATCTGATAGACTGTGTTTGTCACTGTAAAGTGTTTAGCCACTTGGTTTATTAAATTTTTTAGTAGGGATAATTGATCTGGGATTTCCAGTTTGTGTAGACATCACTGACGGCATTCCTTATGTATTGCATTTTTCATTCAGACAGCTAACTCAGAATATGGTATATAAATTTTGTTATACTTCTTCTATATAATAGAGCCTACTTTTAGTAGGAAGTGTGAATTTTAAGGATGGATTAAAGCCACAAAATCAAAATCCAGATGTGAAACACTTAAAAGTTGAGGTGTGCTTATATCCAAGGATTTGCTTCAGCCTGTTACAAAAATAAGGCAAAAAATTCGGATCTAGTTCAGTACAGTTAATTATTCAAAGTATGGGACCTCTTAATCAAGATTTCCACATCAACATTCTAGGTGCAACAAGAAATGTAGAGAGTTTTGAAAAACTACAATATGTTAAAATTCAAAATGAATCAAAGGAAATGCTTTTTCATGCAACATATGATTAGACCATGGCATTCATTGCCACAGGATGTTGATGAGGCCAAAGTTGTAGCAAGAATAAAAAAAATTGGACATTTATATGGATAAATAGAATATTCAGCGTTGTTTTAGTTAATGATAAAAATATTGGAAGAGATACTAAACCTCATGCTTAGGGGTTATACCAATGTCTAACTAGTAGGGATTAGGAGGTTTATTGCTCCTTCCTCTGAAGCCTATGGTGCTGGCTACTGTTGGAGACAAGATACTGGACTATGATATGATAATCCCTGTTTCTAAATGCTATACAAGCATTTGAAAACACTGGAATAATGCCAACTTCTGCCCTGGCCTGTGCATGCAGAACTCCCATTCAATAGTAATCGTATTTAAAACACTGTTTAGAATTGTGGAGAGAATTAAGGTATTCTGAGATGCTTGGGCTCACTTTAAAGTTTGGGGAAAGTTCAAGGAAGGGCAAGAGATTTTTCTTTTAGCCAAATTGGTTTATGTATTGATTACCTGAGTGCTTATTCTGTTAACATCTGTTGCTAAGGTACAAAATAAAAAGGACAGATCTACAGCACTGTGAAAAGTGACTGTAAAAAAGGCTTTGTGAGTTCCATATTTGTTTCTCAATAACTTCCTTATCAAATGGGCTTTTGTATGAATGCTTATCCGTTCACATGTAAAAGGTTGTTTTTATCTAACTGTCAGATCAGCCTGGTGTGATAGATATGGAGCTGCTCTGTAATAACTTACGGATACTCTGTGTTGGCCTGGTTATTGGGATATTTACTGTATGAATGTATGTCTGGAGTAGCTAGGCCTGGTTAGGTTACATCACAGGATAGTAGCGCTTTAGGTAAGATAGACGTGAGTGTAGAGTATTGTTTAAAAATCCTTTTTTCTTTAATGCTTTGTTCCTACAGCTAAAATAAACAGTATTTTAAACATATTATCTGATCACTACATTCACCACTGATCACAGACTCTGGAAGGGAAGAACCACCGGGGTACAAACTCAGTTGGACCCGCAGGGTAGGAACGGTGGATACACATGGTGTTGTAGCTAAAGGACCCCTGTATAAGAGTGGGAGAATTGTGGAATTCCATTCAAGAATAGGCAAAGGCATGAGGCCTGACACCTGAGGGGGTGCACTCTGAAAGACCACAAAGGGAGCAGAGGTGCACCAACACATTACTGTTTTCAGAAGTTCTTACGTGTATTTCTATTTGATGCTTGTCCAATGGCTTTTGCCAAGAGGTTGAAAAAAACAATGCGTGAATACAGCTCCAGTATACAATAGGCCTTGATTCAGTCCGATGCCGAGAACATCTGGAGGGTGGCCTTTTCGTCAGTTGTTTTCAAAGGAAGTGGATGTTAGTCAGGGCACCTCTGAAGAAGCTCAGCATGCCTCTGGATCAGATCCTAATCAGTATCCTAAAAATCTGAATCACTTTTACTTGGGAAAAAAAAAGTAGGTGCACAAAGTAAACTTATGATTTTAAGTGAGGTAGCTCACTTTTGGAATTGCAGACTGTTGATGAAGTTATTCTTTGAAAGCATTGCAGAGTCTTGACGTAAACCGTTCTTCACAAATCCAGAATATATTGATAGCAGCTGGAACCTGGGTATAACGAAATAAGAGCCTGTAAAAGACTGGCTGGCATGAATTAGTAATGTGAAAATGCAAGACTTGGGAAAGGATACTGTTGGT
This sequence comes from Terrapene triunguis, assembly GCF_002925995.2. Classification (NCBI taxonomy): domain Eukaryota; kingdom Metazoa; phylum Chordata; order Testudines; family Emydidae; genus Terrapene; species Terrapene triunguis. The sequence goes on from NW_020664419.1 coordinate 14,771,116, forward strand.
TATTTGGTATCCTAATAGGCAGACATTGTCTTCCACAGAGGAATTAAAACTTTCTGCTTAAACACTGAGTTCCATAGAACGCATACAATGATACTTTGAAACTTGTTCACCGAAGTTGTCTAGAGCTGTTGAAAATTCATTACTATTTCTGTCCTCCTTTCAAATGGCATAAAATATCTTTTTACAGAAAAGCCTTCCTCATGCTACTTTGTACCATAACTGTGGGACCATTGGTGGAACAATTACAAAAAAAGGTAAAGACAGTACATCTGTCTGCTATAAATCAATCAATCAACCAATCAATCAGTCAATCAGTTCACATATTCTTCCCAATGTAGATGTGAGCCTGTAGCATTTGCTTTTTTTCTTTTTATCCATATATCTTTTTTAAAAATTCTGTGAAATGGAGTATAATGTTCCTGAACTTTGCTGAATTGAACCCCCGTGGAAAAAAGTGTTCTTTATAGCCAGAAAATTGGTACAGCCTGGGCATCCAGAGTGCAGTCTTCACTATTCTTCCTCACCAATATCCCTCCACACTGTTCTTGAGGAGCTGTGTTTAGAGATAAAAGGGTAGTTCACTGTCTGGCCCGATTCTCTGCTGGTGTAAATCTGTGTAACTCCCTCAAATTCAGAGGAGTCACATCTGTTCATGCCAACTGGAGCTCTGGCCTTGGGTCCACTTGGGCTCTCTGTTGAGACTATTAGCAAAGAATGCCATTTTATATCTATATATAAACTTTTCCACAGGGACTCATTAGTTAGTTTACTTAGGCCTGGTCTACACTAACACCTCAATTCGATCTAAGGTACGCAACTTCAGCTACGTGAATAACGTAGCTGAAGTCGACATACCTTAGTTCGAATTTACCGCGGTTCAGACGCGGTCCACACGCGGCAGGCAGGCTCCCCCGTCGACTCCGCGGTACTCCTCTCGCTGAGGTGGAGTACCGCAGTCGACGGCGAGCACTTCCTGACCAGACGCGATAAATCGAACCCGGAAGTTCGATTGCCAGCGGTAGTGTAGACATACCCTTAGTAAAGTGTTAAAAGATTTTGTGTCATTAATTAGGAACTGCTTTTTCAAAGCAAATCCAGGTAGAGCGGTGAGGAAAGCTTCTTTATTTCTATGCTTATATAGACCCTGTAACTTTTCACCATTATTAGATTTCTATTCTATGCAATTTGCAAACTGTGCTTAATGAGCAAGCTACAGTTCTAGCTTACCAGCCACCAGAAACTCCATATGCAGTAGTGCAGAGCATTCCAGACTAGTCTGAGAACTTGAATCAGCTGTTTATCTCACTCTTTCTCTACCAAGCATTGTCCGGCGGTACAGCAGTAAATTGAAATGTAAATGTTTTGAAATTTGCTTTTGTCCTCATACAGGACAAAAAGTCAAAATACTGAGATTTTCCCTGGAACAGAATAATTTAGGTTCAGAAATATCAATACTCTTTGTTTTGGTTATTAAAATGAATTGAAACGTTTTTGTTTTGGGTCCATTTGACATAAAACTATGCTTGTCTGAGCTGCTCTGGTTGCTAAAGGAATCTGATCCTATGGGCAGGGCTTCCTGGCCAGACTGCTGCATCTTCTTTGATGCAGTGTGATCATTTGACACCAGGATGCACCGTGATGGTTCAACCAGAAGGCAAACCATGGTGCATCATGGGAGATATAGTGCATCCAGGAAGTCCAGCTATAGAGGAAAATGGGAGCATGAGGCACCTGAATTACAACCCCTGGTGGTTTGGGAGGATACAGATTTCACGTGTAAGTGACCCAAAATGAAACATTTCAGTTCAGTTGAAAAACTGATGTATTTTGATTCGGGTTGACTCCACCCAAACCAAAATATTTATTTTTGATTTTCCCAACAGAGAATGAAAGAAAAATTCAGCAAAATCAAAATTATGCAGTAGGAAATTTTGATTTTGCCAAAACTGCATTGTATGTAAAAATAAATCAGTAACATTTAAACAAAAAGTTCCTAACCAGCTCTAATATTAACTAACGGACAGGTGAGGAGGTTTCTCCAGAGTATAACAGAATCTGTAAATCTGTTAGCAAATTATATATTAGGTACAACTGTATATTAGACATTAAGGTTGGGATCATTGACTCCTTCAGTTATTTTACACCCTGAAGCATGAAATATAATTAGCTTTAATTTAGCATTTGTATTTACAGGTTTTATTGGTTATGAAATTATACAGACCCTTTAAAAGCCATACACTTTTTAAATTTGATTATGGCTCTTTTGATTTGATGATGGCCTAAAGGGGAAATTCTATAGATTTATTATAATCTGTGAGCATATTCTCATCGTAATTTGGACAAACTTCAGCTACAGTTAATGGATATACTCTGGATTTACACTGGTGTAACTGTGGTCAGAATGTGGCTCTGTGTATGTGGATTTTTTGTTTATGTGATGCATAAAGCAGTATCCCAATGATCATGGTTTCTAACAAGTTTCTATAGTTTCTAGCAAAGACAATGAGGAACAGCAGAATATGGCTAGTGTCCATTTTGCTAATAAACATATTTAATATTTGATATTTTTATGACAGCAGTTCACAAACATCCCCAATCAGGATTATGGCCCTGTCATGCTACATAGTATATAAAAAAAGTAGACAGTGGGGCTGTCTAACAGACAACCGATCTGTTAAAACTGAAACTGTTCCAGAAACAGGTTCATGTTTGATTTTCCTGATTCAAAAAAATAAAAATATAAAAAAAAAGTTAACAAAACAGTTCTGAAATGGTTGAAATATTTAATTTAAACATTTCTGTAAAGAAAATGTCCAGTTTCTGGTTTGAATTGACTTTCTGTTTTGAATTTTTAGCTAATTAGACAGAAAAAAATGATTGAAACATCTTAGAAATATTGAAATGAAACATTTTGATTGACCTAAAATGAAAACAAAAATCTTTTGGTTCACAACTATTTTTGAGATTTTGACTTTTGTCCTGTTTTGAGAAAAATTTCCCAGGACCGGAAAACCATTTCCTGCCTAGTTTTAATAGACAGAGACGCTGCCCCAATGAGCCTGTTGTCTATGAAGATAAGAAATATAAAAAGGTAGGACGTGGAAGTCAATGCGTCACATACAATGTGTATATACATTTGTTATGTGTTATTTGTTTTGTAATCTGCAGAAAAATTAACCTGCCTGCCCCACCTCTGTGAAAGACATTTAATAGTAATTTAGTCTAGTGAAGTCTCATAGCACTAAAGCTTCATTATTTTTAATGACTAGAATGCCATGCATTAAGAAGTACATCCTGAATTACACTATATCTCATAAAATTGAACTACAGTTTTCAAAATACACAAATAAAGTATTTATCTTGTATTACACTTTGTTCTTGTTGCCATTCATTTGGCTGAACCCTGCAACTACTTGTTAATATAAATATTGTTTGCTATAGTTAGTAAGTTCCACTCACTCTTTTGCAGGATCTGGCCCTTGTGCAAGTAATTTTCAAAATTCAAGTAAGACAACTATTGTCCCAGTTAATGGGGGAGAAGCGAGAAATAAATATGAGAGGTTTTATTTTTTTCCAAACTTTCTTGAGTTGCTTTTTTCCCCAAATTGTTCGTAGTCTTCATATTGAAGGTCTGAATATTTCTCATATCAAGCTAGCAACCATTTCAAGTGTTCTGTTATTGAGTATCACCCTTAGGGGACTCAACAAATCGAATTGATTTTCACTGTTAACTCCTCTAACCAAGTCACAGTTATTGACTTTCCTGCAATTTAAATAATCTAAGAGATCATAAATTCTGCATAGGGATCAGCTTCATTACTTTATAGTATCATCAGTGAATCTTAATTGTATGTGGCCTGTTAAGAATGGTCTTGAACAGACAAATCTGAGATCACGATTCACTGAATAACAAGTCAGATTCTTTTTATGAGAGACAGACAATCTCATGATGCCCATCATTACAAATTGGCACTCTTTCCACTTGTGATTGCTGATATGCAGGGAAACAAATTAATAATAGTTGACCCAGCAACTACATCCACCACTGTGTTGTCTGTGTTTGAGATGAACTGTGTAAGTATTCAGTAGGGTAAAGGGTGGTGATTTTCCCTAAGTAAAAGTTCCTCATTCAAGATTTGTTTACATCTAGAGATTTGTTTGCAAGCATAATGTTGCCTTAAATTATTCTTCCAAAAGCAACTGGATAGGGTTGCCAACTTTGTAAACTTTAAAAACCAGACACTCCAGCAGGAGTGCCGGAGCCTCCCCTGCCCCATCTCTTTCACCCCAAGGTGGGATATGATAGAGGTCAATAAAATCATGATTGGCGTGGAGAAAGTAAATAAGGAAGTTTTACTGACTCTTTCTTATAACACAAGAACTAGGGGTCACCAAATGAAATTAATAGCAGCAGGTTTAAAACAAACAAAAGGAAGTATTTCTTCACTTCACACAACGCATAGTCAACCTGTGGAACTCTTTGCCAGAGGACGTTGTTAAGGCCAAGACTATAACAGGGTTCAAAAAAGAAGTAGATAGATTCATAGAGGAAAAGGCCATCAATGGCTATTAGCCAAGATGGGCAAGGATGGTGTTCCAAGCTTCTGTTTACCAGAGTCTGGGAGTAGGAGGCAGGGGATGGATCACTTGGTGATTGCCTGTTCTGTTCATTTCCTCTGGGGCACCTGACATTGGCTGCTGTTGGAAAACAGGATACTGGGCTCAATGAATGTTTGGTATGACTCAGTATGGCCATTTTTATGTTCTTATGACCTTTGCCCATCAAGGACTTATTTCTATCTATGCCACTTGAAAGCTTGACTAGTCGCCTGTTAAAAAGGCAAATTCAAAATTAAAGTCAGCTACTAAATCAGATACTGCATATCTATCTATCTATCTATCTATCTATCTATCTGTCTGTCTGTCTGTCTGTCTGTCTAACTGGTATGCATGGAATGATAATCAATCAGGTAAGAAATGCTGGGGTAACTCATTCTTAGGGCAATGATTGTCATAGGAATGAAAATGGCAAAATTATAATGCATTCTTGTCATAGATTGTAATGAGAATAGAAAATGGCACAAATTTTATTCACTACAGTGACAATTGTAAGACCGTAATGAGAACAGAAGACAGCATAAATTCTGTGAGCTTTCTAAAATGCAATCTCGCTGTTATCCTCAGATGCCGTTTTCCAGGTTCTCTAGATTGGCATCATTTAACACAGTACAGTGAATTTCCTGCAACTCCACTCAACCATCCCCTAGTGCCTCATTACACGTATGCCCACTTTTTAATAATATAATTTGATTTTTTTTTCAAAAGAAGGCATATTTTTGAAAAATATTTTATACAATCCATTGTAGAAAAATGCAGTGTAATATGACAAGGCACCCAAAGTAATTATAGAGACTATATACCAGGGGGTAGTCGATAGGCAGACCACGGGCCAAATCCAGACCACCAGATGCTTTTGAACATACCTGGAAATCTTTCTATTTCCTTATTATGATCATGTTATTAATTTTTTTTATTATTTTCTCTGGAGTCTTGACCTTGACTATACCTTGACCAAGAAATTTGGACCTTGACAAAAAATAATTGACTACCCCTGAAAATGGAAGCACTCTGCAATATACAGCATTAGCTTGGGGACAGGGTTCTGGATGACTGTAGCTGACATACTGAACTATCTGCACACTTCTGTGTAGCATTTAAAGACGACAAAGTAAGTCTCGATCTATAATAAATGTCTGATATTTAGTAGTGCTGGGAGTACTTTCAAGGCCATCCATCAAGTCTCTGATACAATTTTAAAGTACCTAGGCCAAGATATCAGTGTTTTTTGGGGATTTTCCAGTAATTCTGAATATAAATTTGAGTTTATTTTCTGATGGATTAGAAGAAAGAAAACTGTACTAAATACACATACTTTGGGTGAAGTGGACTCACTGTTCTAACACAGTGATTAATACTGCTTCACTTTCAGATGAAGATCTTAAATATTTATTTTAAAACATTAATTCTCAGCCCCTTGTTTTGTCAGACATTCAGGTTTTGTAATATATTCACAATGGCATGCTTATCAAATCTGTCAAGCAAACATGCAACTTCCTATGGCTTTCATCAGGTTTCAAAGAGGAAGCTCTCAAAGCAGATTAGCTAGTCCTACAGATGTGTTTTTTTCTTAAACTGTATTATTGCCATAGTTACTGCTGACATGCTATATAAAATAAATTGCTTATTGATGCATAAAGGCTTGGCAGAGCAGCAGTATTGTTAAAAAAAAAATCTCTGCATTTCTCTCAGGATGCTCACCACTGGTAGGGAGATTTTAAAAAGCTGCATTTTTTAGACTGGAGATCTGTCAGTTGAGTATTTTAGTGGTTTTGCCATGATCAATTTTTAGGCAATTCTATTTCCTATTATGCCCATTAGTGTTTGTCTTTGCGCACTGGAGGATTGCCCTCATTCTGGCAGGTCTTAGATTAATTATCTCATCCTGGATCTTACACACTAAAACATTTCTCCCCAAGTTGTAGTAAATTTGATATGTTGATTTTTTTACTAAGAATGTTGGCACCCTGAATCAGCAATTCCTGCTCTACTTTGTCTGTTAGAGCATTTCACTGGATTCAGTTGGCAAATCAGGTTACCTAAAAGGGAAGTTCAGAACCAGTAGCAGCCAACAGTTCATGTATGTATTTAGTAAAGCTTTAGCCACCATTACTTATGTCACAAAATATTTAGTTTGTTTGGATTTGCTATCTTGATTGTCAATGTCTTTAATGAAATTAAGTATCAGAGGGGTAGCCGTGTTAGTCTGAATCTGTAAAAGCAGCAAAGAGTCCTGTGGCACCTTATAGACTAACAGACGTATTGGAGCATGAGCTTTCGTGGGTGAATCCGTGCTTTTAATGAAATTGTCATCTTTAAACGGTTATTAAAACTGATAGCAATAGTGTAATGTTAAGATAACTGCTGAGCAAGGATTTGTTAAAATTACACTTAATCATTTATTTATAAATCTAAACAAAAGTACATTGCCAGTACAAGATGCAGTGCATGATGCAGCTTGATCAGGAAAATACTCCGTGTCACAGATACATCCGTTTATGGGCTATTTGCCATCCAGCTGTAATACCGAGTATTGCAGATGTGCATTTTTTTTTAAAGTATGACTCAAACATTGTTAATAAGAGAGACATACTGGAGTAGTGGATATCTTCTACATTGTCTAGTTTATCTCATTAAGGAACCTTTACAGGTTTACTTTAAAAGATTTATAATAACAAAATGCTGAGTTCCTAAATCCACATAAAGTTTGAAACTTTCTGGGCTGCAGATTTCAGACCTGGAGTCAGTTACTCTCTCTCACTCATGCTCACACTCAAACATGCACAGTTTAGGGTATATGATCATATAATGTTAGGTGTACATGTGCATTTAATATGAAGTCTTAATGATGATGAACCCACTGTTCCTGCAACACTATTTCACTTCAGATCAGTATTTCTGCAATGCGTTGCCTAACAAGATTTGACAAAACTTTCCTTTTTTCCCCTCTCTTCTTTTACATAATTTAAATTATTTAAATACCCTGGCTATGAATTAGTTTCTTTTGCTCCATATTTATTATTGTTTTCCATGCCTTGAAATGGGCACTGAAAAAATGTAGTAAAATGGGTTGCAGGTAGTCTAGGTGCACTTTAATTTGATAGGTTTCAGAGTAGCAGCCGTGTTAGTCTGTATCCGCAAGAAGAACAGGAGTACTTGTGGCACCTTAGAGACTAACAAATTTATTAGAGCATAAGCTTCGGAAGTCCGAAGAAGTGGGTTGTAGCCCACGAAAGCTTATGCTCTAATAAATTTGTTAGTCTCTAAGGTGCCACAAGTACTCCTGTTCTTCTTTTAATTTGATAAATTACAATTGGGCATTCTGAGCTAGGGTTACCATTCGTCCGGATTCCCCCGGACATGTCCGGATTTTCGAGCTAAAAATAGCGTCCAGGGGGAATTTATAAATGTCCGGACTTCTCCCCCCCCACGCAGAGCGCGCGCGGCTAACAGGGCAGCCGGACGGATGGTGCCACTTACATGAGGCTCCGACAGCCAGAGAGCCTCCCCCTGCAGCAGCGATCCCTCCCTGCATTCGCAGATCGCCTCCGGCAGTCTGGAGCTCCTCCCCCGCTCCTTCTCCCCTGCCAGCCAGCCTGCCGGGACGAACGGAGCCGTTCCTGAGCAAGCTCACATAGACATTAGGCGAAGGCCAACAACAAGGGGGCCAGGGGGTCGGAGAAGGGACAGGGAGGTTCTGGAGGGGGCAGTCAAGAGACGGGGGGGGTCGGGAGTTCGGGGGGGGCTTTCTGGGGGAGGGTGTGGATAAGGTTTTGGGCAGTCAGGGTACAGGTAGGGGGTAGGGTCCTGGGGGGCAGTTAGGGGGGGTCTTAGGAGAGGGCAGTTAGGGGATAAGGAACAGGGAGGCTTAGGTAGGGGGTGGGGTTCTGGAGGGCAGTTAGGAGCAGGGGTCCCAGGAGGGGGCAGTCAGGGGACAAGGAGCGAGGGGGGGGTTGGGAGTTCTGGTTGGGGGCTGTCAGGTGGCAGGGGTGGGGAGAGGGATCGGAGCAGTCAGGAGACAGGGAGCAGAGGGGTTTAGATGAGTCGGGAGTTCTGGGGGGGCTGTCAGGGGGTGGGGAGTGGTTGGATGGGGTGTGGGAGTCCCAGGGGTCTGTCTGGGGGTGGGGGTGTGGATAAGGGTTGGAGCAGTCAGGGTACAGGTAGGGGGTAGGGTCCTAGGGGGCCAGTTAGGATGGGGGGAGGGTCTCAGGAGGGGGCAGTCAGGGGACAAGAGGCAGGGAGGCTTAGGTAGGGGGTGGAGTCCTGGGGGGCAGTTAGGGGCAGGGGTCCCAGGAGGGGGCAGTCAGGGGACAAGGAGCGGGGGGGAGGGTTGGGGATTTTGAGGGGGTGGGAAGTGGGAGGGGCGGGGCGGGGCGGAGCTAGGGCAGGACGGGGCAGGGCTAGGGAGGGGCTCCTCCCGTCCTCTTTTTTGCTTGCTGAAATATGGTAACCCTAGCATTCTCTTAAAATTCTATTTGAGTTTATAGCTCTTTATTCATTGTTAAGCTACAGCATTTTAGTCAGGGATATACAAGGCTCACAGTACAAACAGTGTGTTCCCTGAAGAGTGTACTATCTAAACAAGACAGACATAAAGTAGACAGGATGCACTGGGAATACCAATAGAGAGGGAATTACTATGATTTTTATTTCATGTTTACATTTTTTTATTCTTCTGATTTTACTTAGGTGTCCTTGCCTGAACAACACATTTCTACACATTTCTAAAGAGACTAGTGAATGTAACAGTGCCTTTTGTGAATCCAATTACTATTTTGGGCTACATTTTGACTTCAGGGATAGCTGTGCTGGCCAATGAATAGGGAAGGCAGATCCAGTGATTCCATGCTCCTTCCTGCCAAATGCTCACTCTTCCTTGCCCACCTTCTCCTGGGAGAAACTAAGAGAGTGTGTAGGCCCACTTATTTCTCTGCACCCCACCCACATACGGGCAATAGGATGGATGGAATTACCTGTTTCTGTATGTAGGCACGATTTGAGTACCTGAGTACTGGAAATACTGCTCTAAGACCTCAATTTTGAGAGGTATGAAGCACTGATAAACTTCCTATATGGAGGATTGTAGGCTCAAGCCCTAGAGTGATTATTTCCGAGGTATTTCAAGCAGTGGTGGTAAATTCATCCTGCAAATAATCTGAAAACAGTGCAGTAAAAATCCAGCCTGTGCCTCTTCAGTTGTCATTTTAGATATTGTTAGGGAATGACTGCAGCAGAGCACTGTCCTTCAGTACAAGGTAGTGTAACAGCAGTCGGGCATCCAGATTCTTTCAAATCCAGATTCTTCTGGGGCATAATGCAAGCTGCTTTAATGTACAAACATTTACTTGCCTACCATGGAAGCTGCTTCCAATTCTGCCCTTGAACACAGATGTGAACTTTCCACTCCATTGCCTAGAGATGTGTTTTCCAAGACAGCCACATAAATGGTTCATTTATAGGCATATGTATATTATCTTAGTGTTGAAAGTTTGGGAATTGATTATACAGACTTTAGTGTGGATATGATGATTCTTGTTATGTTTTGGAATTAATTTTTAATCCTCCCTTCCTCATATCTGCAATTATGATCTTCATAATATTCTGTTTTGAAGTATCTATATCTGCTACTCTAAAAAAAAAGTCATTTACCAAGGCATCTGCAGTCTGTGGTTATTGATTTAGCATTTTTAGCAGCTGTTGGTTGATATATTTATTGAATTCTTACCCAAGTCAATGCTTATTTCAGAATCAAATAATTATCATAAAGACAAAAATATTTTATTTTTATTTTAAATTGCCAATGGAGGTGAATTTGAACTTGTTTACTATTTGTATTATGATAGCACCTAGAGACCCCAGCTGGTATCATTCCAGTAGGAATGTACCTACCATTAAGATTTTCCAATCTAAATAAAGTATTCTTATCCCTATTTCACAGATGGGGATCTGAGAAGAGAATTACCCAAGGTGACACAGGAAGTCTGAGGCAGAACTAGGAATTGAACCCATTTTCTGGTGTCTCATTCAGTGCTTTAGCTACAAAGCCAGGCTTCTTTTGATTTACTTGTAGAAACTCTTCTGTTTATCTTTTTTATCATTTCCCCTTGATTCTCAATGATTAACAAAATTCAGGGGGAGATAGCTCAGTGGTTTGAGCATTGGCCTGCTAAACCCAGGGTTGTGATTTCAGTCCTTGAGGGGGGGCATTTAGGGATCTGGGGCAAAAATCTGTCTGGGGATTGGTCCTTCTTTGAGCAGGGGGTTGGACTAGATGATCTCCAGAGGTCCCTTCCAAACCTGATATTCTATGATTCCATGAAGAGGTGGAGAAGTCCTGTTAGGTTGTCTAGTCCATTCTGCAGCTTTGTAGAAAAGTTCACCCTTTTATTATTTTCTAGTGTTCTGTCCAGTTCTATCATAAATAACCTAAGAAGAAATTAACACAGCTTGAATTGAGAAAATGGTGATGTGGGCCTTTAAAATTGAAGATCAGAAGACATGCCATAAAAATAAAGTTAGAGGATTTCATTTTGGAAAGATGATGGGGGGTGTGGGCATAGTCCAATAGATGTGGCAAGAGATAAGGGAGCAGAACCTCAGCTAATGTTAATCAGCTTAGCTCCATTGACTTCGCTAGAGCTAAGCTGATTTATATCAGCTGAGTATCTACCCCAAAAGTACAGTCTGGTGCCCACAATTAAAAAGGGTGTTGGCAATTGGAAAAGATTCAGATAAGAGCTACAAGAATGTTTTGTTATTTGGAACTTGTCTTACAGTCAGAGACTAAAGAAGTTCAATGTACATAGTTTAGCAAAGAAAGTGAAGTGGTAACTTAATAAAAGTCTGTAAGTAGCTACATAGAAGGAAGATTTCTGATAGTTGGCAGCTCTTTAACCTAGCAGAGAAAGGCATAACAAGATCCAATGGATTGGAACTAAAGTAGTTTTACAGTGGCAATAATTAACAATTGGAGCAACTGACCTCAGGATGTGGTGGATTCTTCTTCACTTGCAGTGTTTATATCAAAATTGTATGTCTCTTGAAAAAATCTGGGCTAACTCAGCCAAGTTATGGGTTGGATGCAGGAACCTGTTGGTGAAATTCTATGGCCTGTGTTATGCAGGACGTCAAACTAAATGATCATAATTGTCCTTTCTGGCCTTAAACATTATTAATCCATGAAGGGTTTTTGTTTTTGATTTACTGCTAAATTCTTCTTGAAAAATATATTATATATGAGTAATTGGTTGAAGATGTGGGGAGAGTAAATCTGTCTGGTGATGATTAACAAGAAATTTGGAACCATAAGAAAATTTCTAAATAATTGTGTAATAAACAATGAGGGTGAGCTAACGTAACATTTGACTGGTAAGGCTCTTCTGTTGATTGAGGTAAGGGGGGATTAGAAAGAGTAGGAAGGTGTGACGCAATCCCCAGGGTGCAACCTGGACCACTGGGACCACTGAGCCCTCTGTCCCACCAATCTGGGTTGCCTCTTGCACTGTGATGCTGTGTCAAGCTACAAACCTCTGACAAGTACTACTTACACAGACATCCACAATCAGGGACACACCCAGCTACATGAATTACCTCCCAGCCACTCATGAACTAACAATAGAGAGGCTTCAGCCAGTTCCCCCCAGCTGCCCAGTCTTGCACCCTAGGACTGTACCATCTTACATTGCTCAAGGCTCTGTTGGGCAATGCAGGTTCATTAAGTAGTACACCACTCCCTCAGCATGGAGTGGACACACACTAGCCTTTGGAAACTGAGCTGAGATGTCCCAAAAACATCAACCAAAACACACTGTTTTAGATAAAATATAAAACAGATTTATTAACTACAGAAAGATAGATGTTAAGTGATTATAAGTGGTAGGCATAAAAGTCAGAGATATTTACCTTAAGAAAATAAAAGGTAAACACACTTTCTAAATTCTAAACTTTTGGTCTAAGCAAGAGGTAAAACATACAGCTTTTCTGACCCTGACAGATAGTACAAGCAGATTACAGTTTCTCAGTACACAAGCTGTGACTACCTTCCAGCCTGGGATCACCCTTCCCCAGTTCAAAGTCTTTGTCTGCCAGACGTTCCTCAAGGTGTTGAGATGGAGGAGAGGGAAAGAGAGAGGCTAAGTGATGATATCACTGTCTTTCTTTTTATACTGTTTTCCAGCTTGCTAGAAAGATTCTTGCTGTGTTGTGGGGATCAGGCAGTCCCTATTGGTCAAGCAGTCTCCATTGCATATGTGCTCTCCCTGAGAAGTCTCTGGAATGGCCATTGGGAGAGTGGATTCCCTTTAATGGACCATCAATACATGTCTGGCTGGTCCTTCATTGTAACTGAAAGGTTGGCTGTGGGCGTCTCCCAACCTCACAACATATTTCAATAACACACATAGATAGCAATGCTTCATAGCTTCACATCTAATGACAACACATACAATCCAACAGGTTATTGTACAGGTTATGGTACAGCAGATCAAGACTTTTAAAATGATACCTAACAAGGTATAGCTTGTACAAAACATATAATAATAATATTGCAGTGGTGAATATAGGGCAGGGATTGGCAACCTTTGGCACGCGGCCCTCCAGGGTAAGCCCCCTGGCGGGCCAGGCCAGTTTATTTACCTTCTGCGTCCGCAGGTTCGGCTGATCGCAGTTCCCACTGGTGGCGGTTTGCCATTCCAGGCCAATGGGTGCTGCGGGAAGTAGCAGCCAGCACATCCCTCAGCTTGCGCCGCTTCCCGCCGCCCCCATTGGCCTCGGACAGCGAACCGCGGCCAGTGGGAACTGCGATCCGCCAAACCTGCGGACAAGGCAGGTAAACAAACTGGCCCGGCCTGCCGGGGGCTTACCCTGGAGGGCTGCATGCCAAAGGTTGCTGATCCCTGATATAGGGAGTCCAAGGTGCTTACTTTGAGGTACAGAAGTGTTGTAGGGAAATGAGAAGAGACTGATTATTTCTGGGGGATTATTATTTTCTACCTTTGAAAATAAGAAGATTATATTTGGTAAAGTCAGCATTGTACAGGTGCTCTGAGTCATGTAGGAGGGTGAATTTTATAAAAACTAAAAATACTTCTAAAAAATTAATATGATCGAAAAGTAAGATTTGGCCAGAATATTAGACATGCAGAAATTCCAAGAAGTTGGGAGTGGTTTGGCTGAGAAGGAAGTATTTAAAAGGGCTTTTTGTTAAAAGCTGAAACATAGGTCATACAGAATGCTCAGAAATAAATATTTGAGCATAGATCACAGCTTGTATTAATTAATACTCTTTTAAATGTCTGCACTCAAAAGAAGTGTGATCAGCGTCTTGGATTCTCTGTGTGGTAGGATTTTATGGGTTGTTACCGACTATGCAAAGTCTGACACATATCTGCATGGAGTAACCTCATAGACTTTAAAGCTAGAAGGGACCACCATCTAGTCTAACCTCCTGCACATTGCAGGTCACAGAACCTCACCCACCCATTCCTGTAATAGACCCATAACCTCTGGCTGAACTACTGAAATCCTCAAATCATGATTTAAAAACTTCAAGTTACAGTTAATCCACAATTTACATTAGTTAAACCTGCAAGTGACCCGTGCCCCATGCTGCAGAGGAAGGCAACAAAAAAAAAAACAACCCAGGGTCTCTGTCAATCTGACCTTGGGAAAAATTCCTTCCCGACACAAAATATGGCAATCAGTTAGACCCTGAGCATGTGGCAAGACCCACCAGACAAACACCTAGGAAAGAATTCTGTGTAGTAACTTAGAGCCCCGGATCTATTGTCCCATCTCCAGCTGTTGGGGATTTTTGCTACTGGCAGTCGCTGATGGGCCACATACCATTGTATGTAATCCCATTGTACCATTCGTACCATCGTACTAAGGTGGAATCGCCTTCCTTAGAGGTTTTTAAGGTCAGGCTTGACAAAGCCCTGGCTGGGATGATTTAGTTGGGGATTGGTCCTGCTTTGAGCAGGGGGTTGGACTAGATGACCTCCTGAGGTCCCTTCCAACCCTGATATTCTATGATTCCCTCCATACATTTATCAAGTGCCGTCTTGAAGGCAGTTAGGTTTTTTGCCCCCACTGATCCAATTGGAAGGCTGTTCCAGAACTTCATTCCTCTGATGGTTAGAAACCTTTACCTAATTACGAGCCTACACTTGTTGATGGTCATTTGTTCTTGTGTTAACATTGGCACTTAACCTAAATAAATCCTATCCCTCCCAGTTATTTATTCCTCTGATGCATTTATAGAGAGAAATCATATCTCCCCTCAGCCTTCATTTGATTAGGCTAAACAAGCCAAGCTCTTTGACTCTTTCCATTCCTTTGATCATCCTTGTAACCCTTCTCTGCAACTGTTCCAGTTTGAGTTCATCTTTCTTAAACGTGGAAGAACAGAATTGCACACAGTATTCCAGATGAGGTCTCACCAGTGACTTGTATAATGGTATTAACACTTCCCTATCTCTACTGAAGATATCTCACCTGATGCATCCTAGGATTGCATTAGCCTTTCACAGCCACATCACATTGCGTCTCATAGTCATCCTGTGATCAACCAGTACACCTGGGTCTTTCTCTTCCTGTGTCACTTCCAACTGATAAGTCCCCAGCTTATAGCAAAAAATCTTGTTGTTAGTCCCTAAGTGCATGACTTTGCACTATTAAGTTTCATCCAATTTGCATTACTTCAGTTTTCAAGGTTGTCCAGATCTTGTATGATATTCCAGTGCTCCTCCGTATTGGCAATACCTCCCAACTTTGTGTCACCTACAAATTTTATTAGCACACTCCCACTTTTTTTGGCAAGGTCATTAATAAAAATGTTAAATAAGATTGGTCCCAAGACCGATCCCTGAGGAACTCCATTTGTAACCTCCCTCCACCCTGACAGTGCATCTTTCAGTATGACCCATTGTAGTCTTCCCTTTAACCAGTTCCTTATCCACCTTTCAGTTCTCATATTAATCCCCATCTTCTCCAATTTTACTAACAACTTCCCATGTGGAATTGTATCAGATGCCTTACTGAAATCCAGGTGTATTAGATCAACTGCATTTTGTTTGTCTAAAAAATCAGTTATCTTCTCAGAGTAGTAGATCAGATTAGTCTGGCACGATCTCGCTTTTGTTGTATTTTACCCCAATTACCAGTTACCTCTATATCCTTAACTACTTTTTCTTTCAAAATTTGTTCTAAAACGCTGCATACAATTGAGATCAAATTAATGGCCCTGTAGTTTCCCATATCACACATTTTCCCTTTCTTAAAAATAGATACTAAATTAGCAATTCTTCAGTCATAGGGTACGACCCCAAAGTTTACAGATTCATTAAAAATCCTTGCTACTGGGCTTGCAATTACATGTGCCAGTTTCTTTAATATTCTTGGATGGAGATTATCTGGGACCCCTGATTTAGTGCCATTAAGCTGTTTAAGTTTGATTTCCACCTCAGATGCGATAATTCCTACTTCCGTATCCTCATTTCCATTAGCCACCCTGTCACTACCCCCAAGCTCCTCATTACCCTTATGAAAAACTGAGGCAAAATAAAAACACTTTACTTATTTACTTTATTAATTTTATATAGCAGCAGCCAGAACATCAGGAAATGGTTATATTTGGTCCTTTTATTATAGTTCTAAGTTCTAGTTAATATTTTTGGATCTGATTCTTCTTTACTACAACTGTTTCACACCGGTGTAATGTTGCCGATTTCTGTGGAGCTCCTGCTGACTTATACTGAGAGGAGGCTCAAGTGCATTGACTTCAATAGAATTAGTACTAATTTACACTACTATAAGTTAGGTCTGAATCAGGCCCTTCATTTATAGATTTGACCTTAATATTCCTAGTTGAAGGTATATTTGTTTCTTGTGCATCTCCATGAGTCTAGGCAATTATTTCAGTGTGTGCATGGTTATACTCATGATACCTGCTGAAAATCAACTCGTAGTTTATTGCATATGATTGTCAGACTCTATAAGATTTATTTTCACATTAGAGATCAAGAAAACATCTGCTTTTAGCCAAGCTGTAGCATTACAGTATGGTCTGCCTTTAAACAGATTACAAGCACATTTCAACAAGAGAAATTGGAAAGGAATTTCAATGATTGCTGGCTTGAAGTTTTCACAAGAAAAAGTTTCATTTTAATCAATTCATGTAAATGGTTCAGTCATATAAATTGCTAAATTATAGCAGCATCCAGTAATGTCATCTTATTTTGTTCCTGTCACAGGAACACTGAGATAAAAATGCAGCCGTAGGGCCAGGTTCTGCTTCTGGATTCATATTAGCAGCTCCCATTGATTTAATTTGAGAAAAAGATGGACATTCCTGTATAAAGCACAGGTATTCGGTGTAAATGTATGTCCAACAATTACTAACACGTATGTGTTGACCCACAATGTGCAGCAAGGTGCCTAGTGCTTAGCTCTGACTCTGGGCCCGCATTTCTCAAAACCAGCCATTGTTTGGGTGAGGCTAGTCCTGAGCTGAGAGAGTGGGTGGCAGCCATTATTCTACCCCTGTCAACTGCAACCATTGCCTCCCTCCCTCACCCCCTTCAAGGCCCAAAAGCTTTAGCCTAAAGAAGTGAACACACCTCTTTCTCACTGCAGCATCTGAAGGAAGGATGTCATCCAGAAGTACTGGAGGGGAGGCAGGAAAGTGTATTGTGTACAAAGTCTGGCTCACTCCGGCCTGGAGTAACAGCACTGTATTTATTTACTTTATTACTTTTATAACCTGTCTATTGCCATGGCAGCTGCAAGCACATCAGGAAGTGGTGACCTGTGGCAACTCTTATTATAGTTCTAGTTAATGAGTAACATTTTCCAGAGCTCATAAGTGACTTTCCTCCATTTTCACCTGGTTACTAGATAATGAGGTATGTCTGCTGGGGATAAAACTATCCTTTACACTACTAATCACTGCTCCCATCTCTTTCCATATAAAAAATTATCTCCTGGGAAAAGATTCGGATACCAATCATATGAAACAAAGAACAAAAATGAAATACAAAATAATACTAAGTGGCTGACATTTAGTTGGTAACCCAAGTGACAAAACGAGATCATCTACAGTGACCCTGGTTAGCATGAGTCCCAAATTAAAGGACTTGAATTCCGAAACTGAAGTCAGTGGATGAGCTCAGTGCTTTTGAAAATTAGATCACTTATTTAGGTGTCAAACTATGGGCTTAAGACTTAACTTCAGACCCTCATTTTAAAAAATCTTGTCTTTGGTCTTCAGTCCATACTACTCATAGACGCCGTGAACAAGATGCACAACTCTCATCTAGCACTATTTTTGGGTGAAAAGAGCTCCCTCTCTTCTGCCGACAGCAGATACAGAGTCTCAAAGTGAATGGGAAAAGAGTGCGGTGGGAGGGTGAAATGTCTTCTAGTTCTCCTCCGGTAAGGTGGAACTTCACACCATTCCCAATGCAGGGTCGTGCTTTAAACATTCAGTCGGGCCTTAAACAAGTTGCTTGTGTTGCAGAACAAATACATTATGTAATAGATATTTCAGTCCTCCACTATAGCAACTCATTTGGGGTCTGGGTTTGGCACCTTCACTCACATGAAGTAGTATCTTACTGCCCAAGTAAGTCCCAGTGAATGCAGAAGAATTACTCATGCAGTAAGGTACCACTCAGCATGAGCAAGTGCCACAAAAATGGGCCCTTAAGCAGTTTTAGCATGGGTTCTAATTTAGGGGGGAGGGATAGCTCAGTGGTTTAAGCATTGGCCTGCTAAACCCAGGGTTGTGAGTTCAATCCTTGAGGGGGCCACTTAGGGATCTGGGGCAAAATCAGTACTTGGTCCTGCTAGTGAAGGCAGGGGGTTGGACTCAATAATCTTTCAAGGTCCCTTCCAGTTCTAGGAGATAGGATATCTCCATTAATTTTAATTTTTTATGCAAAACATATGATTGAAATGTACTATATAGGTCAATTTGAGGATAATTATCCTAGTTGGAATGTTTCATTGGTACAAAAACAGTGACTTTCTGGAATAGTGATATGTAGAAGTGATCTCTGTAATTTGAGTAAGGATTTCCCAAGGAAACCAGGTTTGGGTTTTGTAAAGATGGTTCAGATCCAGGTTCCCATTAATTTGATCTACCAAGTTTCAGATAAAAAGTTCTGGTTGTGATCTGTCCTTAAATTTCAGATTCTGAGATTTGACAAGAATCCATTAATTGTTGTGGTCCCCGGATTATTAAAAGCAGACTCCTTGTTGAGCTATACAGCTCTATAATTGCACTCCAGTTTGAGAACTTTATTAATTATTATTATTATCTATTAATATACTTGTATTACTATAATGCCAAGAAGCCCTACTTATGAATCAGGACGTCATTGTACTAGGTGCTGTACAAACACAGAACAAAAAGTGGTCCTTGCCCCAAAGAGCTTACAAGAGATAGCAGATGGATACAGATAAATGATGATAGAGTACATGTAAATAATGGTCATCATGATAGGCAGTGGTATCAGAACACAAGTAGCCCAACTGTGGTCAAGAAGATGTCAGAGAGACAGGCTGAGGTTTTAATTTGGACAGAAGGAGGCAGGTGTGGAGTACAAAGGTATCTCTGTGAGTCATCAGCATAGATATGGTAAATGAATTTGTGTTTGCAGATGAGATTATCAGAGATAAGATGTAGAGATAGACGAGAAGGTGGACCAAGGACCAAGACCTGTAGAAAGTTGGAGGATGTAATGAGGAGGATCCTCCAGAGGAGATGCTGAAGGACTGATTAGAGAGGTAGGAAGAGAACCAGGAGCGGAAAGAATCACGGAAACCAATAGAGGACAAGATTTCAAGAAAAGAAGCATGGTCAGTGTGTCAAAGGTGGCTGACAGGTCAAAGAGGAGGATAAGGATGGAGACCTGGTTCTAAGTTTTTTCTAGGAAGAGGACTTTGATGAGAGTGCTTTCAGCAGTGTGCAAGGGTTGGAAGCCAGATTGCAGAGGACCTAGTATGGAATTGTAGGGGAGGAACTCTAGATACCAGTTGTAGCTAGCACATTCAATGAGCTTAGAGATGAAAAGAGGCAAATAGGGTGCATTTTTTTAAGATGGAAGAGAATCATAGAATATCAGGGTGGGAAGGGACCTTGGGAGGTCATCTAGTCCAACCCCCTGCTCAAAGAAGGACCAATCCCCAACTAAATCATCCCAGCCAGGGCTTTGTCAATTTTGACCTTAAAAACCTCTAAGGAAGGAGATTCCACCACCTCCCTAGGTAACCCATTCCAATGCTTCACCACCCTCCTAGTGAAAATGTTTTTCCTAATATCCAACCTAAACCTCCCCCACTGCAACTTGAGACCATTACTCTTTGTTCTGTCATCTGGTACCACTGAGAACAGTCTAGATCCATCCTCTTTGGAACCCCCTTTCAGGTAGTTTTTCATAGATTCATAGATTCTAGGACTGGAAGGGACCTCGAGAGGTCATCGAGTCCAGTCCCCTGCCCGCATGGCAGGACCAAATGCTGTCTAGACCATCCCTGATAGACATTTATCTAACCTACTCTTAAATATCTCCAAAGATGGAGATTCCACAACCTCCCTAGGCAATTTATTCCAGTGTTTAACCACCCTGACAGTTAAGAACTTTTTCCTAATGTCCAACCTAGACCTCCCTTGCTGCAGTTTAAGCCCATTGCTTCTTGTTCTATCCTTAGAGGCTAAGGTGAACAAGTTTTCTCCCTCCTCCTTATGACACCCTTTTAGATACCTGAAAACTGCTATCATGTCCCCTCTCAGTCTTCTCTTTTCCAAACTAAACAAAGCCAAGGGAGGAGGGATAGCTCAGTGGTTTGAGCATTGACCTACTAAACCCAGGTTTGTGAGTTCAGTCCTTGAGGGGGCCATTTATGGATCTGGGGCAAAAAAAATGGTCCTGCTAGTGAAGGCAGGGGACTGGACTTGATGACCTTTCAAGGTCCCTTCCAGCTCTATGAGAAAGGTATGTCTCCAATTCTTTCAGCCTTCCTTCATAGGTCATGTTCTCAAGACCTTTAATCATTCTTGTTGCTCTTCTCTGGACCATTTCCAATTTCTCCACATCTTTCTTGAAATGTTAGTTGAAAGCAGCTATCAAATCCCCCCTCATTCTTCTCTTCTGCAGACTAAATAATCCCAGTTCCCTCAGCCTCTCCTCATAAATCATGTGCTCCGCCCCCCTAATCATTTTTGTTGCCCTCCGCTGGACTCTTTCCAATTTTTCCACATCCTTCTTGTAGTGTGGGGCCCAAAACTGGACACAGTACTCCAGATGAGGTCTCACCAATTCCGAATAGAGGGGAATGATCACGTCCGTCGATCTGCTGGCAATGCTCCTACTTATACAGCCCAAAATTCCGTTAGCCTTCTTGGCAACAAGGGCACACTGTTGACTCATATCCAGCTTCTCGCCACCGTAACCCCTAGGTCCTTTTTTGCAGAACTGCTGCCTAGCTACTCGGTCCCTAGTCTGTAGCAGTGCATGGAATTCTTCCATCCTAAGTGCAGGACTCTGCACTTTTCCTTGTTGAACCTCATCAGATTTATTTTGTCCCAATCCTCTAATTTGTCTAGGTCCCTCTGTATCCTATCCCTACCCTCAAGCGTATCTACCATGCCTCCCAGTTTAGTGTCATCTGCAGACTTGCTGAGGGTGCAATCCAGATTGTTAATGAAGATATTGAACAAAACCGGCCCCAGGACTGACCTTTGATACCGACTGCCAACTAGACATGGGGCCATTGATCACTACCCGTTGAGCCCGATGATCTAGCCTGATTTCTAACCACCTTATAGTCCAAGTAAAGCATGATTGTATTTTGAGGGGAAAGAACTAACGACCAGTGAGAAGTTAAGGAGAAGAGTGAGGGAAAGAATGAGAATGGTCTCAAGGGAGATCAGGAGATGGGATAGGATGGGGTCAATGGGGCAAGTGGAGAGGTTAGAGGAGATGAGCGATGAGCGAATAAGAAATGTCCCTTTAGATTAAGATTTAGGTTAAGCACTGAACCAAAACGTTATGCAGATTGTGAGCTCTTCAGAGGAGGGCAACTGTCTTTGGTATTTTTGTGTCATGTATGGCACTGGACACTGTGTCAGCTCAGAACAAATAATAAATAGTAATGATGCCTAGGACTGTTACTATCAAAGCACTGCCCTGGCCAGTTGTTACTGGGTACTGGGATTTCCACTATCCCTGCCACAAAAACAACTATTCTTTTAAATCTTTGTGTTGTAATAAAGAGTAAACATGGAAGGTGTGTGGCTATGAAACATCTACAAAATAGCAAGTGACTAGTTGAAAAAAGATTAAGGCAACTGACTTTTTCTTGGACTTAGTTTAGTTTTTCCAGTTGGAAATAATTCACTATACAATTATGACCTAAAAAATGAACACAACCTATAATATACTTATCCTATGTGATCTAAATGATACAGTTAACCAGAATAATCCTACCAAAGCAAGTAAAAAATAATGCAAATGGAGGTCATATACTGCCATTTAATTAACCTAGTGTGGCATGTTCATTTGTCACAGACGCAAGTACTGCAAATGCTAATTGTTTCAGTCAGCTAATTGAGAAACTGCTTGAAAGAACCTGGGAAGAGTAGTACCATAGCAACAACTGGTCACGTGACCATGTGGCTTGCAGATATGTGCATAAATATGATTTTTACCAGGTTTAATATCTGCTTAGTCTGGAAGCAAACACTGAATTATGACCTTTTTTACTGAGCCGGGCAAGTGATGTAACAAGACAATTTTGACAGAATGTAATGGGAAAGACCTTATGGGCTGAAAGACATAGCTTTGTATTCAGAATACCTGTCTGATGAAGTGCAAGAACATTAAAACCTGAACATCTGATTTTCAGGTATATTCTACTGTATAATCTTTTTGGTGTATTATGTGGCAAACTCTGCCCCCCCCTGCATCATCACATTTAGGGAGAATAGTGTTGCCAACTTTTCAATGTTATCACACGTTTCCTGATATTTTTTGTTTAAAGATACAGCTCCTCCAAACATGTGATTAAGTGATTATCTCAGCTTTCGTTTTAAAAAAAAGTGTCTAGCCCTCCTTGTTGCAAAGAAAAGATTGAAAGACTCCAAAAACCACAGGCAAATAAAAAGAGGCACAAATGGTTTATTTTTTAAAAGTTCATGATTTTGAATGTCAATTTCATGAATTTTGGCTGTCTGAGGTTGGCAATACTGGTTGTGTTAAAAGTAGCAGAGTGGGAGACACTGGGATGGGTGGGGATGGATCCATTACCCCTGTGGTTCCCTTGGCCATTGTGTTTTGTGTAGTAGGTCACAGGAAAGGCAGGGGCTGAAGGAGTGACTGCAGATTCTCAGGTATTGGAGACAGGGCCGGTGCAAGGAAGTTTCATGCCCTAGGCGAAACTTCCACCTTGCGCGCCCCCC
>NW_020664419.1:14794292-14813292 GCF_002925995.2 Terrapene triunguis
ATTCTCCTCCCCTCCCAGGCTTGTGGCGACAAACAGCTGATTGGCGCTGCAAGCCTGGGAGGCGGGAGAAGTGGAGCGGCGACCGCGCGCTCGGGGAGGGGGCGTAGGAATGCTTTAAAAAAAAAAATTAGGGGCACCGCTTTTTGGTTGAAATAATGTGAAAATGAAAAGCCTGTGTTTCAGGATGGACCATTTAAACGAAGAGCACTGCAGTTAGGGCAGGGATAAAGGCAAGTTTCTTATAATGTTCCATACAGAAAAAAAAAAGAATAAACTTATCTCTGCACAGTTTGGCTTCAGCGTTATTCATGCTGCGGTTGATAACAACATAAGTACGGCCATACTGGGTCAGACCAAAGGTCCATCTAGCCCAGTATCCTGTCTTCCGACAGTGGCCAATGCCAGGTGTCCCAGAGGGAATGAACAGAGCAGGTAATCATCAAGTGATCCATGCCCTGTCACCCATTCCCAGCTTCTGGGCAAACAGAGACTAGGGACAGCAACCCTGCCCATCCTGGCTAATAACCATTGATGGACCTATCCTCCATGAATTTATCTACTTCTTTTTTTAACCCTATTATAGTCTTGGCCTTCACAAGATCCTCTGGCAAGGAGTTCCACAGGTTGAGTGTGAAAAAATACTTCCTTTTCTTTATTCATGCTGTGGTTGATAGCAACATTAATAATATATTTTAGTGTATAACCTCCACATCTGAAGGCATCTGGGATCCTAATTGAAATAACTACAAAACAAATTACAGTATCTGCAGTCATGATGCCTATAAAAATGTCTAAGAGCCAGAAAACTAAATTATAACACCATAAACCCCACAAACCACAGAACTACTCCAGCCAAGAAACAAGATTTGAGCTTTGCTCTGAAGGTGCCACAGATGTACCTTTGGAATACATGGAGGGAAATGACATTCCAGAGTTGAGGTCCCTCAGTGGAGTAGGCCTGCCTTGCTGTCCCCTTGCTTTATTCTGTAGCCCACTCATTTCATGATCATGTGGGATGGTCAGCAATTCCAACCTGGTCAATCTTAAAACCGCTGTGATGGGTTAAAGTGGCAGACAATTCTTCATACAGGGGCAGATTCTTTTTGCCCCAGTCTGCTCCCTCTGCCCTTCTTAGGCATGTCTTGTGGTAGGGGAGTCACCTGCATGCAACTATACCTCTTTACCTGCAACCCCTGGCTCAGGGTTGGAGAACAGAGACTTTCCAGGGGGACTATAAGCAGCTGGCACCGATTAGAGCAGCCCCCAGACTGCTCTAACCTGTGTTGGAGCCAGAGCTGGGTAAAGATTCAGGAAACTATAACCAACTTCTTGGCTGCCCTGGCACTCTATAAAATGATGGCATACTATTTAAGCGTTTATATCTTAATAAAAACAACGAGGAGTCCTTGTGGCACCTTAGAGACTAACAAATGTATTTGGGCATAAGCTTTCGTGGCTACAACCCACTTCATCAGATGCACTACTGTTTTTTTCACTCCATGCATCTGATGAAGTAACCCATGAAAGCTTATGCCCAAATAAATTTGTTAGTCTCTAAGGTGCCACAATGACTCCTTGCTGTTTTTGCTGATACAGACTAACACGCTACCCCTCTAAATCTTAATAGTAAGTCCTTGGAGTGTTCTCACTGGATAAAAGGCATTTGTTCATGGAGCCATGGCATTACCCTTTAGCAAGGGCCTTTTAAGGCAGTACAAAGTAGTAGAACAAAGTCTTACTGGGCCATTTCATATTCTTTGTAAACATAATGGTATTACTTGTTCATCTGTCCAGGTTCTCATACTATGCCCATTACTGTGGTATCCAAGAAGCAAGTAAAAAAGCTGGAAAATGTGTGCTATGTACAAATTTGGATAAAAACTTTATAATAACCATTAAGAATTTAGAAAAAAAGATGGGTCCTGATCAGGAGAATTGTACA
This sequence comes from Terrapene triunguis, assembly GCF_002925995.2. Taxonomy (NCBI): domain Eukaryota; kingdom Metazoa; phylum Chordata; order Testudines; family Emydidae; genus Terrapene; species Terrapene triunguis. The sequence continues at coordinate 14,796,235 of NW_020664419.1, forward strand.
TAGTAATTAGATTGGGTGTGGGGGAAGATCTCTGCACTAAATTCCAAGCTGAACTTTATACCTGGAACTAATCTGTAAGGCTGCTAATTTTCACTTCAGATTCCTCCTCAAGATGCATTCCTCCTGTCACACCTACAACATATTGATCAACTAATGTTGGCTAGATTGATCTGCAGTCAGATTAGCTGATAGTGTTTATATTTTTTAAAAATAATTATTTTAAATGATCTGGAACAATCAAGTTGTGTGCCCTATGTAACTGCAATCTTATGGTCATTACTTTCATTCCCTTTCCTCCTGTTTGTTACACACTTGTTTCATCTTCATTCAAATTAGATAGTAAATTCTTTGGGGACAGAGACCATTTTCCTTTACCTGTTTGTGTAGTGCCTTGCCCAATGGAGTGTTGACTGGGACTGTGTGCAACACCCAATTATAAATAATACAAAGCCGTCTAAACAGATCTGTTCAATTTGGTCCTATCGAGTAAAGTAATTCTACCTACTCTGCATTTAACCTACAGGATTATAGACACACTTTATTAATGAAAATTATTTTTTTTAATGAGAGAAAGAGTAATCCAAAATACCTAGGGGAACTGAAGGCAAATAAAGTAAATCAAGAAAAAGTGTCTCTAAAAATGTCAAGCTAAACAAAGCCTTAATAAATTAATGAAAATGTTTTTTTTTTTTTTTGGAAGACTGCCTTTCCTTCAGCGAAACACAAATTGAATAGCATTCCCATAATTTAAGACGGGGAGTCTGGACTCTAGCCATATAGTACAATAGCTTCTACTTTTATTACTGCTTATTGGATGGCAAGGAATCAAAAAGGTAAATCCCATTACAGCACCATGCAGAAAGACAGTTCATACACTGAATAGCAAAATCAAGCTGACTGCATGTTGTGGTAACATCACATTTCTGTTCAAATAACATCATTGTCAGGGACAGTAGACTTAACTAGGCAAAAGGTTTTGTATTACTCAGGTAACACTGAAACTTTTCATTGCTGTTTACTTCTGTTTAAAACCACTGTAGAGCCAACACAGCCAAAAGAGAGTGAGCTGGATTCTGTTTTTTCTTGGGCTTCAGCAGATATGTTTACTGCATTGACTGAAGCCAGCGAGACTTAAGCGTATTGATAAGCCCTTAGCCGAACTAGAGGCTTAATGACAACTATGCAATCCCATTGTCCTCAGTGAGTGTGCATCTGATCAGGATATAGCAAACAATTCTGCTGATACACAAGAAAAAAGAGAATCCATCTCACTCTATTTTAGCTGTTTGCAATGGTAACAGGAGTAAAAAGTATGAAAAGATATTTTTATCACTAAAGGCAGCAAATATGACTCTGAAAATTCATAGGGAACAGATCTGTAAAGGAAGAAGATGGAATTTTTCATAGTCATTTTTCAGAGTAAAACTGCAGCTTAACTGCAACTTTAAATAGAAAAAAAAAGTTTCATTTTAAAACTAAAGGCTTATTTACACATGGTGTTGTTCCTGATTAACCCCATGTGTGAACACTCTTATTCTGGAATAAGAATACCTTGTTTGAAAGCTATTGCACTTCAAACTCCTCCAACCCTATTTTAATCCAAACTTCCAAGTGTAGTCAAACCAGTAAGTCTGTTTATTTGGAAGCTGAAACAAAGGAGCTTGGTAGTCAGTACAGTTAAAAGATGTGAATTTCTTCAATGTTATTAACATGCTTGAGAATATTGTTAATCATGTTAAACCAGTGGAAAAACTACCTCCAAAAAAGTACACTGGTTAAAATTGCTTTTGAGTCATATGACTGCACAATATTAATGTTAATATCAATGTTATATTTTTAAATGCAATTGACTTGTTACCTGTACTTTCTAAGAAAACAATCTTCAGAACCTGTATACTACAAAGGCAAAAGAAAAGCAAGCAGATTTTGATAGCAATGAAAGTATTTTACAGAGCATTTGAGAGCTCATTCTTTTTTTAACTAAAATAAAGGGCTAATTTTTTTCTCACTTTTCATGTATTATGGATATTTTTGTCTTTTGTAATGAATGTGTGTTGCTTGATTATATAAGAAGTAGTTTGTCTTTGCAAACGTGTTCATTGTATCTTATGTTTTAAAGTCCGTGATTTGGAGCACTGATTTTTCAGTAATGCTGCCATGATTTCTCTATGTTGCTCCTCTTCATAGTAATACTTATTTTTTCTGGCAGAAGAATAAACATATGTTCCAGACATTCCGAGGAAACTTGCTAGGCTGATCTCTAGGTTAAACTACAGACATTTGTAGTCCAGAACAAACTGATAATCAGTTAACTCCATGTAAAAACTCTAGTATAGTCGTACCCTAGGCATTTAAAACTAGACTGGATAAAGGATCACTATAGACTCTAATAAAAATTCTACACAGGCAGGGAGATGGATTAGTTGACCTGATCAACATTTTCAACTTTAACTTTTCTGACACTGTGATATATGAATACATGAGCCTAGGAACTGCAGTGCCTAAGCTCTTGCGTGACTTGAAAAACAGAGACAATACTAGTATTGAATGGCTAGATGTGTGCCCTTTTCATGGTGATATTTGTATATAAGAAAGCTGAATTGATATAACAGCTGCTTTTACTATGTCCAGCAGGACGGGATTGTCAGGATTCCCAATAAAACAGGAAAGTGCTGTGGAGTCGGAACACTGAGGCACATTAGTGTTGTTTATAATACTGATAACTACTACACCCAACTCAGTGACAAAAGGGTGTAAAGTCTTTAAGGAGTCGAAAGGAAGCAAGAGGAATTATCCAGTGAAGACTGCTGAAGGAAGATGATGTCCATTTACCAAGTCATAATAAATGTGGGTTGACAGGCAAACTGAAAATATAGCCCTGGGGAAAAGCTTGTATTCAGGGCATGAGGTTAACTGAGGAAAAGACAAGGCTAAAACTCAGGCATATGACAGAATCTGATTTTACAGATTCTGACAGGGAATCAAGATCTGACATAAAAAGGATTTATAAACTTTATTGTGATGAGATACACACGTGGTTCTGAAAATGCAGTTTGCATTTCAGAGGCAATTTAAAATTGTGCAGTTTAGAAAAGGAATGTTACCCCTGCTTGTTCTTTAGAGAATCCTAAGATCTGAGAACTGATGACTCGGTGAAAACATAACCAGAGAGTGCGAGGAGAAAGATGAGGAGTCTTTAACCCATACTCACACGAGCAGTTCAATTTGCTGTAGTGTAATCACTCACACGTATAACAAATTCAGGTCTAGGTCCTTTACCTTTATGTCCTGAAGACAGTCAGTTAAATAATCAGCAGTTTATCTCATCAGCTTATTTATTTTTCTTCTTATGAGCTTGACAAAATGAGGCACAAAATGCAGACAGTCCCTGCCTTGGACAGATTATAATATAAGCAAAACAGACACAGAATAGACAGCATGCACAGGGAAGACCAGAGGAGAGAGTGACTGGGTTGTTTTGTATTCTCATTTTGAATATATCAGTAACATTATTGAAATGCCTGACTCATTTCATGTGGGCAGGGCACAAGAAGTGAATCTTGATGAAGGATTGAAGTGGAGAGCGGATAGTGGGTTGATGACTCAGAATTGGGAAGACGTAGGGGCAGCATATTGATGGTTGCAGGGGAAGCAGATAAGAGGGACTGGCATAATTGGCAAAGCAAGGAGTGGAAGTGACATGATAAGATATTAACACATAGATATAGACTGGATTGGAATTATGCAGGGATGAGGAGATAGGGATATTTTTGGTAAGTAAGAGGGAAAACATGAGAAGGAATTAGGGGGTATGGAGAGCAACTGGTCAAGTGTTCTGTTTTTACATTGAGTCTCTTCAGTTTAATCCAAAATATAAGTGTGTGATCATTGACTTACGAGGAGAGGCTGAGGGAACTGGGATTATTTAGTCTTCAGAAGAGAAGAGTGAGGGGGGATTTCATAGCAGCCTTCAACTACATGAAGGGGGGTTCCAAAGAGGATGGAGCTCAGCTGTTCTTAGTGGTGGCAGATGACAGAACAAGAAGCAATGGTCTCAAGTTGCAGTGGGGGAGGTCTAGGTTGGATATTAGAAAACACTATTTCACTAGGAGCGTGGTGAAGCACTGGAATGGGTTACCTAGGGAGGTAGAGGAATCTCCATCCTTAGAAGTTTTTAAAGCCCGGCTTGACAAAGCCCTGGCTGGGATGATTTAGTTGGTGTTGGTCCTGCTTTGAGCAGGGGGTTGGATTAGATGACCGTCTGAGGACTCTTCCAATCCTAATATTCTATGATTCTATGATTGTACATGTTTTCAGATAGACATTTGCAACTCCCAGTATTTTCTACTGGGTCACCCTGCAAAAATAGGCCAAGTAGATTCTTAGTATTAAAAAAAGGCTACTTTTGATTAAAATTCATGAATGTTTTCAGTTGCACTTCAATAACATTACTGTAAAAGACATTGCCTCCATTTAATATACTGGGTAATGTGCTCGTAAAGGATATCAGTCTAAGCTGTACGTAGAACTCACTGAACTCTTGGATGAAATATCACAGAATCACGGTGTGTTTTTACTTCATGGGTTTTTAATGAACATTTTTACGAGTTTTATGCCAAATCAATACAGTTAAAGTTAGATTCTGATAGCTTTATTCATGTTTAAGTCGTACCATACATCATGAACAGTCCCAGTGAAACAATTGAATTACTTGTGGAATAAAGTGCTACTCATTGTGACTAAAGGTATCAAAATCTGACCTGTATTTCTCCAGTGTTGCCATTTAGCAGTTTTAAATTAAAATCTATGGCATTTGATCAAGTTATTTTGGAAGACAGAAACTTTACAAAACTCATGAGAAAGAGCAAGCATCAATGATATTGTGGGAGACTGTTCTCCATTTGCTATATATTAGTCATACTGTAGCAGTATATGTTATATTTAGTTACTTGTAAAACTGTAATGGTATTAATGGTCAAATGATTATTTTTGCATTGGTTTTATGCCCAAATTTGTTTCTGGCTATGCTACTTTCATCTGGGATAATAAAAATCAATGCACTGTTTTTAGTGTTTCTAATATTGCTCAGATCATTTTTACAACATGAAATAACTAGACTGGACAGAGACTTTATGAAACAAATAGTGAAAATATTTTCAGGAAAATTTGGTTGTATGTTATTTGTGTTCTTCACAAATAAAGAAGTGTCTTCATTCTTTGTAACTGATGCCTCCCAAAGAGAGAACCAGGACCAGACTATTCAATCTAGCAGGGAAAGCTATAACATTATCCAATGGCTGGAAGTTGAAGCTAGAAAACTCAGACTGGAAATAAGGTGTAAACTTTTAAGAGCGAGAGTTATTAACTATTGGAACAATTTACCAAGGGTTGTAGTGTATTCTTCATCACTGACTACTTTTCAATATAGAGTGGATGTTTTTCTTGCTCTAGGAATTATTTTTGGGGAAGTTCTGTGTTATACAGGAGATCTTTCTATATGATCATAAAGGTCCCTTCTGATCTGGGAATCTAGGAATCTACTTTTTCCCAGTTGTAAATCTAGAATCATTGATTAAGGTTTAAAACTGCCAGCATGCATCCAAGATAAAAAGAAAATTGTGATATAATTTGGCCATTTATTGAAAGATCAAATTTCTTTCAGAACTAATTATCAGGGGAGAAAGGAGGGTAGTTAATATGCTTTGAGTGCTGAGCAGCAGTGGCCTTGGAGCGGAAAAAGAATTGATTAAAAAAAAGCTTATGAGCATGGTTCAGTGCCCACTGTAGTCTGTAAGATTCTTTCCATAGTTTTGAGTGGACTTTGGATCAGGCTATTTATTATCTTTGATCAGGACTGTATTTACAAGTATCATAAGCCAGCTTCCTCATGACTTGGCTGTTCCCAGGGCTTTTAACTATTTGACCTACCTCAGAGAGATGCTCAGGACCAGAGTCTGCTCTCACTTACACCATTGCTAACCTACAGTAATCCAACTGAGCTGGTTTTTTGTGTGAGTCAGTAGAATAGCTCTGCATCTCCACACAGAATGAAAAAACTTGACAGTTCCAAGGCTCAGTCCTGCAAGGCCCTCTGCACATAGCACAACCCCTGAAGTCAAAAGGTGTTCAACGAGCATAGATCATTCAGGATCATACCCAACATTATGGTGGGAGATGCTGAAGATATAAATTCTGTAGAAACTAGGACTGTACTAAGCTCAGGAATATGCAACAAAAAGTGCCAATGGATTATTAATAGAGCTTTAGAATTTGCCGATTGACTGAAATCAAAATGTTGACAAAGTTCCTCCAGAAACCACATAAGGGTCTGATAGTTTCTTGCCAGCTAGACTGCCTGTCTCTAGGGCAGCCTGCCAGGCAGACTATCCCATAGTCAAGGACCTTAGGCCTTCCAGGATACATGCTCCAGATGAGATGACGGGAAACCAGGTAGGTTTCAAAACCAAATTGGAATGAAAGCAAATTTCAGCAAATGGAATTATCTCCACAGAGCAATAATCATTAAGAACTTTTGTACCACATCAGCAACATATTGGCTTATACTTCATACATAAATACAACTCATATGTTAATACTTTGGGATATTAGCAACAACAGCTTGCTACCTTCAGGTGGAATACAGTAAACTTATTCATAAGGAGTCTGAGTATAAAATAAATTTAGTACACATCAAGCATAATGTGAGGCCAAATCCTTAGCTGATATAAATCACATAGGTCTATTGACTTCAGTGGAACAACACTAATTTATACAAGCAGAGGATATAGCTCATGGAGGACTGCCAACCCCAAACGTTCCAAACTCATGAGTCTGGCAGTGTAGTCGTGTGGTGGTCGGTCCTCCCTCTCTGAGTTGGAGGGAGGCCATCCCATCTCACTACATCATTGGGATCTCAGCCTAGTATTGGGGAACTAGCAGTTTGGCGATAGTGTCCCAACTGGCCCTAATCTCCTCCTGCAGAGAAGGGCACACCCAGTAATCACTCAGCTCTGGGCTCTTGCAGCAGAGTCGGAGAAAAACCCAGTAGTCAATTAGCCCCGGTCTCTTGATTCAGAGACAGGGCAAGCACAGGGGTCAGACGTCCTAGCTTCAGCAGACAACCAACAAACCCAGGCCCTGGTGGTGGCAGGTGAGGTCTGGGCCTATTCCACCGGACCCCCAACCCAGGGCCCTAACAGTGTCGGAGTGGTCTGCCACTGGGTCAGCAGGGCTCCCAACCGCAACACACTGGCCGTACCTGAGGCAAAGCTGCAGCCAGACTGCCACTTTGGTTGGCTGCCCCTGGGCCACTTCCTCCCCTCCCCTTGGGGTGTACCTGGATTAGCGGGGCATCATCTGCCTCTTCTGGGTAGGTGTCCCATGGCAAGGCATCACTGGGCTCAACAGCAGTGTCAGCAGCTGGGAATGTCTGTCTCCCTCTGTGTCTCAGCCCAAACTGAGCGGGAGGCCCTGCCCTTTATATTTCCTGTTCTGGTGTCATACTTCTGGTGGGAGGGGTGAGGCAGTCCTGGCTCCACCTACGTGGGCAGGGAGGGTGGTTCTTCCCCCTCTGGCTCAGAAGGAGGCCACCCGGCCTCACTGCAGGCCCCAAAAATCATTAGATTGGCTTATGAATCATGAGACCAATTACAAAAATACATTTTGGTTCCTTTTATTTGTATTCTGGTTTTGAGCCCTGTTACACTATACTGGGATCACGTTTTCATGCTTTTCTCCCCAACCATGCAGGTAAAAAATTACCTTAAAATTAAAAATACATCTGAGATTCTCACTTATTCACATCACTGTAGAATCTGAGTCTTTAAGAAAAACATGAATTATTGCAAATCTCAGAATTAAAATCTTGAAAGATGGCAACAGAGCCTAAGGTTTGTTCAACTAAACTGATAGATCATTTGCCAAGATCATCTCGGTATATCTCATCTAATCAATCCCCTGCCGTTTGGGGGCCTCAGGGATTGGTGCACTGCAGTCCCTCCTATTCTCTGCCTGTGACGTAGAATAGTTTAGTTTTCTGAGGGCTCTAGTACTTTAGACTAATTTCAGTTGTTGGGTTTGTTGTGGGTGCTGGGTGGGATTGGTAACCTGTGATGTACAGGAGGTCAAACTAAATGATCTTGTGGTCCCTTCTTACCTTAAACTCTATGACTTTATGACTCTAGGTGGCCCACATTACTTTGGAGATGGTCTTTCTTATTGTGTAAGACCATGACAGCTGTTGGGCTTGGGTTAGCATCCCCTTGATTTAAAATGGAGGAGACTGTAATGGTGGGAGCCATTGATCCAAGTTCATTCAGGCAAAATAACCTCTTTATTCATACAGCTTGTTGCCTGAAGGGTTAGTGGAGAGCATTCTTTGGTTGTTTTTTGTTTAAGGAGAAAGTGTTGGAGTCTGTATTGGCACTGGGCCAAATTTTTATTTATATTGAGGGCAGGTCTACACTTAAAATGTTGCTGAAGCGCTTTAGTGAAGATGCTTCTATGATGCTAACAGGAGAGCATAGTTAATCCACCTCCCTGAGAGGCAATAGCTGTGTCGATGGGAGAAGCTCTCCTGCCAACATAGTGCTGTCTACACAGGGGGTTAGGTTGGTATAATGGCCAAACACACCCCAGAGCAATGTCTGTACTGGATATAAGTCTGTACTGGAGACCTGATCTGACCATAAACTCACACAGGCACGTGTACATACATTCTCTAATTTTGAGCTAAGGGCCTGATTCAGTGTCCACTGAAGTCATGGGAGCCTTTCTTTTACTTTCTGTGGGTGTTGGATCAGGCTTTTATGTGACTGTCCTGATTAGCGCCTTATAGAAATCAATATAAGAAGCTACAGATGACTCAGTAAAGAGATCTTGCAGTCTTTATTGGGGGAAAATTACCAATTATTTCAAATGCTTTATGTGCTTCTGTGTCAGTGACAATTACTAATACTCATGTGTATGGGGCATTGTAATGAAAAGTAAAATAATAGGTAGGTAAGTGCAATTTTTAGACAAAATATGTGAACCATGCTAAAGTGTAGATATCCCTCATTTTGGATGCTAGCAACATAATGATCTATTTGCTGACAAAGAAGGCTACTTCTATTTTAAATATTAAACAATCCCTTCTTCATACCTTGTCGTGTTTGCACTTTAGTTTTTATAAGTGTTTGATTCACACATAACACTCTTTTCATATGCAATTCTAATAAATAATTTACAATTCTTATTATTTATTATATTTTCTAAATCTATTTTGGCCTAGAGCCAGCAAGATATTGGTGGAATGCTTAACAGAATTCCAGTTATTATTCTTGGCCTTGTAAGACTTCATAAGCGGCCTGTAAGGACAGAAACAAAATGACAGGGCAATTGCTAGTTTTAATCTGTTTGACGTTCAGTTGCGACCATTCTTGAGTATGACAGAGCAAAATATAAACTGCACTGTGGGAAGAAAAGAAGAATACAAGGGCTGAGCACCTCATGTGAGGTGCTTGGTGGCTGAGGCCCAGATTTACAAAGGCATTTAGGTGCCAAAACATGCAGATAGGCACTTAGTGGTATTTACAAAAGTGCCACAGTGAAATAGGCACCTATGTTTCATTGACTTTCAATGGCAGTTAGACGCCTAGCCATTTGGCACCCATCTCTATCTTTGGGTGCCTCAATACCTTTGTAAATCTGGCCCTGGACACTTTGCAGAACTGGATGCACATTTTTCTTTTTTCTTCCCAGGTCAGTAACATAATCCCTTCCAGCTCTCCCTCTGTGATTGTAGGATTAGCCTTTAAAGACCCTTTTTTTTTTTTGCAAGAATACTTCCATTCTAAAATTATCTGAAGCATGTCTTTGATGTAGAAATTAAAGGGGTCTCTGTTCTTCAGCCACTGTTTTCTAACATATTATTACTATCACTGTTATTTCTCTGTTTATTATATTCTATGTTTCCAAATAACACCCTCCAAGTGATAGGTGTTTCAACAGACACTAAGCCACTGGGTTGGCACTATGAAGAAAATAGGAGCTCCAGTCCAAATGCTGTAAAAGAAATTGAATCTATTAGGCCTTCCCCCATCTTGTTGAAAAGAACAAAAAGAAACACACAACAAAGGTTTCTGTAATTTATAGCATAAGGATCTTGGTCCAATAATGGGGCTCATTAGCTGGCTCTGAATTAAAGTTTCCAAGCTAACTCCTTCTCCAGAGGTTTCTGGTTTTTTTTTATACTGTTTACTATGTCTCAGGTTCTCATTTGAAACCTGCTGCAACTATAGCCAAGTTCTGCTGAAAGCAATCTGACTCTTCTGTAGCCAGGCAACCACCAACATGAGTTTATGCACAGGTGCCCATTTGCCATTTGTCCTTTTCCTAGTTTTCTGGGAAAGGTAGAAAGAGAGACAGAATGCAGCAACGATTTACCAAAGGAAGAAGAAAACAAAAGAAGGATGACCTATCTTTCATTCATATCCCATTGTCTCATACACACACTTTTATCACACAAAACTAGAAAATCCAGAATAGGGAAAAAGAACTAATTTCTATCGGAAAAACAGATAAACAAAAGTCCAAAGCAGTCCATTAAACAGAAAGACCATCCTATTACAATGATGAACAAACATACAGGAAGGTATTGTCTCAATGTGTATAAGAGGTTTAGATGTTAGGCATATATGGGCAAGCTTTCTCGAAAAGAACAGCAATATTTTGGGTGAATGATAAAATTTTCAAGGGTATTTATGCCCTCCTGTTACTTTCGATGCATTAAATTTTGCATTAAAATGTTGCATTCTGTGTGGTTTAGATGAATGGTGTGAGTCTTCCAGCAAAAGCTATCTATGGGAACCAGGAAAATAATTGTGTACAATGTGCATAGGATTTTGATTACAAGTACTGTAGAGACAACAATAACAGCCAAAAGCACAATATGATTTTACTTTCAAAAATATTTATTTTATTCAATGTTGTTTGTTATGTTATAGGTACAAGAATGGCTGTGCTTAAACTGCCAGAGACAAAGAGCAATATCAGGACAACTTGGGGATATGGGCAAAATGCCACCTCCAATGGCAGCCCCTTCACAATCAGTATCCAAACCATCTGTTGTTCCTCAGAGCCAGCCTATGCCAACCGAGTCAGATCACCCTCAGAAAACTGCAGCACTGCCTACCCAAATAGTGGAAAAATCAAAAGAAGAACCAGGAATTCAGAAGAAAGTTCCAAAGCTTCCGCAGGGGAAATTGGCAAAGACTCTTTCAGCTGATAAAATTCAGCAGGGGATTCCGAAGGAAGATCCAAAACTTCAACAGGGGAAATTGGCAAAGACGCTTTCAGCTGATAAAATCCACCAGGGGATTCCGAAGGAAGATCCAAAATTCCAGCTGGGGAAACTGGTTAAGATACCATCAGCTGATAAAATCCAGCAAGGAATTCAGAAGGAAGCTCCAAAAATTCAGCAGGGGAAACTGGCAAGGAAACCCTCAGCTGATAAAATTCACCAGGGAATACAGAAAGACGATCCAAAACATCAACAGGGGAAACTGGCAAAGACGGCGTCAGTGGATAAAATTCCTCCGGAGATAAGTTCAGATGTAAAGCAACTTATAAGCAAATTGGAAGAAGACAAAAAATGTGTACTCCCAGAAGAGAAACCATTCTTCCCAGAGGACAAAAAAGAGGACGTCAAAGTTGAGACTAAAGGACAAGGTATCAAGGAGAAGTTAGAAGCCAAAGTACCTCCTGAGGAATTGCAGGTTAAGAAACAAGAGGAGATTAAGAAGGAAGATTTGGCCACTGGGATTCCACAAATGGTATCCAAACATGAAAAAATCCAGAAAGAAGAAACCCTAGCTCAAGTAGCACCTTTGCCAAGACCTGATCGTGTGGAAACAGTGAAAGAAAAAACAGTAAGATTTTTTTTCTTTTCCTTTTGCTACTGTAGGCAATAAAGGACCTGCTTCTGCAAACCCATACTTATGTGAGTGGTCCTTACTCTCAGAGCTGTTGCAATGACATGGGATGTCTCTCACTAGTAAGGGTGATAACTGTCAGTAAGGCTTTGCGCAACAGGGCTCATAGTGCCCTTGTATGGGTTTTCATTTGAGTTTGCATAATTTTCAGTCTCTACAGTTCAGAAATGAGACTGAACCAAAATTGCTTTTTTGAAGTCAGATTCAAACCTTTCTATTTTTTTAATGGCTGTTGTAGATTCCTTTAGGCTTTTGTTCAGTTTTAATCGTTGAAGCTGATACACATATTTCATAGATCTCAATCCTTGGGAGAACCAAGCTGCAACAATGTTTCACTCTGCTAATGACTGTTTTCACTGGTCTCTCTTGATTATTTTTTGCTGTAGAGATTTTGATTTGGAGGAAGTGACCAGTATAAATGATAAAATGGCTATATTTCTTAGTCCGGAAATGATGGGCAAATGTGCTGATTTCATGGGCCTTCATCCTTCTTTGGGATCTGCTAATACAGATTTTTATGTCCATGTGGGGTTGCATTGGCCCACCAAAGGCAAATGGGATTTGCATGATACAGGGGTCTGCAATACTAAATCCCAGTATAGGATTAATGCTATGTTTTGTAGTAAACTTACATACATAATATATAACTCATCCACATTATATATCTTATTTCCTTCTCTTGTGGAAAATTGCATGTTTTCAAGTTGCAATTATATATGGACTTTCCATTCACATAAATCAATGAATGTTAGCATGTACTAACTGATATACCTGGCTGCACTGTACAGACGAATTTCCTGTACCTACTGTAATTGTTAAGCCATTCGTCAATTAAATGTGGCTAAAAAAATGATTTATACATATTTTGTGGGAGATGAAAAATTGTGCTCCTTCTAATTAACTTTGAACTAGTGATTGATCATTCATTAGAAAAGTACTGGGGTGGGTGAAGGGAAATTCTTTCATGTCTGCCAGGTATGACAAAAGCTTTCAAATAGAGCTGGTCCATTTTTCAACAACAAAACCCACCAAAATATTTTGGCTGAAAACTGAGAGAGCTTGATTTGGAAATGCAGTTGTAGTGCCTCATGGGAGTTGCAATTTGGGTGCCTCATACTCTCATTCTCTTCTGAAAGACAGACTCCCTGGCTGGACTACATCCAGAGGTGAAAGTAAGCCGGTCCGGTCTGGTACGGCTTACCGGACTGGACCGCCTTGTCCGGTGGTGATTTAAAGGGCCCAGGGCTCCAGCCCCTGTGGGGAGCCCCAGGCCCTTTAAATCGCTGCCAGAGCCCCGGGGGTCCGGCAGCTGGGCTTGGGCGGGGATTTAGTGGGTCCGGTGCTCCTGCAACTGCAGGGAGCCCCGGGCCCTTTAAATCCCCGCCCGAGCCCTGCCGCCCCGGGGTAGCGGCGGCAGGGCTCCCACAGTGATTTAAAGGGCCTGGAGCTCCGTGGCGGCCGGAGCCTTTAATTTGCCCCTGAGCCCTGGGGCTCCCAGCCGCCTCTGCAGCTGGTAGTTCGAGGGTGATTTAAAGGCCCTTGGGCTCCCAGCCACAGCCGGAGCCCCAGGGCCTTTAAATCTTGAAAGGTCCCGCCTCTTCTGGTTGAGATCACACCTCTTCCGGTTGAGGCCACACCCCCGTTCAGGACTCCGGCTTAACGGTAAATCCTTTAAGTTACTTTCACCCCTGACAACATCTAACATGATACACCATGGTCTCTCCTTATGGTGAGGGGAGGTAATTGCACCATAGGAGTCCTAGCCATGATGCATCATGGGAGATGAGAAGATGCATTTTAAAAATGGGAGCCCAGTCTATAGAGAAGGATGGGGCTGTAAGGAAATGGAACTACAACTCTCATGTGGCACAGGATATCCAAAACAACATATTTTAATTTTTGGCAGAAAGATTTCATTTTGGGGGCATTTGATTTTTCAACAAAAAATCAGAATTTTCCATGGACAAGAGATACTTTTTCACAGAATATTTTGTTTTATGAAAAACCCAATTTTCTGTCTAACAACATTTTTGATGGACAATTTTCAACCAGCCCGATTCTTCAATTTCTATAATTTCATTTTGTATTATGCAAAGACTAAAAAATGTTGCCTAGTGTTTAGGGCATAGGTCTGAGATTCCAGGGTTCTGTTGCTAGTTCTCAGACTCATACACTAATCATGGTATTTCACCTGATTTCTGTATAGAAAACTTGCTCACTTTCTTTTTGTGTTAGTACCACTAAATACTTATTACAATCAAGGGGACTACTGGAATAAGGTGAATGGGATTTAGCCTTCTGTACCTCACTTTACTGATCTATAAAATGAATATAATGATAAACATATACTCCACATTACCAGAGTGAAGCTTTGGCATTTACTTAGTTAATATTTGTAAAGCAATTGGAGTTACACACATGAAAGGAGCTACTTATATATATAATTTTTATTATTATTATTATTAAACCCAGAACTCTTTGAAACATAACACACATTTTGATAAAGATACTAATTTTTAAATGCAAGGGTTACATTATTTTTTTCCTTTCCTTCTTTTTTTGGTCACTGGGGAAATCCTTCTTAGTTTCTACCAATGTGAAAATAAGTTGTACATCTGTTAGTTTGTTTCCTAAAAGCAATTATGAAAAATTATTGTTATTTATTGAACACCATTAATGTTTTCTCTGAAGTACAACAAACAGCAGGAGATACAATCTTGCCCCAGGACTCTTGTCAACTAAGTAAAACAGAATATAACAATTTGAGTAGATTGCACATTGACACCTCTTGATTTGGTGCAGGTCAATCTCCAGGCAGTGCAGAATATTTTTTAAAATGAATTTTGGAGAGGAATAGTTAAAGGATTTCTATAAGAAGTATTTTTAAAGTAGGGATTTGAGTGAAAAGGTAATAAATGTTAGCACTTACAGTTGCTATATGCAGTTTGCTATCTCTATGCAAACATTAATTACATCTCACAGTATTCCCATGAGATAGATCAATATTAGTATTCCCATTTAACAGAGAGCGAAATTAAAGCATACATTGCAGCCGAGGTGCGTGGTTTCAGCACGTGATCCGAGCTAGCTTTAATCTAGCTAGCGTGAGTACCATTAGTGAAGTCACAACAGCAGGCTTCAGCATGGTCTGTACAAGCCCATCTAGAACCCTGAGTACTTACACGGGTGGCTAGCCCATGCTGACACCTGTGTAGCCACAGCTTCACTGCTGTTGGTACTTGCACGAGCTAAATTAAAGCTATATTGGGTATGTTTACACGTGCTGTCATCACACCTCTGATTGCAACATATACATACTCATACAGAGGTTAAGGTCCTCATCCACAGCCCAGTAACATCAATGAAAACGCTTCACTGGGCTTTGGCTCAGATTCTGAAGGACTTGCCCAAAGCCATTGAGTCAGTAATTAGACCCAAGATTAGACTTCATTAGATTCTGGCTCTTATTCCTGTGTTCGGTCCACTTGACAACACTGCCCTGCTACAATTATTTGGTTTTAGGTTTTGTCCGTGCATTATCTTGACCATTATGTATTATCTGTCAAAACACCTGCTAAGTTTCAGAGTTACAAGATCAATAATTGGAGGAGGAAGGAAAGACCAGTTTACAAGGGGCTTTTCTCTGAGTGCCTGGACATAGTGAGAAAGTAGAGCTGGTCATAATTTTTCAGTATTATGATTAATTTATTTTATCCAGAATATTTACACAAGATCTTTTGAAAATACTTCATAAAGAAGTCAGCATTTTTGACCAGCTGTAGTAAGGGAGGAGACTGGGCAAATTCAAAAGGACCAAAACAAAGCCCTTTTTCTCCAGCATTTTAAAGAGTGATAAGTGACAACTTTGATGTCAAAGAATCATTTACTGGTTTGTAAAATTTGATGTGTCTTAGCAAATATACAGTTGCCAAAATGTGTATGTTCTTCTCATTGGTTAAAATCTTACACAACCACTGGTCTTTCTAGTAATTCATTGTTTCTTAATTAGAGCTGATTCAGAAAAACTTTGACCAGAACATTTTCCATTGGAGAATTCAGTTCTGTTGAAATTTAAACAATTTAAAAAATTGCATCAATTTTGCCAGTATTTAATTGAATAAAAGTTCCAACAATATTGAAACATCCTGTTTTGAAGTTATAATGAAATGTTGCAATTTTTTCCTTTCAAAATGTCTTTTTGTTATGATTTTTTTATTTTGTACTATATTATCTTTTATAAAATAAAATAAAATAAAAAAAAAGGTTTTTACCAACTCCAAACCACTTCTTTTAAAAAAATTCTTTCTTCAAGAATTTCAAAATTATTGGGTTTAATTCCTAATCAGAACGATTTTTAAATCTCCAACTCCTTAACAAAACAGAGTTTCCATTCTCTGCACAGGTCTGTTCTTAATCCTTGTAAGAATGACTCAGTCTTAGAAAATTTACATAGCATACCTTTTAAACATTCATTTTCTTTTGAACAATATTCTAATTTAATCTAAATAATTTGACATCTGTAAGCAATTTAGCCACAAAACATTTAAATATTACCCTCTCCACTTAGTAATGTCATTCCTACCATGCCAGGGAATATTATAAAGAGATACCTTGAACAGCATTGTCAGAATCTGAGTGATGGATAAATATGTAAGAATAAGGGGGATTTGGAAAATGAAAAACTCTTACAGGAAATAGTTAATAATACCTAGCTCTTATATAGTGCTTGTCAAAGGAAGGTAGTATCACCATCCCCTTTAATAGATTGGGTAACAGACACACACCTCTAGTTAACAGGGCCGGTGCAAGGAAGTTTCGTGCCCTAGGCGAAACTTCCACCTTGCGCCCCCCCACCGCCCTGAGGCGCCTCCCCCCACCCCCCCGGGAGCCATGCGGCAGCTCCCCACCCCAGCTCACCTCTGCTCCGCCTCCTCCCCGAGCACACCGCCGCCGCTCTAATTCTCCTCCCCTCCCAGGCTTGCAGCGCCAAACAGCTGATTGGCGCCACAAGCCTGGGAGGCGGGAGAAGTGGAGCAGCGACGGTGTGCTCGGGGAGGGGGCGTAGCAGAGGTGAGCTGGGGTGGGG
>NW_020664419.1:14813392-14840463 GCF_002925995.2 Terrapene triunguis
CCCCCTGGCCCGGGGAGCCGTGCGGCAGCTCCCCACCCCAGCTCACCTCTGCTCCGCCTCCTCCCCAGCACGCCACCCCCGCTCTAATTCTCCTCCCCTCCCAGGCTTGCGGCGCCAAACAGCTGATTGGCGCTGCAAGCCTGGGAGGAGGGGGAAGTGGAGCGGCGACTGCGCGCTCGGGGAGGGGGGTGTAAGAACGCTGTAAAAAAAAAATTGGGGGCACTGCTTTTTGGTGATCCCAAATCTTGGCGCCCTAGGCAACCGCCTAGTTTGCCTAAATGGTAGCACTGGCCCTGCTAGTTAACAGACAGGTAAAGTGACTTCCTCAAGACTGTCTAGCAGGTGAGTGGCAGAACCAAGGAGAGAACCCAGGTCTCCTGAGTCCCAGTCAACTGCTGCAGCTGTTAGGCCACACCTGCCTCTAAGGCTGTAGTGATTTAGAGCTTTAAACAGAGGGTTTAATTGCTGTAATATAGGTACCTCCAACACATTTTTAATTTTCATAGGAATGAAAATGAAAACTTCAAATGTAGCCTCTCTAGCAGGCCAGTCCAACTTCATGGAAAAATAATCTTGTCCTCTGCCAATAGAAAGACATTACCATTGAGTTAGGTGGGAATTGGAGCAGGGTTTAAATTGGCAAGCTTACAGAAAGAAGGCCCTGTAGGTTTGTACACCATTCCGGAAAGCCTGCTGAACTTGACTGTATGAACCTGAGTCCCTCCTAGTTTTGACAGTGAAGCAGTTATATGTTTGCCATCAACTTCAGGCCCCTAATGTTGTTCTCTGACAGTGGTAGCAGTAATTTCACCATCCCACCAACATAGCCCTCACGCGCACTGTATTTTCCTTCAAATAGCATCATTCATCAAAACAAGTTGTTCTACAGTTATAATTGCCTTGAATGTAAGAAGTGATATAAGGCATGCAATGATACATCACAGGTAAATTAGATGTATGTTGCCTCAAAACACTATGATGTGTCTTATTATATTTGCATGATGTGTATCACCAGACATGCAACTATACACATGGGCGTAAGGCGTAAAATAAATTATTGTAAATTTTTCTCCTCCCATAGTGGATTTTTAAAAAGCTCATTACATATATTCTTATAGCTCAGGGGTAGGCAACCTATGGCACACATGCCAAAGGTGGCACGCAAGCTGATTTTCAGTGGCACTCACACTGCCCGGGTCCTGGCCACTGGTCCGGGGGGCTCTGCATTTCAATTTAATTTTAAATGAAGCTTCTTAAACATTTTTAAAACCTTATTTACTTTACATACAGCAATAGTTTAGTTATATATTATAGACTTATAGAAAGACACCTTCTAAAAACCTTAAAATGTATTACTGGCACGCGAAACCTTAAATTAGAGTGAATAAATGAAGACTCGGCACACCGCTTCTGAAAGGTTGCTGACCCCGGTTATAGCTAATAGAAGCACGTTAATATTTTAGAGCAAATTCTGCTCCCCAGTTGTGCAATGTGGAACTCCTGCACAATGCAGGCCCCTATTACGGACTACACAATTCCATGAGTAGAGCTCCCTCTGGTAGCAAGGGGAGCTCTATGCAGAGAGTGCAGTAAGAACGCTCATTGCGGATTAGAGACTAAATGTTTATAAGCTGTCATCTCATTTGTTATTCAGTGATTACAAGAGAGGCTGTTTCTAGGCAAGGGACCAAAGGGCACAGAAGAGCTTGGGCTGGCAGTGTTCAACGCTGGAACGACAGGCAGTAGAACTACCTCTAGCTCTCTTAGCCTGTTCTGTCAGGGGATAGCAGGGGATAAATTACAGTTTGGACTCCATAGATAGCCCTGTCAGCAGCAGCTAGAGGGGGATGTGCCTGAATCGGTTCATCTCCTGGCTGCCCTGACCCAGGGCTGTCCCTACCCATACGCAAAGTACGCAGCTGCGTAGGGCACCAGGAAATTTGGAGCACCAAATTTCCTGGTGCCCTACGCAGCTGCATGCTGCTCCGGCCCCTGCGCTGCCTCTTCCCTATGGCCCCCACCCCAGCCCCGCCTCTTCCTGCCCCTACTCCACCCCATCCCCGCCCCCACTTCAGCCCTTCCCCTGAGGACTGCCGCAGGGCAGGCCTGACCCTGCACTCACCGACCCGGCCCCAGCCCACTCTGCTCCGCTGGCTCCCAGCTGTGCCGCCGGTGAGTGCTGGGGGGCGGTTCCTCCCTGCCCCACAAGTCACAAGGCTGGGCGCCGGGGGAGCAGAGCAGAGTGGGCTGGGGCCGGGTTGCTCTACCCTGTGAGTGCGGGGTTTGGCCTGCCCTGCACTCACCGGTCGGCAGGAAGTGGAGCGACCTGGCCCCAACCTGCTCACCTCCGCCAGCTCATGCTGGGGGGCGGTTACCCCCTGCCCTCCAAGCCTGCTCCTGCCTCCCCGCGGAGGCCTGGGGCCAGATACCCCCCAACACACACACGGAGGCCTGCCGCGGGGGGGGGCGAGGGCGGGGCTGTGTCTGGCACCAAAATGGCTAGGGATGGCCCTGCCCTGACCACTCATCCTGTCTGGTCTATGCCTGCTGGCTCCAGACCACAGCAAAACAGAGGTGACTGTCTCTTCTGGGAGGATTTTCCACAGCCAGGAACCTACAGCCCAGGCTCCATTGGCTTTCACCAATGGGACCCAGTGAGGCAGTCAAGCCCTAGGAGTCTGTTTGATCATGATTTTAATTTGATCGATGTTTTAATTTAGTAGCTCATCAAATTTATCCATGAAAGGCTCCATCTTATAAAAGCTAAAATAAATAAATAATTACAGATAGATCTTGAATGAGTATAAAGTTTTAGGGTTACGTCTACACTTTGAGCTGGGGTGTCAAGGAGACATACTCATGCTAGTTCTCATCACATTAGAGAGCTAAAAACAGAATCTAACCGCAGTAGTGTGAGTGGCAGGAGGCATAGCTGCCCCAAGTACAAGCCCACGAGAGACCCTAAGCACGTACTGAGGGTGGCTGGCCCATCCTGCAGCTCATACTGCTGCAGCTACACTCTATTTTTAGCATGGTAGCTCAATCAGCGCCCTGGCGAGTATGTCTCCTTGAGATAGGAATCACACACCCAGCTCCAAGTCCAGATATACACCTCTACCTCGATATAACGCTGTCCTCGGGAGCCAAAAAATCTTACCGCGTTATAGGTGAAACCGTGTTATATCGAACTTGCTTTGATCTGCCAGAGCGTGCAGCCCCGCCCCCCCGGAGCGCTGGTTTACCGCGTTATATCCGAATTCGTGTTATATCAGGTTGCATTATATCGGGGTAGAGGTGTACCTTAGATGTGAAAACCTCATGGAAAAGTTCAAGTGACTAAAATAAGACATAGACATGCTCTGAAAAATTTCCTTTAAATGCTTGCTTTGTTGGCAAAAGGAAAGAAAACAGGCAAACCTGTTTTGTTTTGTTTTTTAAAGGTTATATTTTAGTGTGGCCCTTATATGAAGATTAGATGTGATGTTGTTGATTTCCAGGGTAGTTTTCTCTGAGTAAGGAGAGATAAATGGTGTCCTGGGTCATACTGATTTCCTAATTGTTATTGAACAAAAAATGTTTGGAGTCCAATAGATTAACTCTCAATAGCATTTTAGTGTCAGGGTTACCACCAGAATTGTCAAAAGAAGTGAGTACTTCTCGTGGCGCATGCCTTAGCAAATACAATGGCATTGGTCCTGATATCAGATATTTGGGCACACGGTATTGGTAAAAAGAGCTCTCGTCTATTCAAAGGTTAATACCTAATTTTGCAAAGTGTACGGTAAAGCATTCCAATGTAGCTGAGACTGATACCAATGTATTAATATAACATTAATTAATATACAGTATGAAGAGGGTAGTTGTTTTAGCACAGTGTGTCTATACACACACAACACATCCAGCACAATGGTAAGGTGCTTTGAATATAAATCATAATTATTTTTAAAATCTCACCCTGATTAATCTTCAAAACTCTAATAATTGGCAATAAGAAATATTTTTCTACAAGGGTTTTTTTAAATGGAATTGCAAATAAACTCTCTATAATTTAAAAGACCTGAAGGTATATATAAGTATAATAGTAAAAGTAACTGTTCACCCCATTTCAGTAACAGATTTGCTTCACAATAAGTTTCCATTAAAAACAACTTTTTTCTGATAAAATAAGTAGACAAAACAAAGCTTCAAATCAGTCATTTGCTACAGTCCAGGGATGGCCAATATTGGTGCCGAATATTGCTTAGTTATTTACTGAAGGCATAAACCTGCGTAGTGAACTTGTCATGGCATGGGGGGCAGGAGGCTTTTGGATAATGGCTTTCAATATGCCAGTGGAGGCAGGGACACTTGTCAGTGAAAGTGGGATATGTTGTCAGCTAGGAGGCAGTATGGGTACCTGTCATTTAGGGGAGGATAAGATATTTTATTAGCTGGATGGGGGGCCCTTGTCGCTAGGAGGTGTAGGAATGTTTGGCAGCTGTGAGACAGTTTGGGGGATAAGTCTCATTCAAAAACAGGAGTATCCTTGGGGTGAAGGTATTGCCAGAAGAGATGGATGGGTGGTTTTGTCACCTTGAAAGGCGGCTAGAAGCACTTGGTCATGTATGGAAAGTTCTGGAAGTTAGGAGGGTAGTCAGGGACTTTTAACTAGTGATAAGGAAGGCTAGCACTGCTGGGAAGATTGGGTTGGTTTTGGTTTTCAGTTAGGTGTGTCTGCCTCGTAGGCTTTTTTCTCTTCTCTTCAGATCACTGGCTGACCTTCCTGTTTTTCTCCTTATGACTCCACTTTTCTAGCAGCAGCAACTACCTACATTACCAAGGAACTTAGAGCCCATCTGCTTCTATACCTAGGCACTGGGAAAATTCCTCCCAGTTGAATTTTTGTGCACTCTGCCATGCAGTAGATTCTGTGGTGTTCCAGATCCCATTCACTCACTTCAGTATTTCATGCATTCTGCTTCATCCTAGAGAGTTCAGCACTGGGAGGCAGAAACCAAAGGCCCATCATCCTGGCAGGTGAGGTTATTCTTGGGGACGGGAGATTACATTGGGAAAGGAGGCAGTAGATGCCAGAAATGCTGCAGGCTGCGATATAGCAATCCCTGTTCTACTATATCTACAACTACTTAGGCCTGGTCTACACTACGACTTTAATTCGGATTTAGCTGCGTTAATCCGAATTAATCCTTAACCCGTCCACACAACGGAGCCAGTTACTTCGAATTAAAGGGCGCTTAAAATCGATTTCTGTACTCCACCCCGACGAGCGGAGTAGCACCAAAATCGATTTTGTTAATTCGAATTAGGGGTAGTGTGGCCGCACACCACCGAATTAATGTGGTTAAAATTAATGGGGTAGTGTGGCCGCACACCACCGAATTAATGTGGTTAAAAACCGAATTAATGTGCTTAGTGTGGCCGCGCACAATCGAATTTATACAATCTGTTTCCCAAATTCGAATTATCTAAATTCGAATTAATCTCGTAGTGTAGACGTACCCTTAGTCAGCTTTGTATCCTAGGTGACTAAAAAACCACATTTAAACTAAACCCATCAAAACCTTGCATTGATCATCTACTACTGTGCAACAGACTATAATTAGAAAGTGTTCTGAAAGATAGAGGACTACAGTATTTATTTATGTTTAAAAATAAAAGATCATTAAGCGCCTAACATGATTAAATCAGTTGCCTGTGTGAACTGTCATGCAAAGCATAATTAGATTAAATTGAAAAAGCCTCATAATTTGAGGATCTTTTTTTAGATGTTTTAAGAGCTTTGCCTACTAAAATTAGTGTTTCATTAATTTATGGTTTGATCTTCTGGTTTAAAATACTTATCATAATGTTTCATTAGGGACATTAACTCTTCTTTGAGAAAAAGCCTTGTATGTAATTGCCTGGCGACATTAAGAATTGATATATATATACATATTTATTTTCTAGGAGCAGGAGGTTGACAAATCAGACACGTCAATCTCTCAGCAACAGAGAAGTCCACAAGGTCTGAGTGACACTGGGTATTCTTCTGATGGGATATCAAGTTCACTTGGTGAAATTCCAAGTCTTATCCCCAGTGATGAAAAAGATTTACTCAAGGAACTTTCTAAAAAAGATACTTTTTCGCAAGAAGGCAGTCCTTCAAGCCCCTCAGATCTTGCCAAGTTGGAAAGTACCGTTCTATCAATTTTGGAAGCTCAGGCAAGTACACTTGCTGAGGAAGAGTCTGGGAAGACCAAAGATCTTTATGGTATATATGGCGAACAGACAAAAGATCCGCATAGAACAAAGCCTTTGCCAATGACTCCAGAACCTTACAGTTCAGATGAGGAGGATCTGGAAGACATTCAAGAAGAAGATGAAGAAGGTCTTGAAGAAGATGGAAAACAAAGTGTTCCGACTCAGAAAGACTATAAGGAAAAGACGGATGCAGTAGATGATATATCAACAAGAAGGCAACGCTATGATTCTGTAGAAGACAGTAGTGAGAGTGAAAATTCACCTGTCCCAAGAAGAAAAAGACGAACTAGTGTTGGCTCTTCAAGTAGCGATGAGTACAAACGAGAAGACAGTCTAGGATCAGGTGATGATGAAGACTTCATTCGAAAACAGATTATAGAAATGAGTGCTGACGAAGATGCCTCAGCTTCTGAAGATGATGAATTCATTAGGAACCAGCTTAAAGAAATCAGTGTAATTGAAAGCCAAAAGAAGGAAGAAGTGAAAGTCAAAGCTAAAGGGACAGCTGGAAAACATAGAAGGATGATGCGGAAAAGTAGCACAAGCTATGATGAGGATGCTGGAAGACGTCACTCATGGCACGATGATGATGATGATGATGATGATGAAACTTTTGATGAAAGCCCAGAACCAAAATATAGGGAAACCAAAAGTCAAGACAGTGAAGAACTCACTGTAACTGGAGGAGGTGGAGGCCTTAGACGTTTCAAAACAATAGAACTCAACAGCACAATAACAAATACATATTCTGAGGAATCTGAACCACAGAAGGGTAGCTTATATTTTGATGAAGAGCCAGAGCTAGAGATGGAGAGTCTTACAGATTCACCAGAAGATAGATCCAGGGGAGAAGGGTCTTCTAGTTTGCATGCCTCCAGTTTTACTCCAGGTACATCTCCCACATCTGTGTCATCTCTCGATGAAGATAGTGACAGCAGTCCTAGTCACAAAAAAATGGGAGGAGAAGGCAAACAGCAGCGCAAAGCCAGACACCGGTCACACGGTCCTCTTCTTCCCACCATTGAAGACTCTTCAGAAGAAGAGGAGCTAAGGGAGGAAGAAGAGCTGCTAAAGGAACAAGAGAAACAACGTGAATTAGAACAGCAGCAAAGAAAGAGTTCTAGCAAAAAATCTAAGAAAGACAAAGATGAACTAAGAGCACAGAGAAGACGGGAACGTCCAAAGACCCCACCAAGTAATCTTTCTCCTATTGAAGATGCATCTCCAACAGAAGAGTTACGACAGGCAGCAGAAATGGAGGAGCTGCACCGATCTTCCTGTTCTGAATATTCACCAAGTATTGAGTCAGATCCTGAAGGATTTGAAATCAGTCCAGAAAAAATAATAGAAGTGCAAAAGGTTTATAAGTTGCCTACAGCTGTCTCTTTATATTCTCCAACAGATGAACAACCTGTTGGGGTCCTAAAAGAAGAAAGTAGCCAAAAAACATTAAAAAGTGCTGAAGAGGTATATGAGGAAATGATGCACAAATCCCATAAATCCAAACTATTTCAAAGTGCAAATGAAAAAGAAGTGTTTGAAAAAGACTCTTTATATGGTGGCATGTTAATAGAAGATTATATTTATGAATCTTTAGTAGAGGACACATATAATGGAACTATTGATGCTAATCTTGTAATGAGACAAGATGAAAGTAGTGAATTTATTCAGCAGAGAGGAAGAGAGAAAAAAATAAAACCTCCAGATCAGATTTATGAAGAAACTATGCAGAAAATTGTAGATCGACAGAGAGACTATTACAGTGTAGAGCCTTTGCATTCAATTGTGCCTCAAGAAGACATTGTGTCTAGTTCTTACATTATACCAGAAAGTCATGAGATAGTTGTACTTGACAGTGTTGTAACTTCCACCGCTGAGGAAAAGCAGTTGTTAGATGCAGATGCTGCTTATGAGGAGCTTATGAAACGACAAAGAATGCAGCTAACGCCAGGCTCCAGTCCAACTCAGCCAACATCTGATTTAATTCCTGTGCCAGATACAAACGTATTTATAGTTGGAGATATAGGGGATGGTGAATCTTTAGCTTCAAGTGCTCCTCTGACAGTTTCAGATACAGCTTCAGTCAGCAGCACAGTGCTTTCTATTCCAGATGTTAAAATAACTCAGCACTTTACTACAGAA
The DNA here is from genome assembly GCF_002925995.2 of Terrapene triunguis. Taxonomy (NCBI): domain Eukaryota; kingdom Metazoa; phylum Chordata; order Testudines; family Emydidae; genus Terrapene; species Terrapene triunguis. The sequence continues at coordinate 14,821,775 of NW_020664419.1, forward strand.
GAAATAGAAGATGAATACCTAACAGATTATGCCAGAGAAGTTCAGGAAATCATTTCTCACGAAACGTCAATGTTGACCTTCTCTGAGGCATCAGAAAGTGCGACATCAGTTTTACCTTACGATACACCTTCTCTTACATCATCTACATCTTCAATTTGTACCACTGATAGCTCATCACCTATTACTGGAATAGATAGCACAACTGCAGGTTATGTAGACATAGCAGATGTTGTAGGTAAATTAGTACATCCTGAAGGTATTGGCACAATAGTTCAAGTTCCCTTAAGTTTCACAAAAGAATATTCTGAAATAAGCACACCCTATGAACCTGTTACTGTTCTCCCTAAAAAGACAGTTGTATCCACAGATATAGCAAGTGTGGATCGTGGTGTAATTTCTTTGCCTGAAGATGCACCTTCTGTCTTCACAACTATGGCTATAAAACCCAAGCAATATACTTCTGACTCCACTACCTTTGATTCACCCAAACCAGAAAAAGACACAGCCAGAAAAATTAAAAGTACAGCTGATGCTGGTATTGCTAAAGTACTTTCTGAGGATGTACACAAAGGAGCTGAGTTTGACATGACAAGGATTAACTTGGCTGAGGCAGCATCTGACCTACCTCTTGTGTGTGTAACATCAGAGCCAGCCCCAGTCACATCCTCTGTATCGACTACCCATGTTACAACTAAGACCAGCACTGTATCTGCATTACCATCTATTGCTTCTTCAGTTCCTACTGTAACATCCAAAGTATTCTCATTTTTTAGAAGCTCTCCTTTGGATTCTTCAACCCAACCATCTCCACCACCTCCACCCCCTCCTCCTCCACCTCCACCACCTCCACCTCCTCTACCATTACCCCCACCTACTCCACCAAAGCCAGCTATTTATCCCAAAAAGAAGCCACAGGTTAAGACTCCAGTGACAACAACTCCTGCAGTGGCACCTTCATTTACTAGTGTTGTAGCCATAGAGGCCACAGAGGTGTTAAAGAACAACGTGGCATCTGCCCCAAAAATATACACCCCGACACCACCTCCTGTGCCACCCAAGCCATCCTTAATTCCAGCAGGGCTTGTGTTCAGTCACAGGCCCGTTGAGGTAACTAAGCCTCCAATTGCTCCTAAGCCAGCAGTTCCTCAGCTCCCAACAGCTGCTCATCAGCCAGCAGAGAAACAGCCAAAACCAACAGGTCAGTCAAAACCAACAGGTTTGTCATTGAAAAGTATGACTTTGAATTTGGTCTCTTCAGCAGAGTGCAAGTTGACATCCCCTACATCTCCTTTGTCTCCACACTCTAATAAATCTTCCCCAAGGCTGACCAAACCCTCACAGGAAACCTATGTTGTTATCACATTGCCATCTGAACCTGGAACTCCCACAGAGTCTATAACTAGTCAAGCTATTACCAGTTGGCCTTTCGGGTCATCCTCTAAGGAACAGCTTCCCCAAAATGTGCAGCCTCTGTTTATTCCATCTATGAAAGCCATGGAGATTCAAAGTATGGGAGATCACAGCATGTATGTTTCAGGTGCTTTGCAAACACTTGCCACTGTTCCTGTCACAGCACAATCAACTTTTGAAACAGTCCCTAGTTCGGTAACACAGTTAATAACAACAGAGGTGACCAAGACCACAGTGTCTGTGGTTAAAAGCTCAGTTCCCACTGTTGGTTTAGGTAATGTCTCCATTACTATACCTCCAGAGCCAACACAAATAGGTGAGCAACCCCGGTGTAGAGAGAATGGAAGATTCCATCTGTTTGGTGATGTTATTGACCTTCGTACTTTAACTAAAATGGATAAAATGGATATTGAAATGACAGACAGCTGTATGGATCTGTCTGCTGTTCCCATGGATGTGAGAAGACAAACTATGGCAAGCGATATATATGGGCGGCCAGTAAGTGCAGTCCAACCAGCTATCATAAATCTTAGCACTGTGTCAGCTGCAGAACCCTCTCTAGCACTAGTCTCAGAAACAGTAACAATAATGACCTGCACAGCTACTGTAAGTTACACATCAAGTACAGAGAGCCTTGTAGATCTGGGGCATGCAATGACAACACCACTGCAGCTGACAACATCAAAACATTTTGAGCCTGCATACAGAGTAACAGGCAGCCAGGCATTCTCTGCAGGTAGAGATGAAGTGCCAATAAATTTATCCCTGGGTACTTCAACACATGCAGTGTCATGGGCTACTGCAGTGCCTGTTACTGTACCTCCTGTTGGTATGACAAATGGTTGGACTGATGTTTCCACATCCCAGGAGCTAATAGAGAGTGGAGCAGTTGACCTTAGCACCACAAAATCCCACAGAACAGTGGTGACAGTGGATGAAGTTACTTCAGGAGTTGTCACCAGTGTAATAGAAGAAGATGAAAAGCCTGTTGATCTGACTGCAGGGAGAAGAGCTGTTTGTTGTGATGTGGTTTATAAATTACCATTTGGCAGTAGCTGTACAGCACAGCAGCCTCCAACCACACTGCCTGAAGATCGGTTTGGTTACAGAGATGACCATTATCAGTATGATCGCTCAGGGCCATATGGGTACAGAGGATTTGGAGGTATGAAACCATCCATGTCTGACACTAATTTATCAGAAGCTGGTCTTTTTGTGTACAAAAGCAAGAATAGCTTTGATTATCGAGTTGGGGCAACAGATGCAGCAGTAGATCTAACTTCTGGAAGAGTCACTACAGGTCAGTATGAAACAGCAGCAGATCTTTCTTTGAAATATAATTGTGGTGTTCCTCATCTCATATCAGGATAATTTTTTTTTTATTTTTCCTCCTGTTGTTATGTTTTCTGTTGGACAGTGTGACAAATTATTCTGGATTACACATGTATTTTATTTCTTCATTTTACATATGTGTTTTGCACAGAGGTCCTGCATGTGCCTGCATGTTCAGCAATGCTTTTTTCTTCACGTCTAAAGTAGATCATTAACCTGAAGATTTGCATGCAGTTCCCCACCCCTGTTTAATTCATCAAGATGGGATGGCTTTCAGAATCCACAAAGCAGCATTCTTTTTGGGGACTGGACTATAACTCTGCCCTATAATTTCAGGTGAGGTAATGGATTACTCAAGCAAGACCACTGGTCCTTATCCAGAGACTCGGCAGGTGATTTCAGGCATCGGAATTAGTGCACCACAGTATTCCCAAGCAAGAATAGTACCATCTCTGGGATCCCAGTATGGTTTTGGAAGTGTGTTAAGATCCTCTAATGGTGTCGTTTATTCCTCGGTTGCAACTCCGATCCCAGCCACATTTGCCATAACTACACAGCCTGGTTCTATTTTCAGTACAACTGTCAGAGATTTATCTGCTGTCCAAACAATTGACTCAGTGTCCTCATTATCAACCTTGCAACAGAATCAGCCACTTCCAAGATCATACAGTTTCTTGACAACAGTGGCAGCTGAAAAAGACAATGCAGTTACTGGCATTGATATTGACACAGGGTTGCAACCTGGCACTATAGAAACTATTACCACTGAGCCAACTAACCTGATGCCTGCTTTAACTATAGCTTCTGAAGCTTTTACAGATGTACTTGAAGATGACGTTGCACTTCTCATTGCCCCTGAAGAAGACAAACAGCAGCAGCTTGACTTGCAGCGTGAACTGCTTGAGCTTGAGAAACTTAAGCAGCAGCGCTTTGCAGAGGAACTAGAGTGGGAACGTCAGGAAATCCAAAGGTTTAGAGAACAAGAAAAGTTAATGGTCCAAAAAAAACTTGAGGAGTTGCAATCCATGAAACACCATCTCTTATTTCAGCAAGAAGAGGAGCGACAAGCTCAATTCATGATGAGGCAGGAAACCTTAGCCCAGCAGCAATTACAGCTTGAACAATTTCAACAACTTCAACAGCAGCTTCATCAGCAGCTGGAAGAGCAAAAAATTCGCCAGATATATCAGTATAATTATGACCCTTCTGGAACTGTCTCTCCACAAACAAGCACAGACCAAGCCCTTCTGGAAGGGCAATATGCTGCTACAGAAAATGGCCAGTTTTGGACTAGCGATGACCCAGCCACCACAGCTTCCACTGTGCTGGGCATTGAAATTCCACAAAGCCAAACATGGTACACAGTTCAGTCAGATGGTATTACCCAATATATATCTAGGCCTGGTATGCTAAGCTCTGTTTCAGAAATGTCTCTTAAGGACATGGATATGAGAGAGGAGAAACAACTGAAAAAGAGGAGCTCCATGCCAAAATTGCGTGGTCAGTATGACAAGCTTGATGAGACTCTGGAAAAAGAGCCCAGTTGTTTTAAAAAAATAGTGGACAGTGGAGTACAAACCGATGATGAAGATGGTGCAGACAGAAGTTACACAAACAGGAGAAGGAGAACTAAGAAGAGCGTTGACACAAGTGTTCAGACAGATGATGAAGATCAAGATGAATGGGATCTTTCTAACAGATCAAGAAGAAAGTCTCGTGTTGGGAAATATAACGAGGGTACCACTGAGGTAGACAAGGCTAAGCCATTTTCCAAAGTGTCTAGCATTGCAGTTCAGACAGTGGCAGAGATCTCTGTACAGACAGAACCTGTAGGGACAATAAGAACACCTTCAATAAGGGCCAGGCTGGATGCTAAAGTTGAAATCATTAAACATATTTCAGCTCCAGAGAAGACATACAAAGGAGAAAGTTTGGGATGTCAAACAGAAACAGACTCAGATACACAGAGTCCCCAGTACTTGACAGCCACATCTCCACAGAAAGATAAAAAGCGTCCAACACCATTAGAAATAGGCTATTCATCCCATCTTCGTGCAGATTCCACACTACAGGTAGTCCCTTCCCCGCCTAAATCTCCCAAAGTTCTATATTCACCCATTTCACCTGTTTCACCGAGCAAAGTTATAGAATCTGCCTTTGTACCCTATGAAAAATCCATCACTGATGACATCAGCCCTCAGAAAATGCTACATGCTGATATTGCCAAGGGTCCTCCACCGAGCCCAAAATCTGCAAAGATGATGCAGCGCTCTATGTCGGATCCTAAGCCCTTGAGTCCAACAGCAGAAGACACTTCCAGATCTCAGTTTCAGTACACTGAGGGATTTGTGGTAAGAATTGTTTGTTTTTTCTTTCTTTAACATCAAAACTGTGAGGTTCACTTTTTATGCAACATGAGGGATGTTTCGTCATTAACAGGATCTGTTCACAAAAATTGTTTATACACCATGCTGAAAAAGTACCATGATGTGTCAGAAGCTTGTTGCGATGATTATTTGTTTCATTGCTTGTTTTGGAAAATGAAGAGAGACCCACATTATTTTCTCAATGAGGTATTAAAAGACACACCATGGTATCACCTAAAACTAAGCGGGTACTTACAATTTTGGATGCTAAGGTTACTACCAACATTTTTTTCAGTGAACTACATTCACATGCATTCTAACAAGGATCCTTTTTTCCCCACCAAGTTCCTATGCTATAGTGTGGAATGCAGATACACTAAGGTGCTGAATGCATGTGCCTTTCAAGGTACCAATAACCCCAGACTTACTTGTGGCTGGTTGAACTATCCTTTTTGTCCCCATTGGAAAAGGGAAGGAGAATTTCTCCCTGGAGTTCTCAGTTAAGTAAGGATTCTCCTTGTTCTCTCAATTTGTACTTGTTTGACCACTCCCCATTCCTAGAAGTCTCATATCACAGCTACCATCTTTCTGGATAAGGAGAAGTAGGTGGGAGTCACCTGTATGTTCAGTGCTGCTTCTTATTGTCCATGGGGGTCAATTTGAAATAACAAGAGACATTCCCACCCCAGGAAATCAGTGTATAATTTGTGGAGCATTCCCTGGGAAATGAAACATGCCGCTGGCTGAGAATCAAGCCTGTATTCTTTTTATTATTTGAGAAGGAGGAGAGAGTCATCATTTAGTATCAAGTATCAAAGGGGTAGCCGTGTTAGTCTGGATCTGTAAAAGGAGCAAAGAGTCCTGTGGCACCTTATAGACTAACAGACGTATTGGAGCATGAGCTTTCGTGGGTGAATACCCACTTCGTCGGATGCATGGAGCCACAAAGTGGGTATTCACCCACAAAAGCTCATGCTCCAATACGTCTGTTAGTCTATAAAGTGCCACAGGACTCTTTGCATCATTTAGTATATTCCCAATTGTTCCATTTGTGTGTGGGTGTTCCCTTTGTTCATTTGAATGTGCTGTTGTTTAGTCGTAAAAGGCCAGTGGGAGACCTCACTCTGGTTTCTCTATTAATATTCTGTGTTTTTCTTCTGTGTTAACTATGTTTGGACGTGTGAGTGGTTCCAGGATATGGCATGGGGTGGAATAATGAGTGTTTCTCTCCTGCCTCTATGTTTGCATGTGTGTCATGTTTTCCAATTTCAGGCTATCTACTCCCACCCTCCAGGGTCCAGATTGTGTGCGACTCCTGCACCAACACAGAATCATAGAAATGTAGGACTGGAAGGGACTTTGACCAGGCATCTAGTCCAGTCCCCTGCACTGAAGCAGGACTGAGTATAATCTAGATCATCCCTGACAGATGTTCGTCTAACCTGTTCTTAAAAATCTCCAATGACAGCAAATCTAAACCTCCCTAAGTAATTTGTTCCGTGCTTAACTACCCTTACAGTTAGGAAGTTTTGCCTAATGTCTAACCTAACTCTCCGTTGCTGCAATTTAAGCCCATTACTTCTTGTCCTGCCCTCAGTGATTAAGAAGGACAATTTATCACCCTTTTACATACTTGAAGACTGTTATCATGTCCCTCCTTCTCCAGACTAAACAAATCCATTTGTTTTTCAATCTTTCCTCACAGGTCATATTTTCTAGACCTTTAAACATTTTTGTTGCTCTCCTCTGGACTATCTCCAATTTGTCAGTATCTTTCCCGAAGTGTGGCACCCAGAACTGGACAACGTACTCCAGTTGAGGCTTTATCAGTGCTGAGTAGAGTGGAAGAATTACTTCTTGTGTATTGCTTACAACACTTCCGCTAATTCATCCCAGAAAGAAGTTTGCCCTTTTTTGCAACAGTATTACATTGTTGACTCATATTTAGTTTGTGATCCATGATAATCCCCAGAACTCTTCTGCAGTACGGCTTCCTAGGCAGTCAGTTCCAATTTTGTATTTGTGCAGTTGATTATTCCTTTCTAAGTGTAGTACTTTGCATTTATGCTGATTGAATTGCATTCTATTTATTGCAGACCATTTCTCCAGTTTGTCCAGATCATTTTGAATTCTAATCCTATCCTACAAAGCACTTGCAACCCCTCCCAGCTTGGTATTGTCCACAAACTTTATAAGTGTACTCTCTACGCCATTATCCAAATCATTCATGAATATATTGAATAGAACCATAGCCAGGATAGATCCCATGGGATCCAGCTCAATATACCTTTCCATCTTGACTGTGAATCATTGATAACTGTCTAAGTTCGCTTTTCTAACCGGTTGTGCACCCACCTTATAGTAGGCTCCTCTAGGCTATATTTCTCTAGTTTGTTTATGAGAAGGTCATGTGAGACAGTATCAAAAGCCTTACTGAAGTTGAGATATATCACATCTACTTAAATCACATCCATGTTGACTTTTATTTACCACCTTATTTTCTTCTAGATGCTTACAAATTGATTGTCCAGTGATTTGTTCTGTTATCTTTCTGGGTGCCGAGGTTAAGCTGACTGGTCTATAATTCCCTGTGTTGTCCTCATTTCCCTTTTTTATGGCTAGGTACTATATTATCACTTTTCCAGTCCTCTTGGATCTTTCTTGTCCTCCATGACGTCTCAGAGATAATCACTAATGTCTCAGAGAACTCTTCAACCAATTTTTTAAGTCTTCTAGGATACATTTCATCACATCCTGCCCACTTGAAGAATCTAACTTGTGTAATTCTTAACTTGTTCTTTTCCTATTTAAGCCTCAGAACATATCACATTTACACTGATGTTCACTATGTTAGTAATCCAATCACTGCTAACTTTTTTGGTGAAAACGGAAACAAAGAAGGCATTTAACACTTCGGCCATTGCTACGTTTTCTGTTATTGTCTTGCCCTCCTCATTGAGTAATGGGCCTACCATGTCCTTAGTCTTCTCTTGCTTCTGTATTTCTAAAATGTTTTCATGTTACCCTTTATGTCCCTAGCCAGTTTAATCTCATTTTTTTGCCTTGGCCTTCCTAATTTTGTCCCTGCGTGCTTGTGTTGTTGTTGTTTTTATATATTCATCCTTCATAATTTGACCTAATTTCCACTTTTGTATGGCTGTTTTTTTTTTTAATTTCAGGTCATTGAAGGTCTCCTGGTTAAGCCAGGGTGGTCACTTACCATGTTTCCATGTAGGTGTAACAATAACAGAATAACAAGTGTTCCCTGTGCACTCCCTGAAGGACTCTGAAAAGGGGGAAGAAAAGTGGTGTGCTCATGGCACTGCCTCCCCTTTTATCCACCTACCCAACCCTCCTGCCCCCACATCGTCTCCTGAAGTGGAACCAGCACACTACGGGGAGCAAAGGAAGGAGCAGATTTCACTTCCCCTATAGGCTTGGAGCAGGAAGGACAATGCATCTCTGGAGCTCATGGGACAGGACACCCCCCAACTCACAGCTGCAGTTTAATTAAGCCATAATCTAGCTCTGAATTGTCAGAGGATTATTCTTTCGCTATTATGGGTGCTGTGCTGCCCGCTGTCCTGTGCTGGGGAGAGTGGCTCTTGTCCTCCCCTTCACATCTGTCCTCAATCAGTCTCGTATCACATTCAAACATCACCTTTAAGCTCCTCCCTCCTCCAACATGATCTTGAATAAGCACTGTTGGCCCCTTATATACATGCTTTCCATCTCCCCTTTTGTCTTGTTAGATGCCCCTAGTTATATGAGGGTGTTTTATTGCATTTTGTTTTTATTGCATGAAAGTTGCTGTTGTGCCCCTCTCCAAGCACCTCCACGGAGTGGGAAGCTGTAGAAATTACATTGTATTATTAACAGAGGCTTCACAGCAGAATGTTGCATATTCTAATCACAGCTGGCTTTGGATAGTCTCCTTAATAGGAATGATTAGATTAGGCTCACAGGGAATACAGAGAACTATTATTGAGTATGCAGAACAAGGCACATTTATTTCTATAAATAGATACAGTTGGCATTGATTTATCAATTTGTATAAAGAGGAATGTGGGTCTTATGCACTTCGTAAAAAGTTGTGTGTAACCTGAATAATGAAGTTTGTCTCTAAAAGGGTGTTAAATATTAGAGTTTGAAAATATACAGTGTGAATTAATGGATATGGAGTATGTTATTTTTAATTAATATTTATCATGTCTATTACTTTAGTGCCTAGATGCCAACTGAGAATAGGGCCCCATTGTGCTAGGCAATACATATAAGCAGCCATATGGAAGTAGACTGTCCCTGCCCCAAAGAGCTTACAGTCTAAATAGACCCAGCATACACAGGGTGGGAGAAGGGTAGAACACACCAGCAGAGTGAACAATGTGATGATGCCAAACATCATGTTAGTTCCATGTTATTTTATTTTATTTTGTTACTTAAATCCCTTTGGTGGGGTTATGTTAGGTGGAGATTAGCAAGATGGAAGGGGTAGCAGAATTGGAGCAGCAGCCAATCAGCACAGGGAAGAGAATGTCCAGCGTGAAAACTACAGAAAGCGACCTGATGACATCATCAGCATCTGAACGTCTCTGCTTAAGCAGCTCCTGCAGCTACTCTTTCAGCTTCAGTCTTTGGCTGGCTCCTCCCTGCGGTTTGTTTCCCCAAGACCATGTGGCTGGAAGTAGGGGGTTAGGTGCTGATATCCCCAGAGAGGGCATCTTCCTTGCACAGTTTTGGATCAGGAGGTGCTGGGGAGGAGGAGTGGCCCTGGCTGTTTGTGATATAAATGATACACTAGGCAGAGTTTGGTTCAAGAAGGCCTAGACAAATAAAAACTCCAGTGGAGCTAAGCTGATTGATACCAGCTGAGGATCTAGCCCTAGGGCTTTAACATCTCAGAAGCACAGGGAGGAATTATTGTTTTCCCAATGCTTCTTTCATTGGTGTAAAAACTGTAGTTATCTTTCATACTCAAAGGGCCCTCCTGCAAGTTAGCATACACATATTGCCACAATTCCTTAGCTGCCAGTTTGTGTTATGTTAAGCTAACGTATCATGGATCCCGCTGCACTTGGATTTAAGTACTGTACCACTTCAAGTTTATCCTAATTTAAACATGCAAGCTGACATATTTTGCTTGTAACAGAAGCTTTTTGGGGACCTGGGCTATGTTTTTGTTCTGTGTTTGTACAGCACCTAGCACAATGGGGTCCTTGTCCATGACAAGGGCTCTTAGGTGCTGCAATAATGCAAATAATAATAATAATTAATAATAAATGCACACAGGAGTGTGTTACGTGAGGGGTACTGAGAGAATGCCCTTATTTAAAGGGTACAGGAGAAGGGAGTCAGAGTCGTCTCTCAAAACACCTTAGCTCAAAGAATTTATATGCACAACAAAACTTGGTCTGAGTCCTGATGTGCAGCAGGGAAAACGGCAGAGCTAAAAGGAAAATCAGGAGATGGTAAATTAGAAGTGATCTTTCATTGCATTCTGCAAGCTACATGTGTGTATGTGCGTGTCTGTCTGTGGGTGTGTCTACAGTGCAAAAAAAACCCCATGGCAGTGAGTCTCAGAGTCTGGGTCGACTGACTCGGGCTTAAGTTACATGGCTCAAAACAGCAGTGTAGACATTCCGCTTGGACTGGAGCTCAAGTTCTGAGACCTAGTGAGGGGAGTGGGTCTCAGAGCTCCAGCTTCAGCCTGATCGGGAACATTCACACTGCTATTTTTAGCCCCATCGCATGAACCCGAGTCAGAGACTCACTGCCACAGGGTTTTTTTGTAGTGTAGACATACCCTGTGTCTAGTCATTGACCAGGTTTATATGGGTGCTCTCTTTAAAGTCTGTTTTGCCAGAGATGTCTCTCTGTAGGCTACATGATGTGTGTTTCAAACTGAGATGTCGTCAGTAGTGGGAACAGACTATACCTATGCAAAAGGCTTTTACACCCAAACTGAAACAAGCAAAAATGAGTCTCTCCATCATTTAGGTTTTGCAGCAGTTTATTTCCTGACATTTAGCTTTAGCAGAACACATGTTTCCTAATAGAACATTATCTTGATTTTGCAAATATCTTTTTCACCTGCTGGAAGAAAATATGTTAAAGTAACTACATGACTAAGGCAGTGCTGTCGAACCTGTAATCCAAGAGCCATGTGTGGCCCTTGAGGCTCTAAAATTTGGCCCTCAAGGCTGAAGAAGGAAATCTGTATTTCATTATAAATAAAACGTGATTCCTGAGCAACAGAGATCACACAGCATCTCTGACTGCCTCCTAGTTTCCCCAGGAGTCCCAGATGTAAAATGAAGACACGCTGGGCATCTGTTGTCCTTTCCCTGCTGCACAGGCTCAGCAGCCCCCACGCTGGCCACCTCCCTCATCACATGAGAGGGAGGAGAGTAGCTTTGACTGCTCCACTGCTTGCTTTCCTGTTGGGTGTGAGAGCCTAAATGAGCATTTTGCTAAGAATGGCTCCACTCCTCTGCATAGCCAGGTAAAAAGAGAAGAAGTTGAGAACCAGCAACCAGTTACATCTCTCCCTGAATCTCACCTCAGCCCTATCACCCACCCTGGCCCTGGTCCCAGGACAGGCTAAACCAGCCTCCCCATGAATCACACATCAGTTGGGAATATCTGGAGCACAGTGCAATCTGCCTACTTCCACTTTCCAACCCTTACATGCTCCCTATAGGGAGTGAGACACTTCCAGTTCTCATGGGTGCATAGACTTTAAGGCCAGAAGGGACCATCATGATCATCTAGTCTGACCTTCTGCACATTGTAGGCTACAGAACCTCACCCATCCACTCCTGTAAGAGACCCATAACCTCTGGCTGAGTTACTGAGGTCCTCAAATCATGATTTAAAGACTTAAAGTTACAGAGAATCCACCATTTACACTCATTTAAACCTGCAAGTGACCCATGCCCCATGATGCAGAGAAAGGCAAACGCGTCCCGCCCCTCCCCCCCAGGTCTCTGCCAATCTGACCTGGGGGCAAGACCCACCAGCCAGACACCCAGGAAAGAATTCTCAGTAATAACTCAGAGGCCTCTGCATCTAGTGTCCCATCACCAGCTGTTGGAGATATTTGCTGCTAGCAGTTGCATGTCTCATCATAACTCGATAAACTTATCAAGCTCAGTCTTGAAACCAGTTAGGTTTTTTGACACCACTGCTCCGCTTGGAAGGCTGTTCCAGAACTTCACTCCTCTGGTGGTTAGAAACTTTCATCTAATCTGTTGATGGCCAATTTATATCCATTTGTTCTTATGTCTTGTAACGAGGCCCTTCGCTCGCCCTCGCACAAATCAGCCAGAGACCTTCTTTAACATGACTTATGAGGAGAGGCTGAGGGAACTGGGATTGTTTAGTCTCCAGAAGAGAAGAATGAGGGGGGATTTGATAGCAGCCTTCAACTACCTGAAGGGGGGTTCCAAAGAGGATGGAGCTCGGCTGTTCTCAGTGGTGGCAGATGACAGAACAAGGAGCAATGGTCTCAAGTTGCAGTGGGGGAGGTCCAGGTTGGATATTAGGAAACACTATTTCACTAGGAGGGTGGTGAAGCACTGGAATGCTTTACCTAGGGAGGTGGTGGAGTCTCCTTCCTTGGAGGTTTTTAAGGCCCGGCTTGACAAAGCCCTGGCTGGGATGATTTAGTTGGGAATTGGTCCTGCTTTGAGCAGGGTGTTGGACTAGATGACCTCTTGAGGTCCCTTCCAACCCTGATATTCTATGATTCTATGAACTGCAATCATCAGTGCTTTTTTATTAACAGTGTCAGCTCCCACCACCTTGTATTTACAGACAGTTGTAAACCAGCAACCGGGGGGACGGCTAGCTTCTCTAGCCAGCAGGGATGCACAGGCTGTGGCTCCTCCCTTTCCTTGCTCTTCCTTCCATTCGTTCGTCCATCCATCCCACCCCCCACCTCCTTCCAGCCTGCCAGCTTTATATAGCCCCCTGGTTAATAAGGCCTGCAGGTGCTTCTGTTCCACCAATTAGGTGTGGCATACCCAGCCAGCCCCAATTAATACTTCTGAATTGGAGCTGGGCTAACAGGGGCCTGCCTCAGGACCTCCTGGCCAGCACCCTGTTACATGTCTACATTGCTTAACTATAGATTTTAAGGTCAGAAGGGACCATTATTGTCATTAATTTGACCTCTAGCATAACAGAAGCCACAGAAATTAGCAAGTGATTCCTGCATCATTTCCATAACTGTTCCCCTTTGCAATGCAGAATAGAACAGAGTATCTGCCCCCAAAGAATTGATTGTGGCCCTTAACTCCTTTGAAATAAGACATTTGGCCCTAAGGAGAAGTGACTATGTTACCTTGAAATGCTGTGATATGAGTTGCTATAGCAGTGTTTCTCAAACTGGGGTCGCCGCTTGTGCAGGGAAAGCCCCTGGCTGGACGGGCCGGTTTGTTTACCTGCCACATCCGCAGGTCCGGCCGATCGCGGCTCCCACTGGCCGTGGTTCGTTGCTCCAGGCCAATGAGAGCTGCTGGCCGAGGGACTTACTGGCCACTGCTTCCAGCAGCTCCCATTGGCCTGCAGCAGCGAACCGCAGCCAGTGGGAGCCGCGATCGGCCGGACCTGCGGACGGGGCAGGTAAACAAACCGGCCCGGCCTGCCAGGGGCTTTCCCTACACAAGCGGCGACCCCAGTTTGAGAAACACTGTGCTATAGGATAAGTGTGTTTAGTGAAATTGTATGATAGGGTATAATGTTGGCTGAAGCCCAAAAGAACACATGCTGCAGGGTGCACAGAGACACAGAGGCTTGGACTGCTGGATGGTATCTCCACCTGGACTACTCATTTGGCGGGTAGGGGGTGTTGAATTTGATGGGTCATCAGCTGGCTCCTGAGGGGAGAGGGAGCAGGATCAGAGGGAATCAGAGAACTACACTGTGATCAGGAAAGGATGCACTGATGGGCACTTATAAGACTAGGCTTTCCCTAGCAGAGTAAGAAGTAGAAGAGATACTGAAAGCTACTGTTGTGTAGACCCCTGAGGCTCTGTCTGTCAGTCTTGGGCAGGGGTCTCTCCCAGGCCTCCCTCTGTGGAGAGCTTTCTTCTGCTTCCTGTTAGAGGCAGGAAGCCTGACAGTCTCAGTTACACTCAACCACCCACTCACCCCTGGCATATTCTGCAGCTTCCTGCAGTTGCCTGCTACCCTTGACTCTGAGATCACCTCAGGTGGGACTCATCATGCAATCAGAGTTGGCTTAGCCCCTGGCTGTCCAGCCCACAGGGAAGCCACCGTTTTACGTGCTATAACCGTTAGAGAACCTGGAATTTAACCCATTATTTCTGGGTCTTTGTGTTCTAGAAAATAGCTGAGAAACCCACTTGCAAAATTTGTGTCTCCATCCCCCACATCCACATTCAATTGCTTATTAGTTCAAGTGGAAGAGAGCCTGCATGGTGGATGATCCCAATCCTGCTGATGACCCATGTAGGTGGTCAGTATGGTTCCACCTGTTGAGATGTTTGAGCTTTTTTTTTTTTTCAAATGTAAAGTTTTTTTGTTTTGTTTTTTAAACAGGAAATTGCACTAAAAATCTCTACCTTAATTCAACATCTTGCACACATGCATTAGGATATAGTGTTAAATGGTCACATACTATTTTTACATAGGACTTCTGCCTCACTCAGTGGACAGAATGGACTGTGCTCTGGGGATGAATTGGGGTTGTGCAGTGAATGAGGCTGGAATCTTCAGGACCCTTGCTTCATCTGTGGCAGAAGTTAGAAGGTATGTGCTGAATGAGGCTGGGCACTACTGGAAGAAACAGGATAGTCTCACACTCGAGGAAGCTGAAGGCTGCCCTGGATAATTTGGATTTTATCACTTCCACTGCCACAAAGTTCCTGTGTGATGCTGGGCAAGTCACATAAGTTAAAAAATTCACTGTTGGCCACTAATTGCATGTACCTCTTTTTTCTGGGTACCCAACCTGAGACATTTGGGGTCTGATTTGCCAATGTGCTGAGCCCTCACCACTGCAAATGAGGCCAATGGGAGCTGTTATTGAACAAATAAAGTGCTACCAAATGCTAGACTCTCTGGGAAATTAGGGCCTCGGTTTCTCAGATTGGACACCCAAAATCAGTTGACATTTTTAAACAATTTTGTCTTTAAATGCTGTGCCTTCATTCCCCATGAGTAAAATGAATAATAATACCATCTCACCTCTCAGGGGTATTATGAAGATAAATACATTAATGTTCATAAAGAATTATGCTAGTTTGAGGTGAGTGCAATAGAAAAGCCCAGGAGGACATTAATAATTCTCTGTGCAGTACAATGATTGGGTGGTGTGGAATAAATAATGCATGGGACCACACATTGAATGATGAGGATAAAAAGATTGAATATTGAATAGCTGTGCCCACCATTCTCTGACCACCATTCATCCTGTGTATTGAATGATGTAGAGGTGCTATGGAAAATACAGTATGTGATCATGTAATTAAAGACAGTACAAGAATGCAATAGAAGCCAAAATTTAGATTTAGTGTAACCTTGAGGCAACCATCTTTCCCAAGTAACTCCAAAATATCCATAGGATTTTTATGATTTAAAAATCTGCATTATCAGTATTAAGTGACCGCCTACAATGTTACATATATGTATATATTATTTATATTTCTAATTTGAATATTCAAAACCTGTGCTAAATTACTGGGAAAATGGGGACCTTTTTGTGGATTTTTGTAGATACATTTTTAACAGTTTCAATTGAGACCTAAACTCTAGTTGTTATTCCCAGCTATATAAATGTCTATACTCTTAGGGATATATAAAGGCTTAACAGCGGATGCTGCGATGATGTTCCCAGAAATATAGCTTTCCTGGTGTATTAGACAATAATATCTAAATATGATGACCACTCCCTATATATGAGCATGCCCTTTGTGTGTGTGTGTGGTTTCTGTAGACAGAATCTGGGCCAAATTTTGTACACGTAACAGGCACAAATCCATTGAGTTCAGTGGAATTTCTCCTATTTACATAATCATAATCTGACCTGCTGACTCCAATAGAATTATACCAGGGATAGATTTAGTTCATGGTGTGTTTCCATTTCACCACATATTTATGGTATACAGTACCTCATTTTACATAGATTAAGTATATTTTGTGTTTATCAATTACACTGATGAATCCAATCCATTAACAGTTTGTATGACTATCTTTTCTTTGAACATCAAATTTTATTGTCTTCTGTAACTGCCTGACATATTAAATGTCATAATTTACATTACTATCATTGGAGTATAACGAATCACTCCAAGTCTGTGTTTTCCGATAAGGAGGTTCCCAATTAAAGAAAGGGCAAGAGTACAACAAAGACCAACACATTCTCCTGCAGTGTTGTAAAAGAAACTGCAACACCCAGCTGATTGTGGAGTATTCTCCCAAAGGAAATGGTGGAAGCCTCTTTAGCAGTAGGAAATGTTAATGAAGACTCCTAAACTAGTAGAGCAAAGGTTAGCTGGTTGCACAGGTCTTTTCTATACTTAATTTTTAATTTGTTTGGATACTCTGCAATCATGATTAAAGCTTAGTGGAGACTGGGTAGGAGTTCTGCTCAGAAAAGTGACTTTGTGAAAGTGTATTTGTGGGATTCACTCTTTTATTGCTTCTCAATGGTTTCTAGGTAAGATAACTTCAGTTTACAAGTTAAAATTATGTGTTTTTTCTCCCCCCCCCCCGAACTACCAGCCCATCAAACTCAACCACAGATCTGAGAGTCAAGCTCGGTTCTTTATTTTTCACACATCACTATCAATAATAAAGATTCTGCGGGTAAATTATAACTTCAATTATACATGTGTAAGCACATTGCCTTCACATGTGTAAGTGATTGCATTTTAATAAACAATTCTGTTGATGCATGCACAAGAAGGAATAGAATCCAGGTCATTCTCTCTTTGCTGTGTTAACTCTGCAGCATGGGTCAGGAGTAAAAAACAGTACAATTTATTTTGTCGCTAATGTAGGCACATATCATTTTTGAGTGTGCACAAAAGGACAGATCTGTTGAGTAGGGAGATGCTATTTTAATACAGTCTCTTATCAAAGTACAATCACATTTTGAGCCTGATTTTGAAACACATTCACTGCCTCCTGAGAGGTGCTAAGCACCCTCAATTCCTATAGAAATTATAGAAATCAATGGAAATTTTTGGCGCTTATCAAGAGCCATATAGCACTCTGTAAGACTGGGCCCTGTATGCTGAAATCTGAGTATTGGTGAAGTGATGTCTCAGGCAGGGTTAGCACAGGGCGAGCGCTCTTGCAGGAAAGTGAGAGCTTTTGCAGGGAGTTAAGTTTAGTTGAGTGCTTTCAAACAGAGATGCCTGACTAGTAAGAATGAGCTGATATTTTGAAAAAAAAAACAAAACAAAAACCAAGTATTTCTTTAGATTGGAAAAGAACAGCTAGCACAATAATTTCTAAAATTTCTGATGAATCACAGGTTTGTGGAAATGCTTGGGAAAATTTTAATTGGACCACATACTGCAGTCCTTTGTTTGGAACCAGCCCTTCAAAATGTGAGCAGAGGACCTTCAATTCTCAATAAAGTCAATATGAGTTGAGGGCACACAGCAGTTCAGGCCTTTAATCCTCCCTTAAGCAAAAAGCCCAGTAAAATCAGTGGGAACTGATTGAGACTACAGGGTCTGGCACTCGTATTTTTCAGGAAACCATTCTACTATATCTGCATCTATCTATATATAAAATATGTATGAAAACTTGGCCAACTCAAGCGTAGGTCCAACTACAGCTCCCTAGTTCTTAACAGTACCGGATTTACCATGGTGCCGGGCCCATGGTCCAAAGGAGCCCCGGCCCAGCCTGCTCTTCTCCGCCCCGCCCCCCGGGGGCAGAAGCTTAGTGCTGCCGGCTCCTGCTGCAGCAGGGCAGGCTCTGCCGGCAGCCACGCTCCTCCCCCGCCTCCTTCCCCAGCGTGCTACGTTCCCTCCCCCCCCCTTCCCTGCCGCCGATCAGCTGGATCAGCTGCTTGCCAGTAGGAGGGAGGACGAGGAGCGGAGCCTCAGCATGCTCGCTGCTCCGGGGAGGAGGAGGTGAAGAGGCAGGGGCGGGGCCTTGGGGAAGGGGATGAAATCCAGCCCCCTGCCGTGAGCACCCCCACGACCCCAGCCCACAGCCCTCTCCCACCCTGACCCCTGAACCCCCCTCACACACCCGCAGCCACCTGCCCACCCTGACCCCTGCACCCCCCTCACATACACCCAGCCCCCTGCCCTGACTCCTACACCCCACACACACACCCAGCCCCCTGCCCACCCTGACCCCTGCACCCCCCCCACACATACCCAACCCCTGCCCTGACTCCTGCACCCCCCAGACACACACCCAGCCCCCTGCCCTGACCCCTACATCCCCTCACACCTCCCCAGCCCCCTGCCCTGACTCCTGCACCCCCCTCACACGCCCAGGCCCCTGCCCTGACTCCTGCACCCCCCTCACACATACCCAGCCCCCTGACCCCTGCACCCTCTCACACACACCCAGCCCCCTGCCCTGACT
>NW_020664419.1:14840563-14902988 GCF_002925995.2 Terrapene triunguis
CCTGACCCCTGCACCCTCTCACACACACCCAGCCCCCTGCCCTGACTTCTGCACCCCCCTCACACACACCCAGTCCCCCCACACCCCATGCCCTGACTCCTGAACCCTCCCACATCCCCACCCCCATCCTGAGCACCAAACGGGAGCTCCTGCACTCCCCCCCCCATTCCCACCTGCACCCCTTGCACCAAACAGGAGCTGCCCCAGGTAAGTGCTCCACACCCCAACCTCCTGCCCCAACCCTGAGCCTCCTCTCTCACCCTAACTCCTGGCCAGACCCCGCACCCCAACGTTTTTTTATAATATTTGGAAAGATCATTAAGTGGTCCGTTGAGCCCCTCTGCGATTTTCAAGTGGTCTGTGGAAAAATAAGTTAGACTACAAGAACAATCAAGGTACCTCACTTTATTTTCATTTACTTGCTATTACTTATGGGAGGAGGATGAAGAAAAAAAGAATGAAAAATGGGTGGGAGGAGATAAGAGAAAATGTTCTTTTTCTTGGCTGGGTCCCAAGGAGGGGCCCCAAATATGAAGCTGAGCACAGGGCCAGGGGGCCCACTAACTCTAAATCCACCACTGGCTGTCATGTCACTTGGGCTAGGAATACTGCGTCGACTGATCCCCACAGTCTCCAACCTGCCTGGGCAGTACAGCAGACATGGCCCTGCCCGTTAGCTCCTCTCCACTCCCTAGCCCACCCACCCCTTGCTTCCCACCGCTTAAGTCTTAGCCCTCTCACTTTTAAAAATGATTGCTTGCCCCTCCTCCCGCCCTCAGGCTTTTCTGGCAGCCCTGTTGCCAGGTATCCAGTTTTAGACTGGAAACTCCAGTAGAAAGTGGGACCTGGGTGTCCGGTTAGCAGTGCTGACTGGAAACTAAATGTCCAGTTATAGGAGTAACCACATTACCCTCCGCTCCTCCCACTCCCAACACCCACCCCAGAGGGCTGGAAGAGAACCTGCCCTGCTGCTGCTGGATGTCACGGAGTGTGGGGGAGTCAGGGTCCTGCACCCCCCACTTCCTGCAATTCACCATGATTCTCAGCCAGTAAAACAGAAGGTTTATTAGACTACAGGAACACAGTCAAAGCAGAGCTTGTAGGTATGGAAAACAGGACCCTTCAGTCAGGTCTGTCTTGTGGGGTAGGGAGCCCAGATACCAGTGCTGGGCCTCCCTCCGTTTCCCCAGCCCAGGGCCGGCTCCAGGGTTTGTGCCGCCCCAAGCACCCCCCCCCCAGAAAAAAAAAAAGCCGCAATCGCAATCGCGATCTGCGGCACTTCGGCGGCAATTCAGCAGGAGGTCCTTCACTCCGAGCCGGAGTGAGGGACCCTCCGCTGAATTGCCGCCGAATAGCTGGACGTGCCACCCCCCCTCCGGAGTGGCTGCCCCAAGCACCTGCTTGCTAAGCTGGTGCCTGGAGCCGGCCCTGCCCCAGCCAGCTCCAAACTGCAACCCCCTCCACCCCCTCCTCTGTCCTTTGTCTCTTTCCCCGGGCCAGGAGGGCACCTGATCTCTTTGTTCTCCAATACCTTCAGTTGGCACCTTTCAGGGGAGGGGCCCATGCCATCAGTTGCCAGGAGACAGTGTGTCAGGCATCCTCTGTGCAGACACTTGTCCTCTAGGGCTCTGCAACAATCACACAGCCTTATCCCACCACCTAGATATTTAAGAAATGCATCTTGTGGCAGGTCACTTAAGGACCACTGGTTAGGTTCAAAATTTTAATTTTTATTCTTACTTTGTTACTAACTCTGGGGAGAGAGAGACCCCCATCTGTCAGGGGAGTGGAGTCTACTAGGTTACAGTAGGGGGAAATACATCTCGGTTCTATATAAACATCAGAATGGCCATCCTGGGTAAGACCAATGGTCCATCTAGCTCAGTAGCCTGTCTTCCAACAGTGGCCAATACCAGGTGCTTCAAAGGGAATGGACAGAACAGACAATCATCAAGTGATTCATCCCCTGTCACTCCCACTCCCAGCTTCTGGCAAACAGAGGCTAGGGACACGCAGAACATGGTGTCGGATCCCTACTCACTTTAGCTAATAGCCATTGATGGACCTAGCCTCCATTAACTTATCTGTTCTTACTGGAACCCTGTTATAGTTTTGGCCTTCACAACATCCCCGGCAAAGAGTTCCACAGGTTGACTGTGAAGAAATACTTTCTTTTGTTTGTTTTAAATCTCCTGCCTCTTAATTTAATTGGGTGACCTGTAGCTCTTGTGTTATGTGAAGGAGTAAATAACATTTCCTTATTCAATTTTTCCACACCATTCATGATTTTATAGACCTCTATAATATTCCCCTTTAGTCGTCTCTTTTCCAGGCTGAAAAGTCCCAGTCTTTTTAATCTCTCCTCATATGGAACCTGTTCCATACCCCCTAATCATTGTGTTGCCTTTTCTATAGCTTTTTCAATTCCAATATATCTTTTTTTGAGATGGGGTGACCACATCTGTAAGCAATATTCAAGATGTGGGCATACCATGGATTTATATAAAGACATTATGATATTTTCTGTCTTATTATCTTTCCTAATGATTCCCAATATTCTTTTTTGACTGTCGCTGCACATTGAGTGGATGTTTTCAGAGAACTATCCACAATGACTCCAAGATTTCTTTCTTGAGTGGTAACAGCTAATTTAGACCCCATCATTTTATTTGT
The DNA here is from genome assembly GCF_002925995.2 of Terrapene triunguis. Taxonomy (NCBI): domain Eukaryota; kingdom Metazoa; phylum Chordata; order Testudines; family Emydidae; genus Terrapene; species Terrapene triunguis. Next base: position 14,843,237 of record NW_020664419.1, read on the forward strand.
ATAGTTGGGATTATGTTTTCCAATGTGCATTACTTTGCATTTATCAGTATTGAATTTCATCTGCCATTTTGTTGCCCAGTCATCCAGTTTTGTCAGACAGCTTTGTAACTCTTCACAGTCTGCTTTAGACTTAACTATCTTGAGTAATTTTGTATTGTCTGCAATTTTTGCCACCTCACTGTTCACCTCTTTTTTCCAGATCATTTCTGAATATGTTGAACAGTACTGGTCCTAGTACAGATCCCTGGGGAATACCACTATTCATCTTCCATTCTGAAAACTGACCATTTATTTCTACGCTCTGTGTCCTGTCTTTTAACCAGTTACTGATCCATGAGAGGACCTTCCCTCTTATCCTTAGAGCAAAGGATCAAGATCCAAAAATTACTGAGTTCTTGGAAGACCTTGAGCAAATTCCTTGATCTGTTTTTGTTTCAGTCAAACCCAGCTATGAAACTGGCTTGAAAACCCACTGAAAACTAGACACCGGCTCTGAGCTGAGCTTTCCTAGGTAAATAAGTTATAAAAACAACACAAAGAGCCATCTCATCTGTAAATTATATATTTTTAGAGAGTGTAAAGATTTTTCAAATAAAAGGGGGAAACTGGTTAACATTTAGAGTCATTAACATTTATAACCCTTTCTTCCTCTGATGCATTTGAAACCCTGCATTATCGACCTCCTGGAATAATCTCTTTGTGACTCAAATGAGGCATCCTATTTCCATCTGCCAGATCTTCCAAAGAGAAGGGGGTATCCAACATTTGATAAGCATGTCACATAAATGGGATTTTATAAAAGGTATTTAACTGGGTCAGTGTGCAGTGCCTATTACTTTTACATTTCTTTATTTCCCACCTACTCCCTGTTCCATGAACAGACACTTCACCATTAGGGGAAATTAGCCTAATGATGTCTTTTGCTTTTCAAAGTGGGTCCTTCACAGTCTTTCAAAAAGCATGGTCACAAAAGGCCTGTTTTTTCCCCCTTTCCTGTTTCCTTTCCTGCTCACATGTTCTGCATCTTCCTCTTTGCAAATGGCCTCTCACATTCAGGCCAAAATTCCACTCTCTGTTCTACCTGTGGGATAGAGAGGGAAGAAGGTATAAGAAGTCCCTCCCTGCTCAGATCCAACACACATGCGTAACAACACACACAATTCCATCCAACCGTTATTTGAGCACTAAGCTTGGGGACAGTTAACTTGGGGACTGGCTAATCCATGGACTGAGCAACAAAGAAATGCTAGAACCAAGCAGAAGCCAGGGAGCATAAGAGGAGTGTTATGGTTGACAGTATGGATTTAAACCAGGACCTCCAGAAACTTGACCTAAAGATCCAGGCTCCAAGCTGAGACAGACTCACATCCTGTGTAGATCAGGCACAGAAGAGGACACATAACACACATTGACTAGATGATGACAGTCACCCTTCACACATTCCTTTTTACTGCTAATCCACCTCTGCTCTGCCCCCCATATCGTTCCACCTCCATCCTACTTGCACTGCCACACAGCCTGACTCCACTCACTAAAACGTTCTTTAGTGGAAGAGCCCCTTCAAGATTCTATGGTGGCAACTACCACAATATCTTAAAGTGGCACCTTCAAGCATCAAACTTAGCTTGATGTGTGTGTAGGGAAGGGTGGAAGGAGTGAGTACCCACCAACCAGCAAGTAGTAATATCTGTTACTTCAACACTTGTGTTATGTTTGCTTCTTTACTGGAAGCCTTTAAATCATTCTTGTGTAGGGAATTGGGAGAGGGGGGTCAGAAAAAATGATGATCCTTAAACCATCTTTACTACTGGTACTGTGTAAATCCTCAGCAACCATAGTATCTGGGCCAAATGAAGTCCAGAGAGATTCTTTTGGTTACACTGATAGTGAATTTGGCCCGTTGCACTCTACTGGCTAAGCTAGCTTATGAGCATCTGTGGGGGAAAAATGTAGGAAAACAAAACTGCATTAGCACGTTTTGCAGCGGGACAATGCAGCAGAAGGCTGTCACTTGCAAAATCCTCCTCACTGTTATCTTTGGGTAAAATCTATTTAGCTGACTTGGGGGAAAACACTGATTTGGTAGACTGTGGATTATTACTGAAAAAAATAGCAAAGAAAAAGTGACACAATCCTGACATGGCATTGCATACCTATTGCATTTATATATAAATTACAGACATCTATGTATTTTTGTCAGCGCACTTCTGTATCCGTTGCATACACATACATTTGTTTCAGTGACATCTCTTTATGCTTCCCTCCCACACAGTCATTTTGGAACCATTTTGTTCACAAGACCAACATATTCATTAAACCATGTTCCTAGACCCACAATATCTATATGCATTGCATTGTAGATTCATACATTTCCATCCATACATGCGTCCTCAAAAGTATATCAAGACATATTTTATCATAGACCAGATATTTGGAGGACATAGCGGGGCATGGATTGCCCACTGAGACAGCTGGGCTGAAGGGAGATGAAGCACCAGTGCTGTTGGATTGAGGCAGTGCCCACACCCCAATATGGAGAAGTCTAAAAAGGAGAGAGACAAAAATCAATAACCATTATAATGTCTCAAACCTTCCTTTTCTATGACTCAGTTTGCGACTTACTCACTTTGCTCCATGTTTCATTTGTTTAATTACAGTCCCTGTATACAGGCACCTGTAGCTTAAAATTCTCATTGCAGCTACTAGAAGCACTTTCCATGGAATTTCATGGGTCCAAACCCACAATACAGAATGCAAAATAAAACATTCCAGACTAAGTCCACCAAAACCGCTTATGGCCTTTTTGTGCTCCCAGCTCCAGTATTCCTTTCTCACCTATTCTAGCCAACAAGGCCATTTCAGGTCTTCCTAAAAAACATGAAAAAATCAAAGACAATTAACGTTTGGCACAAGAACCCTTATATCAACACACACTAAGCTGCTTTTCAACCAATGATTATGGGTTTGTGTGTGTATCTATATAGACACACATGGGGAGAGAGGGAGAGAGAGGCTATATGTATATAATATTAAAGCTGGTCAACATTTTTCAGTTGAAACTAGCTTTTCATGGAAAATTGGGTATACCCATACACATACAGTGACTCAATAAGCACTTCCACCATCAATACATTGTTTGACACCCAAGTAGCTATATGAAGAAAAGCTCATTCCTTTGGTCAAAATGAGTAACAAGGTGGATTTAGTGAACATATTATTAACCATTTTCACCACCATTTGATCAGCTATTGTCCCTCAAACTCTTTATGCAAACTCCATTCTTGACTAGAGATGGCCAGAGAATGAAAATTCTATTTTGCAGAAAGTTTCAAGGTTTCAAAATCTGCATTGGTACAAAACAAATTGTGTTCAAATAGCTGTTTTCCACTCAAAAAGGTCATGTTTTTGATTCAGGTCTCTCTCGTCAGAAAGTCCACGCTGTACCTCAAAGACTTTTCTATCAAAAACTTTATAGAAAAGAAAGTCTCTGTGACATGTTTCGACCTTCACAAAATAACATATTTTGATGACAATTTTTGTCAAAAATGTTCCATCCAGCTCTATTCTTGACTAAGTATTTCTAACACCAGTTCCACACTTCATATTATAGCAAAGTGTTATCTTTAATCTTAAGTGGTTCCTTTCAGTTGGTTGAAAACTAGGGTGACCATATTTCCCAAAGGGAAAAAGGGACACTACAAGGGGCTAGACCCAGTCGTCCCCCACTTCCCACATGGGGCTGGCCTGAGAAGTTCGCCCAATCCCCGTGTGGGGCTGGTGTCACTGCTTGCCCGAGCCCCCATCCCTGAATGGGGCTGGCCCAAGTCCAGCCCCCTCCTCCCCGCACGGGGCTGGCGTTGCTGCTTGCCCAAGCTCTGCCTCTCCACCCTCCCTTCCCCTGGTATGAGGCTACGGCTGGCGTTGCTGCTCGCTCAAGCTCTACCGGTCCCCTCCCTGAGCTCTGCCTCCCCCCGTGTGCAGGGTTGGCATCACCGCTTGCCCCCCTGCACATTTCTCCATACCCCACTTGTTTGACAAAGGTGGGCATTTGTCCCGTTTGCTCTTTCTAACTTGATCAGTTGGCAACAGCAAACAGGACAGATGCCCACTTTTGCCAAACAAGTTGTGACAGCTGGGACAGGGCTTAAAAAAGGGACTGTCCCGCCAAAACGGGACCCATGGTCACCCTATTGAAAACTCAGACATTTAACAGCATTCCTCATACATTTGCTTGATGATCAAAATGTAATAAACTATTACTTGAAAATAATTTATGATTGGGAAAGAAATCGGATGCTTTATTAATCCTGTATGGAGGTCACAAGAAAGATCATAGAATATCAGGGTTGGAAGGGACCTCAGGAGGTCATCTACTCCAACCCCTTACTCAAAGCAGGACCAATCCCCAGACAGATTTTTGCCCCAGATCCCTAAATGCCCCCCTCAAGGATTGAGCTCAACCCCGGGTTTAGCAGGCCAATGCTCAAACCACTGAGCTATCCCTCCCCTTAAGTGTCTCCACAATTTATATTCCTACATGACTAAAATATGAAAGAAATACAGTGACAAGATCTTCTGTGTAAACCTTCCCTCCCCATAATAAGACTGATAGATTCCCTTAGGGTGCCTTTAAAGCAGATCAGTCTTCATTTTTTTAAATTGTTTGGAGTGTGTTATTGATGACACCTTTATTTTCAGGCCACATTTACCATAGGCTGAAGTGTGTACAACTATATTGAAGTCAACATGTGCACACTTATAACCAAGGTCCATTTGGTAGTGTGTCCATGTGACACACTCCCATCTTCCTGCTTCCTACTGTATTTCTCAGCAGCATTGCCCAGTTGAGTAGAGGCTTAGTGTATGAGAGAATGGAAATTTTCATCCACTGTAGCTTTTCTCATAACAAGGGTATCGGAAAAGCCAGAGAAACCCTCCATCACCACCCCAAAAAAAGAGAGAATAAGTGAGGGGGGCAATTAAGCTCGAATCCTTGGGCTGGATCTGTGTTATTAAACACCTTCATTCAGTTATTAGCTTTGTAAGTCATCCTCTGGGGCTCTGAAAGTTTTACTTCCTGTCCAAAGGGTGCGCTTTGTGCCAGATTCTCTCTTTGCACAGCTGTTTCAGTTAATGCTTTAGGCAAGCAGTACCTCATAGTGTCCTCTGAAATAAGAGTTACTTTTTATGAGGCATGGAAATGCCCAATAGCCTACCACAATCTGGACTCCTACCAGTCCTCCATTTAGACCTTGGATTCTCTGCCACTTTTTGCTGAACTGTATCTTGGCTTTTATGATTTGATCTGGCGTGTTAAATTGAATTTGTTGAGACAAACACACATTTTCATTTGTGAACCAAGCTGGGATTTGAAGTATACATGTGTATGTTTATACGTTTATAATGTGTAGCCCAATGTGTACATAACATTGACAAAAAATTCTGTTGTAGTGCAGCTCTTCTCTTTAAAAGTGTTGCATAAGCCTATTGTACATCTTTTTTTGCTAAACCAATATTTTTCTTAGTTATCTTTTTATGTTTTACTTGACATTGATCTTTTTCTTTTTAAAACATCAATAGGACTTCCATCTCCCAATAGGAAAGAGCAAAAGTAAATATGTGTAACTTTTGCATATGTGTAATAGATTCTGCTTAGAAAGTCAAAAGTCTACAATTAAGAAAAAATATCATTCATGCTTCTAGCTGTGTTTTGCTTGTTTGTTTATTCTTTTTTTTGTTTGTTTGTTTGTTTAAAGCAGAAAGATTGCTATTTTGTTCACAAATATTCATAGATTTTCATGCCAGACCTTTATGATCATCTAATTTGACCTCACTATTATCATCCCCATTTTACAGATTTTGAACTGAGGCTCACAGAAATTTAAGAATGTCTACGTGGCAATTGGAGATGTGATTGCAGTATGTGTAGACATACCCGAGCTAGTTTTTGTATCCAGATAGGGAGAATACCAGTAGCAGTAAAATCATGGCATTATGGGCTTGAATGCAGGTTGGACAAGCCCACCCATGCCTCTGGGTATTTACGTAGGTGGCTGGTATGCACACTCGCTAGATTAAAGCCTCCAGCATATCTCCAATTTCAGTGTAGACATACCCTAACTGACCTGCCCAAGGTCACAGAGGCAGTTTGTGATGGAGCAGGGAATTGATGGTCCAGTCACTAATTCCTTAATGACTGGACAATCATTCTTTTCATCTATTTGATTCTGTATAGCAGATTCACTGCAGACACATTTTTATGCTTTAATAAACTTAGCACAACAAAAGTGGGTGTCAAAAATTAGGCCTTTAAGTTCCAAGTTGATGCCTAAGCAAGTGGTTTGATTTTTCACAAATTTTATTGAAAGGACACAAGAAAAAAAATCGTGCAAAAAGCTTAAAGACATGTGGATTCCAGTTTCTCCAGGTTTTTTTTTTTTTTTTTTTTTATATAGTTTTCTGGTAGATTGATCGCACAGTGCAGACAAACCTTCTATTTACAGAACAAGAAAAGCACAGGTAACACTAATTCAAACTTTCCCAGACTGACCTGTCAATGTAGCCTGACGTGGAGAGATCACTATTAAGTCCAAGCCCATTTAATCGTTGTCATCTCTGCACAAGTTGTCAAAATCATTTCAAATAGTGCCAATTTTGGTGGCACAGGAAGTCACTTGAACCGAATACATGTACCATTTTCAAAAATGCTTAAGTGACTTAGGGCATGTCTTCACTACCCGCTCATCCGGCGGGTAGCAATCGGTCTATCGGGGATCGACTTACCGCGTCTAGTGAAGACGCGGTAAAATCGATCCCTGATCGCTCTGCCGTCGACTCCGGAAATCCACCTCGGCAAGAGGCGGCAGCGGAGTCGGCGGCAGCGGAGTCGGCGGCAGCGCGGCAGCGGTCGACTTTCCCGCGTCCTCACCGCCAGGTAAGCCGACCTAAAATACGCAACTTCAGCTACGGTATTCACGTAGCTGAAGTTGCGTATCTTAGGTCGGACCCCCGCTGTAGTGTAGACCCAGCCTTAGAAGCCTACGTCCCATTTTCAAAAGGGATTTAGGCACTGAAGTGTGAATGAAAGTCACTCTGGTATCTTGAGTTATTGTATGACATTTAGGTACCATGGTGGCAGATGTCTTAGAAAAATTTAAGATATGGAAGTAGATAAAACTTGGTTCACTATCTTCCTTAACCACATTTTCTATCACTGGTTTTATAATTCAGCATTTCTGACGTATTTAAATGAAGTAGTAACAGTGTAAGAAGTGGAAATTGTCTTGTAACAGGCAGAGTTAAATTTGGGTCTGAAATGATGAGGGACACCCTTCATAAGAGATACTGGTATTTTCTGAGTTTATCAGTTATACCCTCTGATATTATTGCAAGCAGAGTTAAAACATGGATTTCTAGGAAGGGAGATGCCTGTGTTTGTTGCTTGTTTCGTGGTATATTTGTGCAAAGAGAAGTTTTTGGATGCGGGAAAGAGTCAGTAATGCCTGAAGCTACGTGTTTAGGCAGTGAAAATACTTGATTTGTAAGTGATTGTAGAGGTTGTGCTGTGTCATCGATTCCTTCTGTTCCTGCAGCCTCTTTGAACATAGTTTAGATGAGAGAAATGTAGCCCAGGTGGAAGTCTCACTGTTATTTCCATCTCCCTGATCTTAGTGCAAAGAAATAGACTGCTACCTGTAGCCTACCTTGCCGAAGAAAAAAGTGTTACCAGATCCTCACCCAGTAGCCACAATAGCTGCACCTCTTTTCTGTTCTAAACAAAACCCAAACGAATAACCCAGCATGTCCTTCAGAGCCATGACCGATGTGATTTTCTCCCCTCTCTGCATAGCACCATCTATAAAACTGTTATAGAATCATAAAATATCAAGGTTGGAAGGGACTTCAGGAGGTCATCTAGTCCAACCCCTTGCTCAAAGCAGGACCAATCCCCAGATAGATTTTTGCCCAGATCCTTAAGTGGTCCCCTCAAGGATTGAACTCACAACCCTGGGTTTAGCAGGCCAATGCGCAAGCCACTGAGCTACCCCTCCTCTCCTCAATCTTGCTTTGATGAAACCTATATGATATGAAAATAAACACTGTAATTCCTCCCTGCAGTATTGTACATCCCAGTTCCAGCACACCTGCCACTGGTGGGGGGGGGGGAGCTGTGCATGATCTGGTGAATGTTAGCACTTGCATTGTGTTTTCAAACATTAATTAATTAATCTTCTCAGCCTGCACTGAGATTGATTAGTACCAGTATGGCCACTTTTACAAATGGGGAAACTCAGACAGAAAGGTTCAGTAACTTGACCAAACCGACAGTGCCAAAACCGGATTAGGACATAGTCTGTTCTTGGTCTCATGCTGTGTCCTCTAGACCACGCCACTTTTTATGCTGTAGAACTGCTACCTGTATTCAGATGTCTTCGTTGGCTGTTGTACAGAGGAGCTGACTCAGCCATCTGGGGGAAACCTTGAAGTAACCGTTACAGCTTTGGTGGCACTGCTTCCTACAGTTCAGGAAATGATCGGGGTTATTCCTAAAATTAAGAGCTCTCTGCACATGGGTGGATGGAGATGAGGAGTGAGATGTAGGAAGTAAAAATGATAAAAATCTCAGTTCTAGTGAACAGTTTATATTGGTTTAGTTTGGGAAAAGGGGAGTTGCGTGTTTAATGACAACTTCTCCTTCCTATTCTAGATCTCCAAAATAGACAGCCTCTGTTTATACCACTGGAGTGCTGTGAACCCATCTTTCCAACGGGACACAGTGCTTCTTTATAGGCCTGCTTAGAACATGAAATACTGAATCTTAAAATTGTGACGTGAATATGGACAGAAAAGCTATTTTAAATCCACTCTAGAGATTATAACTGATACATGAGAGAAAATGTCTGTCCTTCCCAATATGTGGATAGTTATACATGACTTTACTGGCAGAGGGATACAAAAAATAGTTGCAATAACATTTTTTGAAAACTCTCTAGGACATCTCTAAAACAGCATTGTTATTCCCTTGGATTGATAACAAAAGTAAAAAAAGGGACTCCAATTCAAATATGATGATGGGTGTAAGAATAATATTTTACTGGCATAACTTACATTAATCACTATCTACCACTTTAGAACTACTGCCACAGTTTCAGGGTAACTGCACTTTATATCCTCTATTCATTGCCTGCTCTAGGAGTACCCAATCAGGTCTCAGGCCTCCAGCCATCACCCGTATCTGGGCAGGGACATGTGTCCCACTCCCTTCTGATCAGTGTTTTAACCCTGCCATACAAGGGCAGCCTTCAAAGGCTGGACATCTGCATAATCAGCCTTGGGATTTTGCACTAATCATTCCCTAGTGATTCCAGATTGTCAGACACCCCCCTCTTCCCCCTCCCAACCCTCCCCCCGTCCCCAGAGAGTCAGGAATACACAAATGGACATCATCTGTATTGATAGGAAGGGCTATGAATATTTTACTTCTGGCCCATCTCAATGTAATGGCTTTTTGTGGTTTTCATGTTTTCAGTGTAAAATATGATAAGGTCCCCAACGTTACTGCATGTGTTTGCAATATCTACCTACTATCCCAAACTCATCCCAATTAGGAATGGCCAGAGAACAAGAATTCTGTTTTACAAATTATTTTGCAGTTTTGAAATTTGTTTTCATTCAAATCCCTGCTCTGAATCAGGCAGTACAAGGACTTGGGGAATCCCACATCCCAAGTGAATACCCTACCCACTGGGCAGTTCTGGGGTGGGTCTCTCTCACTCTCTGGTTCTGACCAGAAATTCCATCCAGTGAGCGAGCGGCCGACGAGCCGCGAGCAAGTGAGCGGCCGACGAGCGAGCGAGTGTGAGAGCAGCTGACGAGCTTACTTAATACCATGTGCAGTGACACAGTATTACAGCTTACATCTCCATGGAGAGCAAAGGTATAGCTAAGAAGGGATATATAGGTAAAGCATTAAGATCCCAATTCAGCAAAGCACTTAAATGTGCTTACATTTCATTGACTTCAAGCATGTGCTTCAGTCCTGATTAATTTAATCACCTGATTGTACATTCATATCTTTGATTTGAATATTTTCATGCATGGGATTGTGAATTGATTTTTAGAGGTACAGATGCTGTTGTAAATTTTCAGATGGTTTTCATGATCAGTTATCATTTAATCCCCCAACTGAGCAGATGAACCCCACACTTACGTAGATCCATTACTGTGGGTAACCTTGTTTGAGTAATTAATAATCAGTGCAAAAATTGTCTTCTTCCTCTGACCCCTTGTAAAATAGTGAAAATAAGAGATTGACACATCTATTGAAATGGTAGTAGGAAGGTGTCCCATTTGAGAAGATCTGATGTTGACTTAGAAGCAGATGGTAAGTGATGGAGGTGAAAAAGGAGCAAATACAGGAGAACAAATGATAGGTTGCAAGGTAAATAGAAAAGAAGAAAATTAACACTTCTCTTCTGTTTCCATTTCATTACAGCTCTCCACAGTCATTTTCATTAGATTCCTATTAGATGTTCTGCCCTTCACGTCCTTTCCCTATTTAACATTCCCCACCCACCTTTGCCTCTTTGCTTTGTGCGCTCTCTCTCTCTTTTTGTCCCTCTCTCTTCCATGTATTTTCTCATTATCTTTTTCTCTCCCAATTTTCTTTTATCTGTGCTTATCCAGTCTCTTCTCTTCCTCCCTCTTCTCACCTGTCCTTATTGCTTTTAAATATTTTCACTAGCTTTAAATCACTGTTATTTCATTAGCACTCATGCTGGCGTTCTTCAGGACTCTTACACCAGCTGTGCCAAGCTGCATCCTTTCCAGTCGGGGCTAGACAGGAGAGGGGGCCATGTCAGCAGTTCAGGGGGAGTATTAAATTAACCTCAGCAGCTCCAGAAAGATAATGTTAAACTTGTTGAAAACTTAATATTGAAAGAGATGAGCCTTGAACCTTTTGGTGTCCTTATTTGGCATAACAAGAGCTAGAGAAGCGGCATGCTGCTTGTGGATGGTCTGCATGAGTTAGGATGGTTGCCAGTACTGGCTACTAAATATTTTTAAATGTATAGATCTGTGAAACTTCTTATCTAATTTATTCCAAGGAACTGGTGGAATAACCATCAACATGATGCACTTCAAGCTAGCTAGTAAATACTCTGTAGGGAATGATGCTTAAAACCATAAGCTAACCTCTAGGCACCTCATCCAAAACTCATTAATGTCTTTCCATTGATTTCAATGGGTTTTGGATTAGGCCCTAACGGAGGAAGTTAGAAAGAAATGTCCCCTCTGAGCTGGTTATTCCACAATTGTCCACCACAGAGGTTTTTTGCCCTTTCTCTGAAGCATTGTGTTCTGACCACTATAAAAGACTATATGGCCCGCCAGTCTGGTCCAGTAGGGAAGTTCTTGTGTAATAAAGTTTGTTCTGAGCTCAGCCATAAGAGCTGTTTCCATTATTGAATCATTTTTAAAATAAGGGAAATATTTTTGTTGAAAGGGAGAGGGTTCAGAGATCATAATCCCTTGGTAACAATTAGAGCTTTAGTTGCAAATGACTATCTGGTTAACATTCATGATGGAGCTTTTTAATTGTTATTCATTTAACAATAAGTAGAATTGACACACACAAAAAATACAGTGCATGTGCCAGAATATGATTTGTCTATTTAAAAGGACAATTTTCGCACACAATTTTTGCACACAAATAATGTCAGTAAAAGCAGTAACACAAATAATGGATCAACTGACAGTCAGTCGTTGTCAGTGCCATTAACTTCAATGGGCATTTAGCCCATTTACCTCAGAAGGGAATTTGGCCCAGTATGTGAAATGCATCTGAATGTTCCATACCAAAGTGTAGCAATGGTAATAGAATAGCTTCAGTTCAGACTGCATGAGGCTCCCTCTGCTTTTAGGCCTATCCTCATGATTCTGTTTCTATTGGTCTCCAGGGACTTATTTTGAACAACTATCTTATCCATACTGATGTGTAATGTTACTCAGAGAACAATAAATTATTAGGCACGGAATGGAACAAAAAGGATCTCTTGTTCACAAAGTATAGCATGTTGAAATAAAGCATGCACTGAATTCTCTATGCTTGACAACTGGTAATTATTTAATGGGGGGGAAATGTGTTTGGACACTTTAAAATACAGGGGCATGTCTGATTCTCCACCCAAAAGCTTTAGGCACCACTTGGGAAGTTTCCACTGAAATGTACAATATCAGGAGTGACAAGCTACTTAAATAATTACTGCTAAATACTACACAGTGTATTGAAGGGAATATAATGGAACTGGTTGTGTATGACATTCAAATGTTCAGGGGTTGAGGCTGCTTTGGAAATCAGGTGGAGAATTGAGCAAGAACTGACTTTCTTGGGAGATTTTCAGTTCCTCCTAGTTTACCTTGATTACGAAATACAGCAAGAGTAGCCTGAAGAGCAATTCATTTTTATTTTCAGTCTTGGTCAGGAAAGCCCTGAAGTGCAGCTACATGAATATAGGAATTGCGATACTAGAACAGACCCAAGGTCTATCTAGTCCAGAATTCTGTCTCCTACAGTGGCTTGAGAAGAAGGTGTAAGAACCACACTCTAGGCAGATGTGAGATAATCACACTTCTCACACACATACATACATATTAGGTGTCATCCTGGTCATTAATAGGCAGAGACTCGCTTAAGACCTGAAGTTTTTGGTGTAATGTTCATTCCAACTTTTTTGTTACTAACTGCTCAAACTCTGGATATTTTTGTTATACATATATATGTCCGATTTCTTTTTGAGACACACGAAAAATGAAAAATGTAAAAGGTGTTTGTTTTTTTGTTTGAATCTCATCAAAGATCTGGTTTCGGTTTGCATTTTAGGCAAAGGTTTGAAACAGGTTCTTGTTTCAAAGTGTGAGTGAGTGAGTTCACTCACTCCTAATGGGGAGTCCACTGGCAATTGATACTTATGGCATTATTTCCACACCTCTGAACTACAGGTGGTTGGAAAACAGGTTAAAATACCAATTTTTCCCTCAAAATTCAAAATCTTTAAAAAATTTAATCAAAATTTCAAATTCAGCAAATTTTCAACCAGCTCTACTCTCGGTTGTCCCTCATTACATGAGACTTCCTTGTTATATTTGATGATGATTTATTTGTATTACCGCAACACCTAAAATCCCTAGCCATGGACCAGGACCCCGTTATACTAGGTTCTATATAAACACAGAACAAAAAGAGTCTCCCTTCCCCAGTGGGCTTACAATCTAAGCATATGACATAAGAACATAAGAATGGCCATACTCTGTCAGAAACAATGGTCCATCTAGCCCAGTATCCTGTCTTCTGACTGCGTTACTTACAAGTATTGTTGGCTGTCTTCTCAATTTCACGGCAGGAGCCGTGAAAATGACAAGAAAGCTGGGTAGCTAGAGCCGAGAGAGCTGGTCAGCTGGACCCTACTCCCAGCTGGGAGACAGGGTGAGAAGCCTGGGTGGGTTCCCTCCCCCCTGCTCCCAGCTGCTAACATTGTCTCTCTTCTCAACTTCACACCTTGGGGCGGTGGGGGGGGGGTATGAGAAGCTGGGGCAGCTGGACCCCTCTCCCTGCAGGGAATGGGGAGCAGAGGGGGGGATCCCAGCAGGAAGCTGCCAGCAGAGCTGAGAGACTGGACTCTCAGCTCCCCACATTGCTACTCTTAAGTTGGGATCGCTCCTGGTGAGGGCACCGCAGACCACCGACTCAAGAAGGGTAGCGTGGACATGCACTGCTATCGCTGTAAGTCAACCTAATATAAGTTGATTTAAGTTTCTAGTATAGACACCCTTTCTATCATCTGCAGACTTTGCTATCTCACTGTTTACCCCTTTTACCAGATCGTTTATAAATATATTGAACAGTCCTGTTCCCAACAGATCCCTGGGGGTCAGCCTATTTACCATTTTGAAAACTGACCGTTTATTCCTACCCTTTGTTCCTGTTTTTTAACCAGTTACTGATCCATGAGAGGACCTTCCCTCTTATCCCATGACTGTTTAGTTTGCTTAAGAGCCTTTGGTGAGGGACCTTGTCAAAGGCTTTCTGAAAGTCCAAGTATGCTATATCCACTGTAACACCCTTGCCCATACGTTTGTTGATCCCCTCAAAGAATTGTAGTAGATTGGTGGGGCATGATTTCCCTGTACAAAAATAATGTTGACTAGTTCTGAAGTTTCACATTTGAGTTCCTTTCGAACTCTTGAGTGAATACCAGCTGGTCCTGGTGACTTATTACTGTTTAATTTATCAATTTGTTCCAAAACCACCTCTACTGACACCTCTGTCTGGGACAGTATTTTTTTTTTTTTTAATGGAGATATCCCATCTCCTAGAACTGGAAGGGACCTTGAAAGGTCATCGAGTCCAGCCCCCTGCCTTCACTAGCAGGACCAAGTACTGATTTTGCCCCAGATCCCTAAGTGGCCCCCTCAAGGATTGAACTCATAACCCTGGGTTTAGCAGGCCAATGCTCAAACCACTGAGCTATCCCTCCCCCCTCTGTCACATAAAAAGAAGGTCTTAAGTGTGGGATCCTCCCTCACATCCTCTGCAAGTGAAGACCAATGCAAAGAATTCATTTAGCTTCTCCTCAATGGCCTTGTCTTCCTTGAGTGCCCCTTTAGCACCTGAATCATCCAGTCGCCCTACTGACTGTTTGGCAGGCTTCCTGCTGCTGATGAACTTATTTGGTGTTAATTTTTGTGTCTTTTGCTAAATTGCTCTTCAAATGTTTTTGGCCTGCCTAATTATACTTGACTTGCCAGAGCATATGCTCCTTTCTGTTTCCTCAGTAGGATTTGATTTTCAATTTTAAAGGATGCTTTTTTGCCTCTAACCATTTCTTTTACTGTGCTGGCTAACCATGATGGTATTTTTTGGTCTTCTTACAGTTTTGTTTTGTTGTGTTTTTTTTTTAATTTGGAATATACATTTAACTTGAGTCTCTATTGTAGTGCTTTTAAAAAGTCCCCATGCAGCTTGCAGGCATTTCACTCTTGTGACTGTTTCTTTAATTTCCATTTACCTAGCTTCCTCATTTTTGTATAGTTCCCCTTCCTAAAGTTAAGAACTACTGTGGTGGGTTTCTTTGAAATCCCCCCTCCCAAGAATGTTAAATTTAATTATATTATGGTCATTATTACTGAGCAGTTCCTCTATACTCACCTCTTGGATCAGATCCTGTGTGCCCACCCCCCCTTGTGGTTTCCAGGACTAGGTGTTCCAAGAAGCAGTCATTAATGGTGTCTAGAAACTTTATCTCTGCATTCCATCCTGAGATGACATGTACCCAGTCAATATGGGGATAGTTCAAATTATTATTATTATTGAGTTTTCTATTTTTATAGCCTCTCTAATCTCCCTGAGCATTTCACAGTCACCATCACCATCCTGCTCAGATGGTCGGTAGTATATTCCTACTGCTATACTCTTTTTATTCAAGCATGGATTTCTGTCTATAGATATTCAAGACAAGAGACAGATGTGGTCAAGAGAAATAGACAGAGGGAGGAGTACACCTAGACAATGAGATAATATTGTTCAGCATGATGGGCTGTGGTCTCAACACATCAGCAGCCTAACTATTGTCAAGTTTTTTGTGGGTATCAAGGCAAAAGAGCATTTTGAGGAGGTATCTGAAGGTGGATTATAAGGTAGCTTTGCAGATAGCAGGTTGTGGAATCCCCATCATTTGAGGTTTTTAAGAACAGGTTGGACAAACACCTGTCAGAGAGGATCAAGGTTTACTAGGTCCTGCTTCTATGCAGGGGGATGGACTTGATGACTTCTTGAGGTCCCTTCCAGCCATACATTTTATGATTCTTTTTTTACGGGGAGCAGCATGAGAGAAAGCACAAAGTTGTTTGTTTGAAAATTGAACAAGTGGGCAGTGGAGGCTGGCAACATAGGCTGACAGGAGGCAAACATCAACAGCTCGATATCGAATGAGAGATGGTTGGGAGGATGCAGATTGACTGTGAACTTGCCTCTGTCTCAAACAAGCATCAAGTCAAATGTGGCTGCAGAGTATAATTTAGTCTAAAATATGTCCTATTTCACAATTAAAGCCCTGGAAAGCATTACATGTGTTCAATTGATCAATCATACATCATTTAAAGGTAACCCTACTATTTTATCTTTTCTCCCTCATTCTGTGTCTGTATCTCATGCTGTGCCCTGCATTTTGGTCTTGGCAGAATGACAATGACAGCTGAGCTGTGATCCGTACTATGTACTTTAAATAGCATTCTCCATCTGTAGTTGGAAAATGCACTTTAGTGTGTATAAGGCCATCTCCTTAAAGAAAACCTGAAAGCTAGTGTCATGTCCCATGCCATTTTGTTTGAAAAAATATATATATACATGGTTTGAGAAGCCAAATGTCATTATTAATAAATCCTAATGAATTTACTCAAGCAGGATTTTTATGTACCTGCACATTACTAACTTTATTCTTAACTTCCCTATGGAATGCATTTAATTAATTGTTGAACAATTGGTGGTTGAAAGATTAATGGGCTGGCCCAATCACTTAGTGTCCTGCTTTGCATGTATCTGCACTGTAGGGAACATGGTTTTCATACCCTGTGTCTCTTTGCTTGGGCTGATGCCAGCTCCGAATTTGGTGGCTGAAGCATGATGATTTGCAAGAAAGTGTATCTCATGTTGCTTGTCAATGAATGTTCCAGTTCATTAAGTTATCAGTAGCAATTATCTTGGAGATGGGGGAATTAAATTAGAAACATTAGAAACCGATAACCTGGAAGAACTGTTGCAAACAGTACTGAAGAAGAAAAACCAGAAACTACATATTTTGGATTAATCTGCTGAAGGGAAACAAAAAACAAAAAAACCTAACTCCCGTATCCCAGTGAGTTAAAGTAAAAATCTTTCTTTTGCCTATCTGTATGCCACGTGTTTTAGATTTGAGTGAAAGGTGTTTCTTGGCTCCCTCTTGAAGCTCTATGTGTGAAACAGATAATTGTTCTCCTGGTTTTTAATTAATTTAATGAAGAAAGACTTTTTAATAATAATCTGTAGCCTGGCCTAGTGTCAACAAACAGAAATGGTGAATGAGAAAGCTATGAGAACCTTTGAAGAGTCTTGGAGTTTTGTAAATGTCAAGGAAGGAGGACATTTTTGTATAGGATAGGACATGGGGGTATAGCTAGGAATTAATAGGAGGAATTTAAATAAAAGGAAAAACACAATATCAAGGAAACATCCTCAATCATTGATCTTAGGGTACGTGTACACAGCAGGTGAGAGGTGTGATTCCCCACCCAGGTAAACAGACACTTGCTAACTTAGCTCGGAGCTAGCATGCTAAAAATAGCCGTGTGGAGACTGCGACGTGGCACAGTTTATCCACCTGAGCTCAGACCCAGGGATTCGCACAGGCTTGGACTCGAGTGGCTAGTCCAAGCTGTCACCCATGCCGTAATGTCCACATTGTTATCTTTAGCACACTAGCTGCAGCAGTGCTAGCACAAGTCTGACAATGCACGCTGGGACTCATACCTCCCAGCTGCAGTATAGACATACCTTTATAGAGGGAAAAGACCTTGTCAACAATTTGATCCCCCTGGTGAAAGCAACATTATTTGTTGTTCTACATTTATTAGTGTTTTGTCTAGTCTAGTTTTAAAAATGCACCTATCTCTCCTAGGAGGCTATTGTACGGCCTTAATAGATCTTGCTAACAGGTAATTTTACCAATACTGAGCCTTATTTTTGTCTTTCTTAATTTGTACTATTCTAATTATACCCCCTTTTTCTGAACAATTCTGCTCTCTGTGTCCATGGTGTTTTCTCAGGACATAGGCTTAAACCAAAAACCTGAATCCAAACTCCCCCAAATTGAAGGCAAGTTTTGATCCAGGCCCAAACTTGCTGTTTCACTCTTTGTTGCTTATAGCCCTAAATAGTTGTAGGATGTTGTTCTGTCCAGTACTTAGTTGTTATTAAGTCAAACAATACATTTTGGACTCATAAAATCATGCTCCTAAGTCAATCCCTCCAGTTCTCAGATTTTTTTCCCCATTCCCTTCAGTTTGTCAGCATTTTTTTGGAATTGAAAGCTATTAGATTGTGGCCCGGCCGCCATGCTGTGCCCCCCCTTGCTCCTCCGGCCGCGGCTGCCGGGCCACAGCCAGCCTGCGCCCCCCCCTTCTCTGGCCACGCCCCCCCTCGCTCCTTCAGCCGCTTTTGCAAAGTGTGCTGAGGGGAAGCAGCTGCTTCCTCTGCACCCCGCTAGCTACGCTACTGCCTCACACTGAACATATTCTCTTCCAACATACTTTTAAATCTTGTAAAAACTAGGTCCACAAGTTAATGCGGCTCCAGGACGGTTTTAACTTGCATGACCAACAACTGTTTAGCAGAACAGCAAAGGTCCCTCTGACCTTGTCAGCAAATGCAGAAGTCATATTTTCACTTGGATGAACTCTACTTGAACAAGTGATTTAATATATTCAGCGCAAGCATGTTTTTCCTCTGCATCTCACATGCATGTTTTCCCTTTCCATACATTACTGAATTTATTATAACCACTACCAAGAAAACTCCCTCTCTGTATTCCAGTGTAGCACCTAGGAACCCCAATCAACGATCAAGGCCCCATTGTGCTAGACCCTGCACAGACATGTAACAAAGAAGACAGTCCCTACCCCAATGTGATCAGACAGGGTGTGACAGGTGCAAGCAGACTGGGTGGGGATAACTTGGGAGGATGTAATAGTTGTAAAGCAGTTTAACACACTACTTGCCTAACCCATGCCAGCTAGGAGCAATTTATAGGTATCATGAGGTAGGTTTTAAGGAGGGATTTAATAGAGGATAAGGCTTTGTGAAGTTTGACAGGGAGATTTTCCCCTGCATGGGGAAAGCAGCATAGGATACAGTGCAGAAATTAGAGGGAAGATCCTTGTCAATTCTGTGTCCATATCTCTAAAACCACAATCATAATTGATACTAAATGCCAATCGTTTGGCAGTTTCAGCTGAGTCAAAGTAGTGAACAATTATTGAGATTGAACCCCTGGCAGCTTTCTCTCCAGGTTAGGGTCAAACCACTTTGGCAAGGCAATGTTAGGGAATCTTGTACTATGCATGCATGCAAAGCTGTCATTCTAGAACCTTGCATGAGTACAAAGCACACTTTTTTTTGTTAAAAACACTTTTACAATAGTTAAAGTAATAATATATAGATCATCACTTAGATCTTGCTGATGCTAATTAGCTGCTTTAAAAAGTTGAGTCTTAGCCAGTTTTAGTTATGTGCGAGGAAATGTACAATAATACCATACATTGGGCTACTAAGGGGTACACCCTGTTTAGAAACTATTTAAAGCTCTGTACTGATCTTTTGGATTTGTATGAATGCTTCTGGACATATGCAGTTCTGTCCAGTATGAATGCAAATCACTGCAGTATGTGAAGCTGTAACTCCAATACTTTCATTAGTTCTCTTCAAATTGGAGTAAACCCTACAGTCTTTACTCTGGCAATATTCTCATTAAGCCACGCAGTGGGGATTTGTTTAGTATTTTTAACAATTAATCTGGATTTACTCTGTTGTAAATTAAAAGAGATTCTGGCCCATTGGCTGCAGAGGAAGTGTTGTCAGGGTAAGGACTTCCCCTTGTCTTTAAGCCATGAAACTTAAGCAGTAATGCCCTCATGAGTCGGACCCCCCAAAGTCATGAGATTAGCCCCAAAATCATAACATTTAAAAAAATACGATATCATGTTTTTAGGTCAGTTTCTTGATTTTTGAACTCCCCCTTCCATCACCAGGTGCATGTGACAATTAGTGCTGCCCAATCTTCCACTGGATAAGAGGATTTTTGGCCCCTGCTGCAGGAGCTCTCACACCCACATCTGCCCATCTCCTACCCAGCAATTAATCTTGTCTTCTTGTTCAAATTCAGCCTCCAGGCGCTGAGCCTCAGCGGTCCAGCCCTTTGCAGATATTTTGGAGTCTATAGCATGCGGCTATAGGCATAGGAATATTGTCACAGGCCAGGTCCAGCCTCCCATATAGGCAGTGCCAGCGGGCCTTTAAATGGCCAAAAGCACACTCAAAATCCATTCTGCACTTGCTCATCCTGTTGTTGAACTGTTCTTTGCTGCTGTCAAGGTGCCCGGTGTATGGCTTCAGAAGCCACGGCATTAAGGAGTAGGCAGGGTCTCCCAGGATCACAGTGGGCATTTCGATTTCACCTACAGTGATCTTCTGGTCTGGGAAGAAAGTCCCTGCTTGCAGCTTCCTGAACAGGCCAGTGTTCCAAAAGATCCATGCATCATGCACCTTTCCAGACCAGCTTGCGTTAATGTCCATGAAACGCCCACGGTGAGCCACAAGCACCTGGAGAACCATTGAGAAATACTCCTCCTGATTAATGTACTCGGTGGCTAAGTGGTCTTGTGCCGGAATTGGAATATACATGCAAGCGATCGCCCCTCCGCAGTTAGGGAAGCCCATTTGTGCAAAGCCATCCACAATGTCACGCACGTTGCCCAGAGTCAGTCTTTCGAAGCAGGATGCAATTAATGGCCCCGCACACTTCCATCAAGATCATGAGTGAGGCTTAATTTTACTAAAAATCACGATTCTCATGATCAATTCACAAGAGTTGGCTTGTCTGCATAAGTATAAAAGAAAAAAAAAGCAGAGAGTTACGCAGACGTATGTGCTACAAACTAACCTTACGGAATAGCTGATCTAAAACATTTAACAACCAAAAAAAGCCAGCTGTAAAACTAAATAGCTTCCTGTCTTTTTTTTTTTTTTCAGGTTAAAGGAAGTGTAACTATATGACAGAAGGGGATTAGGTCAGGACATGCTTTGCTGTTAATTTCATATGGTGATGGAATAAACTCCATTTTGTGCCACATATTTTATGCTGAATGGGGCAGTCTACGTAGATCTGGCCAATTACACAGATTTCTCACTTAGATCTCTGTAAATACATAGCGGGCAGCTTACCTGATATTGTCTTCTGTTACCTAACCTGATCTCTCCACAGAGTGACAATGTGCACAAAGTGGAATGGCCAGGCTCAATTTCCAAAGACAGTCTTGTCCAGTCCTCCTTGAGTGAAAGGATGGTGTGGCCATTTGACTGGACCTTGGAGATTGTGGGTGAAGAGAGTGGCTAAAAGGGGGAGGAAAAGGGCCACAACAGTGAGATGGAAGGTTCCTGTCCTTCTCCCTCACCAATGAAACTGCACCCGGATGTAAGGTCAGCACTCTCTTGATGCTGCTCTCATATGAGCCACAATTGTTTTTAAGTGCTGGAACTAGTTATCATTGTTGTAAAAGTAGGTACGGAGATTGCAAATGGCACTTCTTCCACATTACTCTCTCTTTTTCCACTGCCTTTTCTGTACTTTTCTGTTTCACTGATGTTTAAAAATGAGTTTGCTGAACTTCTACCTTCATGTTATGCTTCTCACAGTAAGCAGAAGTAGAAAATCCTGGCTCTAACATAGTATAATTGGTATTAAAATTGGAGACGATCTTACTGTTAAAGGTTACTGATTTCTCCTTCTCCAACCCTACACAGTTGACTAAATATTACGTTGACAGGGCATGATCGAATGGAATATGGGAATAGTTATAATGCTTACTCGTATGAAAATTAATTTTGATTTTGTCAGTCATATAATTCGGGAACTAATTCAAAAATGGTGAAAATTATCAGGTATACAATTATATTCTTTTATTTTGAAACAAACTAAGGAAGTTAAACTTAGAATCATGGGACCTGCTCCTGATTTCACTTACACTGGTGTAAATCAGGACTATTGTAGTTATTCTGATGAACAAGTGGAGTGAGTGAGAGAAGAACTGTGCCCATAATATCATGATGATGAAAAATGCCCTCTAGTCTGCTTTCCTGCAACTGCAAGAGTACATTGACTAGTGTTTCATCCAGTCTAGCTTTAACTAATCAGTTGATGGAGTTTCCACCATTTCCCTTGGAAGACTATTCCACAGCCTAATGCAGGGATCAGCAACCTTTGGCCCGCGGCCCGCCAGGGTAAGCACCCTGGCGGGCCGGGCCGGTTTGTTTACCTGCCGCGTCCGCAGGTTTGGCCAATCGTGGCCCCCACTGGCCGCACTTCGCTGTCCCAGGCCAATGGGGGCTGCGGGAAGCGGCGCAGGCCGAGGGATGTGCTGGCCGCTGCTCCCATTGTCCTGGAATAGCGAACCGCGGCCAGTGGGAGCCGCGATCGGCTGAACCTGCAGACACGGCAGGTAAACAAACCGGCCCAGCCCGCCAGGGTGCTTACCCTGGCAGGCCGTGTGCCAAAGGTTGCCGATCCCTGGCCTAATGCATCACCCAGGAAGCCGTTATTATGGTTATTTATTTTTACAATACCCAAAAATGTGCTAGTGGCTTTGACAAAGCAAGTTTACCCCTTCCATTACTCCTTGCTGTTATCTCTTTTATATGTTAACCAATTCCTTTTCCCTTCCTGGTGTTTATAATCCTTTAAATATATATGGACTGCTATTATGTGTCCTCTCAGTTCTCTCTTAGGCCTGTTCTACACTAACCCCCCAATTCGAACTAAGGTACGCAACTTCAGCTACGTGAATAACGTAGCTGAAGTCGACGTACCTTAGTTCGAACTTACCGCGGTCCAGATGCGGCAGGCAGGCTCCCCCGTCGACTCCGCGTACTCCTCGCGCCGAGCAGGATTACCGGAGTCGACGGCGAGCACTTCTGGGTTCGATTTATCGCGTCCAGACAAGACGCGATAAATCGAACCCAGAAGTTCGATTGCCTGCTGCCGAACCAGCGCAATAAGTATAGACAAGCCCTTAGCCATGCTATACATGTTTCACTTTTAACCATTCCCGGTAAGTCATTTTCTCCAAGTCTCCTAACCACCTGTGTTGCTCTTCGCTGAACGTCTGCAAAATGGAATGCCATACTGATACCTGCTGGTGACAGCATACCCGTCCACACAGAAACAAAACAGGAAAAGGCTAGCTGCACATCTGAGACCTTGGCAGCATCAGAAAGTTTTTTGCTTTCTGTTTTTGGTAGAAGTGAAGGTTTGAATCTGAACAGTTATTATTAGAATGGTATAATCCCTTGTTTAGACACTTTTACTCCAGTATGAGTATCTTGTGTGTGTAGCTTGGGAAGGCATTTAAGCTAAACTGAAAAATTACACTTTTCTACAGAATAAGTGTCCCCTTATATATTGATATAACGTGCACTTATCCATGTAGACAAGCTTAATGGAAAGTATGTACACACTAAATTTTCAGTACATGTCACTGTGGGCCTGTCTCCATTGACTTCAGACATGCTGTCAATTTATCAAACTGTTCTTTCTGAGCTAGCTATCATTTATATTCATTTATTTTACTACGTATTAAGTAAGTTAAACTTAGAATCATGGGACCTGCTCCTGTTTTCACTTACACTGAGGTAAAACACAACTAACTTCAGTGACTTCATTGGAGTTATTCTGACAATTAAGTGGGGTCAGTGAGAGGCAAATGATGCCCATAATATCATGATAATGAATTATGCCCTCTTAAGACATCCGGGTCTGATTTCCTGCCACTGTGGCCCTGCCTCAAAGGGCTCTTGGTTTAGATACAGATGGAGAGCACTACAGGACAGTATAATAGGGTACAAAGATGGAGCAGGAGGTGGTTGCAGGCTAATTAGGAGGCTGTTCCACATGTTTGGAGTGATGTGGACGAATTTCGGGACAAGCGAAGATAACAGTGGGAGCAGTTAGAGGTGTCACTTACATGCAGCCCAGGACTGTAGCCAGGAATTTGCCTGGTGAGATTGTCCAATCTGTGCTCTACTGATCGGCTGGACACTCTCCTCTAGATCCCCAGCCCTGATCTAGGGAAAGTGTCTACTCTGTGCTCAGCTCCCTCTGCCTGCCTGCTTCAATCTTATATGAGGGAGGCAGGCTGCAGATGTTACCTCTCCTGGTCATGACCACCAGCAGCCTGAGCTGTCAGGTTAAGCTGACCCCAGAGAAATTCTCTCCTCAGTTGTGGGAAAGAGACAGATGTTCCCCCTGCATCCTGGGAATGGAGAGATGAGAGAATTTGTGGTCCTGCGTGGAACTGAGGGAAAAAAAACATACTCTACTGCCATCAGCTCAGAAAGGGCCCTGGAAGAATTGCTGCATGAGGAGCCAGGAGCAAGAATAGAAATGGCTGCAGTTACTGGCACACAAAGCAAGGCTGTTGTTGGAGCACCACATGATGCCAGGGGAAGAAGTCAGAGCTAAGCAATTTTGTGGCAAGTGGCCAAGGAGAGGGGGGAAGAGGAGCCAAGACAATAAGGATATTTTTGTACCTGTTTTTTCTTCTGTAAAATAGAGTTAAGAACTTACTTTATCTTCCACACAGGGTTGTTTTGCGATTTAGTCTGCAAAGTGCTTTGTTATCCATCAGTAAGCAGGACTGTGTAAGTTCTGGGTCATTCCGTCTACAGATAGAGGCTTTTCTGACCTGGCTTCAGTGGTGCTAGTCCAGATTTTGGAAGTTGCTTGCAAAAGAGTGAGCACTCAGTGTGCTCTCACCTGTTAAAAATTTCTATTTAAGATCTAGCAAAATGTACCACTGATGAGAGCTCGATTGTAATTAATGTTCATTATTCTAATCCAGAGGAATGTCACATGATGAGGTTTGGATTAGCCGATAAGAAGTGCAGTGTAAGTGCTAGTTATTATAACAGCACAAGAATCCATCCTGAAACATTTGTGTTATTTGCAAAAGGAAGGACTGTTCTCCAGGTTTGATGGTGCGGAACAAGGCCGATGTCCTTATCTACTGTTGCAAGTAGCTACATGCCCCCCTTAGCCACAGCATAACAGTTAATTCTTTAAGTGCTGCATAATATGTGAGGGAAATGCTAGTGTTTCTGGAATGTCTGCTTTTGAACCTCCCAGTGTCAGCACCACACAGAATCTGCATCAGCATTACCTAATATGAAATCTGCTACAGAAGTCTGAGTCACAGTCATTGTTAATTAAACAGAAGATATACTGTACTGGAGACAAAGATGGCCATAGCTCACAGGGCACAGACACCCTGACCCAGCACAGACACCACTGCCCCAGCTGCTTCTCAAAACTTCCCGGCACCACCTCCGAGGTAGACTCTTCCCCACTTAAATGCCTCTTTGGCTTTGAATGAATAACAGTAAAAAATGTAAACTATTTAAAGAACACTAATTAAATTAATATCTTCTAGTACAAAGTCCATGTAATTTTGGAGCCTATGTCTCTGCATTGTCAAGCAGCTAAGGCAGGCTAGCTCTAGTTGTGCCGTTAGTCTCTCTCTAGGGGTTAGATTGTCCAGATCATTTCTGGTCTCTGATTCCTTTGTAGATAGTTCGCAGAGTTCACGCTGCATTCCACCTGTCCTCCACGGCCTCTTGTATCTCAGAATCTGTTGTGCTGCTTGGGTAGAATATTCTTTCTCCACCTTCATGAACAAGGTCGTTGTTGTCACGAATCCATTCACGTGAATCCTCACACTAAACTGTTTGTGAGCAATCCATTGGCCAAACGTTATCCACACAAAAATTCAACTAGTCACAAAGAGCCTTTGTAAATTTCACAACCCATTCATCAATAATTTGCAAATGGGAAAAGGAGCTAAGTCCATACACAAACATATTTATTTAGTGAATTGTTTTCCCACCTTCATGATCTGGAGGGAGTACTCCAGCAATGGAAAAGTAGTCTTTCTGTGGCCTTACATGAAGGTTTCTTGGTAGTTAATAAATATCTAGCTGTTGATAAATAAAATAAAATGCTTCGGGATATTTAACTTCAAAAAATCACTGAAGAAGGTCAGGAGGCCAGTTCTGTAAGACACTGAGCACCTTATGAAAGATGGTCAGCCCCTTCAGCTCTGCTGCTACCTGCAGACCTCTTCTAGGTCTTTATTATGAAGTTTATGTGTAAGGCTACGATTTAGTCAGGGGTATTTTAAGTACAAGTCATGGACAGGTCACGGGCAATAAACAAAAAATCGTGGCCCATGACCTGTCCATGACTTGTACTAAAAATACTCATGACTAAATCTTAGGTGCTCTGGGGATCCCTGGGACGCTGCTGCTGCTCTGGGGAGCCCTGGGGCGCTGCTGCTGCTGCCCTGGGGGGTCCCAGGGGGCCGCTGCTACTCTGGGGGGACCCCTCTGAGGTGTCGTGGCTGCTCTGGGGAGAGCCTTCCAGGGTGCCATGGCTGCTCCGGGGGGCAGCCCGAAGTGCCGCTGTTGCTCTGGGACCGCTGCTCTGGAGCTGCGCCCAGGACAGCTGCTGCTCCGACAGCCCCTGGGGCCAGCTGCCCAGAGCCGCCCAAGCAGCGGCCCATGCAGCTGGCCCCAGGGCCACCTGGGCAGTGGTTGATGCGGCTGGCCCTGGGCTGGCCCAGCTGCTCAGGTGGCCCTGGGGTCAATCACACCAGCTGCTGGAGAAGCCATGGAGGTCCTGGAAAGTCACGTGCCTTATTTATGTGTTATAGACATTTGTTTATTTACATAATATGCTCAGTGGGTTTTTTTGCTTGCTTGCTCACATCCTCATAGCATTTCCTGTCTTTCATCAGACAATAATGTCTTCTTCCCAGTAAATTAAAACGTAAAATGCATTTAAGTGCATGCCGAACCCCATTGTCCACATCTAATATTCTGTGTGTGTTTGTGCTTTGTAGGAGCAGTGAAAAGTATTGAGGCTATTTGAATAGAATTTGGGATGTGTCTTTGCCATGCCAGGCGTGCATTACAGTATAACAGAAGTCAAAGCCCTTTTACATCAAGTTTTCAAATCCGTCACTCAGCTATTAGGAGCAGGGATTCTGATCATGATTTACTCTATTCTGAGGATTTGAGATTTTTCCAGCTGGATTATGCTTTTTTGCAATGGTTGAATGTAATGAAAAGATTACCTTACTCCTTTGGTACAGGGGTTCTGATGCTGATACAGTCCTCACCTCTGACTATCTGACCCTTTCTTTTGGCTTGGCAGATGTTTATTGTGCTGTCTGAATCAGTCTGCAGGAGGATTTTTTCCCCATTGTACAGTAAACACGGTACATGTACAATACAACATGGTGGAGTAGAGCATCTCTCATTCAAACTGTATCTCAGACCACGTCAAAGTGCTAAATAATGTAATTGCCACGTTAAATAATAAATAATAGCAGAAGGAGAGAGAAATGAAGAATAAGGGAGAAAATACATGTTTTCAAATCAGAGCTGGAGAGAGTTGGACAGTGGATGAGAGAAAGAAAGGAAAGCTGCCCACGTAGGAATCGAGACTAAAGCTTCAGATGAGAAAGCTTTCACAAAACAGTGCATAGATAGTAGGAATGGATAGAGAGGAGGCTAATGCTGGATGTACAGAGGGAGCAGAGGAAATGAATAAATATAGATTATGGATCTCTGGGAAGAGCTTGATAGTTCTTTGGACTGAGGAATATTTTAGTAAAAAACTTTCCATTGTAAATATTTCCTATATCGATGTCTAACTCCAGTTAAATGTATGCGCTTGGGGCTTTTTCCAAGGCAAAATATTAGGGGTTAAAGTTTCAGAACTTTGGGCCTGGTTCTTCTCTCATCCTGGTTTTACACCAGTGTAACTACTAACGTAAATTGAATTGCTCCTGATTTACACAGCTGTAAGGGAGAGGAAAATCAAGCCCCTGACCTCTGTTTGTGCACATGCACTGCGTTGCAAAGCCCATTTGCAATTGACCCTCAAATGGGTTTGCTTCTCATGAAAATCTGCCAGTTTCATGCACAAGGGATAGTGCACAAAAACTACCTGTAAATGATTACACACACAAAGTTGTGCATGCATAAAAGAAAGGCAGGTGGAGGCCTCCTTTGAAAGGCCACATATAAGAGCCACATACTTCTCTAGATCACATTTTGAATGTCTACAGCATTTGCCTCTCCCCCTCCTCCCATCCCGAAAGATCAAAGGAAGTCTGTGGACCTTAAGGTATTTAACTCAGAAGGAAGTCAATACCTTGTGTCACTTCAACAGTTAGGAAGTGCACTGTACTGGCCCCTTTGCATTTGAAGTGAAACTGGCAATTTTGAGCAATTTCACAGAGGAAATGAAAAGATTAATGGAATGGAAAGTACAGAACTGTTCAATTGAAGAACGACTAACCATCTGATTGACATGAATGAAAGCAAAAAATAAAATAAAAACAGCCGTGGAAAATGCTTATTGTTTTTCAGGTTCTAGGGGACTATTTAATAAAAACAAACAAAAAACTTCACACAGATTCAAGCACCAAAGAGAAATTAATCTCTGCAGGGCTTCCCGGAGAATGAAGAACTATGGGAGGAATCAGAGTGACTGGCATTTCAATGCTGCTGTCTAGTGATGTAGAAACTAGTTTTTTGCCTGACTGCTCAGACCCTAGAGCAAACTACTCGCAGAGAAGAAACAGACAAGACATGCATTAAAGAAAAGCTCTGAGATAACACTAGTGAAATAAAAAGAACGAGGAGTCCTTGTGGCACCTTAGAGCCTAACAAATTTATTTGGACATAAGCTTTTGTGGGCTAAAACCCACTTCATCGGATGCATGCAGTGGAAAACACAGTAGGAAGGTATATATATATATATAGAACATGAAAAAATGGGTGTTGCCATACCAACTATAACAAGAGTAATCAATTAAGGTGGGCTATTATCAGCGGGAGAAAAAAACGTTTGTAGTGATAATCAGGATGGCCCATTTCAAACAGTTGACAAGAAGGTGTGAGTAACAGTAGGGGAAAAATTAGCATGGGGAAATAGAAACACACATTTTTTCATGTTCTCTGTGTATTTTCCACTGCATGCATCCGATGAAGTGGGTTTTAGCCCACGAAAGCTTATTCCCAAATAAATTTGTTAGTCTCTATGGTGCCACAAGGACTCCTCGTTCTTTTTGCTGATACAGACTAACACGGCTACCACTGAAACCTGTCACTAGTGAAATAGCGAGTTTCCTTCAACATCAAAGGCCAAATTCAGCTCATCTGACTCGTGTGAGTATTCCCATTGAGGCCAGTGGATCATGAGTAAAGGGAGCAGAATTTGGCCCATAGTTTGCATGTATGCACAGTGTTTAGTATTCTGCTCTCAGTACTGACTGCAAGGTTGGCTTTTTTCTCAAAATCCCAGTTTTAATATCTGTTCCTCGTACATTTCATCTTCTTCCCCTCCCTCTATTGACTTCAGAGCAGGGAGCCCAAACTTCTGTGGTAGTTGTATTAATATTATTAACCCTGTTTATTACAGTAATGCCCAAGGACCAGCCAAGAATGGGGGCCCCGTTGTGCAAGGCGCTGTATAACACAGAGTGGTAGATGGCTCCTGCCTCAAAGGGTTAACAGTCTAACTAGATTGATAGACAGGATGGGGGAAAGGGGTAGAACACACAAGCAGAGTGACCGATGTGGTGGCAGCAAACATGATGTTCCACAATTTTTTGGGAGTGGGTTTAGTTAGGAGAGGATCTGCTAAATGGCAAGACCAGGAAAGTGGGGGTGAGACGGGACAGGGAAGAAGAGAGTAAGAGGGCAGGTGCGAGGTGAAGCTCAGATGAAGAGACTATGAGGGCGGGGGAAGGAGAGGATTGGAGCAAACAGCCAATCAGCACAGAGCAAAGAAAGTCCAGTCCAACCTGCAGAAAGTTCTCTGAATCTCCCTGCTTTGGCTGCTTCTGCAGCTGCTCCTACTGGCTCAAGTCTCCGGCTGGTTTCTTTCTGCAGTTTTCCCCCAGGCATGTAGTGGAGGGAAGGTGAGGCACCATCTGATACATAATTTTCCCAGAGAGCTGGGGTCTCCCCTGCACACTTCTGAGTCCAGGGAGGGACTGCTGAAAGAACAAGTGACCATGTCTGTACCCCATTTTACTCCCTTCCCCCCAGTGTAGCAGTCCCTACTTTGGCTGCTCCTACCCACTGCAAGCTCTGGCTGGTATCCCTCTGCAGTTTTTCGCCAAGACCACATGGTGGGTGGGTAAGGAGACACCACCTGGGTCCTGTTGACCCAGTGTGTGTGTGGGGGGGGGAGGGTCTCTCATGCACTGTTCTGGGTCCAGGGGTGCTGGGAGGAGGGGTGGCCCTGGCTTGGCCCTATTTTACACCCTTCCCCTGCCCATCACCACCTGCATCAGCACCCATTACATAGGCAAAGCTCTGCAATTACACATGCAGTACAACATTTGCATGCACAAATAAGGCAGGTGAAACTGTAATTGTGCTTGATATGCATGCACAGATCCTGGCTTGTACATGCTAATTCCAAGATTTGTCCCTGATTAAAGCAAAGATGATAGTCAAGTTCTTGGCGTGGATAGTAGGGAGGATGTTGGCTTTGTCAGCTGTAAAGGAGAAAAGAGGGGGGATTTTGGGTTGAAAGATTGAGCTGGCTTTTGTTGAGCTTGAGATAACAGTGAGCTCTCAAAACTGGGAGATGTCAAAGTCAGTGAGGGATTGGAAACTGAAGTTAAAAGACAGAGGTCAGAGTATGAAATGTACATCTCAGAGTCATAAACATGAAGATGATCGCTGAGCTTTTGTGAACAAATGAGGTCACCCAATGATGGAGAAAAGTATAGGGAGCAGAGGAGGGGACCAAGAGCCACAACCTTGGGGGAAAGGAAAAGGAGATAGAGCATCAAGAAGAGATGGTGAAAGAATGTTCTAGAATCCAACAAAAACCGTAGAGGTTAAATCCCATTAGCAATTACTCTAAACCAGTCAGTCCCGCAAAATAAAGTGTTGCTTTTACACAAATGAGAAGCAATGCAAGTGTGAGCATTTCCTAGTGCATGGGTGGTTCCTGTAATGGGGCAGATTTCTGCTGTCCTGATCAACAATGCTTTCAAATTGGAGAAGACAAAAATCAGTAGAAAATATTCTACTTTTAAAGACTTTCTCTCTCTTAAAAAGAGAGAGAGAGATGCTGATCTCAAAGGGAAAATCCATATACTAAAACCAGCACAAAATTTAACAGGACTGACAACCTTTACACAGTTGTAAACAGTGTAGTTGTAGCCTTGTCAGTCACCAGATATTAGAGAGACAAGGTGGGTGAAGTAATATTAGAGAGACAAGGTGGCCCAACTTCTGTTGGTGAGAGAGAGAAGCTTTCCAGCCACATAGAGCTCATCTTCAGGTCTGGGAAAGGTACTATGAGCCTGGCAGCTAAATGCAAGGTGGAACAGATTGTTTAGCATTAGTAGTTTGCACATATTCTAAAAGACTATTCAAGGTAGAGTGGCGCATTAACACCTCTGCAATCAGGGGTTAGTGGATTACAGATTGTTCTAATAACCCATTGTTGTCTGTAACCTACTAAAACAAGAAATTTATTTAACAAAGAACAGAGATTGGAGAAAAAGTGAATAGAATTAACGGAACAATGGTTACATATAAAGTAAAATCATAACACACTTTCTAGAGCCTAAGATAAAAACTATCAAGACATTCCCCTGCCTCACAAAGGTTAGCTCAGCCAATGGTTCTTTCCCAGCTTCAAACAGCCAGACCGGCTGTAATCCTCCATTCATAAAACAAACCAACTGGCAGCTTGTTCCCTCAGTGAAGGATAACTTGGTGAACTTCTTGTGATGGGGTGGACTAAGCTGAGAGGCCCCCTGCTGGAGGCCTCAGAGTCCTGCCACACTTGTCCCAAGTAAGGAGCAGTGGAAAGGTCTTCCAAGCAGGCTAGAGTGGTTGCAGGAGAAGCAGCTATCAGGGCCCAGGAGGGCCCTATAAAAAGGAGCTACAGAGCCAGAGCCAGAGCAGTTCCTTATTAAAGCTGGAGGAGCATGGATGTTGAAGCTGGTTGAGGGTATGGCAGAACAATGGACAGCCCAGTACTAGTAGGCACCAGGGGAGCAAGGAAGAGCTCCTGGCCGGCTACTGGGCCTGAGCTTAGAAGAGCCCTGAGCTAAGGGTAAGGGATCGGTGAAGGCTGGGGCCCAAAGTAGTGGGTGGGCCCGGGTCCTCTCCACTCCTCATAGGCCACAGGGGAAGGGCCTACAATTGGACATCAGTAAACCCCCCAGAAAGGGACTGAACTGTCAGAAGGCTCAGCTGAATACTGGGGCAAAACAGACTAAGAGGGCAAAACCATTACCTCCAGGGAGGAAGACCTGGTAGTACAACCCGATGGCAGGTCTGGGACTGGTTTAAAGACCACAGACATACCCAACCAGAGGGGGCGCTCGCAAGAGGTGGGTGCCGACCCTGTTACACCTCTGTATCCCACGTATAATTCCAGTGACCCATTGTCTTCACTTGTAAACAGGGAAACTCCCCCACTGCTTGTTTTTTCCTTTCTAGAATCTCCCCTGGAGGCTTTGCAATCACTTGATTAGTATTGTGCTTAGACTGTAAATAGGTGTTCATTGTGAAGTATACAGTGCTCAATCTACATATAACCAGACAGGTGTTGATAAGTGTCTCCTGCCTGGAAGAAACCTGTTTTTCATCTTCAGGTGACCAGCCCCAACTCACAGACCTTAAGAGCATAATTTTCAGTATCTATACATAACTCCTTTCATATTATCTGTACATAACCCCTTACATGTTATCCATCCATACCTTTTTCAATGATTGATGATCAGTGTGACACAAGGGGTACGTCTTCACTACCCACCGTATCGGCGGGTAGCAATCGATTTATCCGGGATCGATATATCACGTCTCGTTAAGATATATCGATCCCGAACGTGCTCACCGTCGACTCTGGAACTCCACCAGAGCGAGCGGCGGTAGCGCAGTCGACGGGGGAGCCGCAGCCGTCGATCCCACGCCGTCTGGACCCCAGGTAATTCGATCCAAGATACTTCGACTTCAGCTACGCTATTTGCGTAGCTGAAGTTGCGTATCTTGGATCGATCCCCCCCTTAGTGTAGACTAGCCCAAGCTTTCAGTAAAGACTTTACATGATACCCTTCGGCAAACTAGTATGTAGGTACCAGAGCTAAGGGATCCCTTTGTAACCTGTACGCCAGTTGGCATTAAGATGTCCCTGTGTCACACCATAGAATTGTATTCACTGATTCTTCCACCTAGAGTATATCCTTCAGGTAGAGTTCCAGTCTTAAAGTATCCAATCTTATAGTAACTCACAGGGCTGTTATGAGGCATAATTAATATTTATAAATTAGCTGTTTGAGTAAATGCTGTATAGATTCATAGATGCCAAGGTCAGAAGGGACCACTTGTAAGCATCTCTTCAGCATCTCCTGTATAACACAGACCATAGAACTTCCCTGAAACAATTCTTCTTTGAATTAGAGCAGATCT
Organism: Terrapene triunguis; assembly: GCF_002925995.2. Lineage (NCBI taxonomy): Eukaryota > Metazoa > Chordata > Testudines > Emydidae > Terrapene > Terrapene triunguis. The sequence continues at coordinate 14,876,610 of NW_020664419.1, forward strand.
TTCAGAAAAATGTCCAGGCTAAGTTTTAAAAACTGCTAGTAAATTGTTCCAATGGTCAAATCATCCTTACTGTCAAAAAGTATGCCTCATTTCCATTTGGAACTTGTCTAGCTGCAAGTTCCAGCCCGTGGATAATAGATTCCCTACTTGACTGAAGAGCAAATATTTGTTCCCCATATAGACACTTATAGACTGTGATCAAGTCATCCGCTAATCTTCGCTTTGTTAAGATAAATGAATTGAACACCTTGAGTCTTTCACTTTAAGGCATGTTTTCCTATCCTTTAATCATTCTTGTGGCTCTTCTCTGAACCATCTGCAATTGAGCAAAATCCTTCTTAAATTGTGGACACCAGAAATGATCACAGTATTCCAGCAGTGGTTGCATCAGTGCCAAAAACAGAGGTAATATGACTTCCCTATTCCTACTCGAGATTCCCCTGTTTATGCATCCAAAGATCATGTTAACCCTTTTGGCCACAGCATTGCATTTGGCCACAGCTCATGTTCATCCAATTATCCACCATAATCCCCAAGTCTCTTTTCAGAGTCACTGCTTCCTAGGATTGTTTATCATTATTTGTTTGTTTATTATTTGGGAAATTCAAGGAAAGAGTAACTTGAAGATTTGTTTGGGTTTTTTGTTTTTGTGTAATTGCTTGATTAATTTCTCTTATTGTGGACTGAAAAAAATGAGCTTTTGGTGGAAACTTGAAAGAGAAGATTGATGATTTGGCAAATCAAGATGTGGGGAGCTTTCCATGCAAGGGGTTGGGCATGGGGAGGGGAGTGGAAGAATGAGATGAAGGGAACATCAAGGGTAGAACAGAAGGGACCAACAAAATAAGAAATGAGAGCAAAAATGCAGGGTTGTATATACACTAAAAAGGGAGGACAATAAGTGTAATAGTGATACAGTGATATATAGGGAATAAATGGACAATTGTTGTTAATTATGACACCAATAAAAGTAATAATAAAAATGCTAATGGCAATAATTTATTTGTATGACAGGGTTGGTTGTGATGGCAGAGGGCAGGACTCAACAGCCATGGGGCTCATTTCTGGTTTATGTCTTATGGTCCTAAAGCTGATGCTTCAGGATTTTATCTGGCAACCTGCAGGGGTCAGAAAGGTATTTTCTCCCATGTATTCTGCAAGGGTTTTTTCTTTAATCATCTTCTTCCTCTGAAGCATCAGGGATGGCCACAGCTGGAGATGGGACATTGGGCAGGGTGGGCCAGGACTCTGAGTTGGTGCTGAACATTCTCTTTTTTGGGTATTTGACTGGCTGGTTCTTGCTCACATGCTCAGGGTTTAATTGATGGCAATCGGTGGGGTCGGGAAGGAATTTTTTCCTGGATCAGATTTGCAATGACCTTGGGGATTTTTTTTTTTGCCTTCCTCTGCAGTGTGTGGGTGCGATGACTTGCGAGGATTATCTGGGTATGTCTCACATAATCATTTCTCTTCTATTGCAGGGGCCTCAAACAGAGGCACATTAGTCCCTCTTGTTCTATGCCTATGACACATAATAGTCTAGTCTCCTGTGGGTCTCATTTACTTTGGTCTAAGATTGATTATTGTGTTTTAGTCTGCGGGTGCTGGGTGATGTTGGTGGCCCATGATGTACAAGAGATCAGACTAGATGATTTGGTGGTCCTACTGGCCTAAAATTCTATTACTCTATTTGCTAACCAACATGATCTATTCTATTCTATTCTGTTCTGTTCAGGTTCTTATACTGCTCTCATCACTGTAGTATCTGAGCACTTTCCAGTAGAATACTAAGCAACAACATGACTAACATCTGTCACATGTTTGTTTTCTCATCCTCTCCCCAGTGGGAGAATTGTGTGTTCAGTGCAGTGTTTGATTTTGGTAGGTTTGTTTTTGTTTGTTTGTTTGTTTGTTTTGGGGGGTTATGTACATATTGCTCAGTATTTATATTAGAGAAGGGAAATCAAAGAAACGCACTCTGCATTTAGCATGGAAGGCAGTGGGGTTAGTTTCTCCCACACAGACAAGCTTTATCCTTATTGTAGAAAGTTCCATTGTGCCACAATTGTCCATCTTGTTCTTCATCCCCGAGCTTTAGGTTCTTTTAGATATCCTGGGCCCAGGCCATTGAATTAATCATTATTTTCAAGGCACACCTTGAACTTGACTCCAGTCCACAAAGGACTATAGCAAAAATGGTGAATTCTTCAGGTTATGATGCTGAAACAAGAAACAGAGCAAACTATTACTACTTGAGAGGCAGTCCCTTCCTGGGGTCTTATGTAGGTCTAAACTATCCTCTACTTGGACTGGTGTTTAAATACTACAGTTTGGATCTTAGGTCAAAAGGCATTATTTAGGGTGGAACAAAGGAGTGAGAGGATGAAATTAAGAACATGGAAAATTAGGTGAAATATAAAGAAACTTCATACATTTTAAGGCCAGAAGGGACCATTATGATCATCTAGCTTGTCTCCAACATAACCTTTAGCCATAGAAATCCCTGCACACCAGTGATTCCTGGCTGTGGAACAGACTTCCAAGGAAGGTAGTGAAAACCCCTTCCCCCGGGACATATTAAAACTAGACTGGACACAGCTCTAGATCAGGTACTATAGGGAACAATACTGCCTTGGCAGTGAGGTGCACTATAGATGCTCTAATAGGTCCTTTCCGTTTCTAATTTCTATGGTTCTATGATACCAAGATTGCAGTTTGGGTCGGAACAGCTTCTGGGTTGTGTATATCTGTTTCCTTGGTTGTGCACAAATTTAAAAAAAAATACAAACAATTATTTGTCAACTTTTTGTGTTATACAACCACTCACTGTGTTTGAATTTCTCTTGACCATAGCTAGAAACTACCAGCACCATTACCAGAACTCCGTATAATGTTGCTAACATCATTGATGATGATGTTATCCAAAATAAAGAAGTAGAAAAACCAGCAGATGTTTTGAATATTGCAGCACTACACTGCAGCAAAATATCTCTTCCCTCCTCCCCCGCCCTGCCCCATCCAAATGTAAACTGAACAGGAAAATAACCAAGCTCACTGTGCCTGCCCTGTACATCTAGGAAATAATATGTAAATCTAAAAATAAAAAAGATTAACTCACACATACTGGGACATGAGACTGAATAGTACTTTGTAGTTGGGGTCCCATCCCATGAGGTGCTGAGAACATCAAATAGAATCATAGAATATCAGGGTTGGAAGGGACCTCAGGAGGTCATCTAGTCCAACCCCCTGCTCAAAGCAGGACCAAACCCCAACTAAATCATCCCAGCCAGGGCTTTGTCAAGCCTGACCTTAAAAATCTCTAAGGAAGGAGATTCCACCGCCTCCCTAAGTAACCCATTCCAGTGCTTCACCACCCTCCTAGTGAAAAAGTTTTTTCCTAATATCCAACCTAAAGCTCCCCGACTGCACCTTGAGACCATTACTTCTTGTTCTGTCACCTGGTACCACTGAACAGTCTAGATCCATTCTCTTTGGAATCCCCTTTCAGGTAGCTGAAAGCAACTATCAAATCCCCCCTCATTCTTCTCTTCTGCAGACTAAATAATCCCAGTTCCCTCAGCCTCTTCTCATAAATCATGTGCTTCAGCCTCCTAATCATTTTTGTTGCCCTCCGCTGGACTCTTTCCAATTTTTCCACATCCTTCTTGTAGTGTGGGGCCCAAAACTGGACACAGTACTCCAGATGAGGCCTCACCAGTGCCGAATAGAGGGAAATGATCACGTCCCTCGATCTGCTGGCAATGCTCCTACTTATACAGCCCAAAATGCCGTTAGCCTTCTTGGCAACAAGGGCACACTGTTGACTCATATCCAGCTTCTCATCCACTGTAACCCCTAGTTACATGCGTCTGACGAAGTGGGTATTCACCCATGAAAGCTTATGCTCCAATACGTCTGTTAGTCTATAAGGTGCCACAGGACTCTTTGTCGTTTTTTACAGATCCAGACTAACATGGCTACCCCTCTGATACTTGTAACCCCTAGGTCCTTTTCTGCAGAACTGCTGCCTAGCCACTTGGTCCCTAGTCTGTAGCAGTGCATGGGATTCTTCCATCCTAAGTGCAGGACTCTGCACTTGTCCTTGTTGAACCTCATCAGACTTCTTTTGGCCCAATCCTCTAATTTGTCTAGGTCCCTCTGTATCCTATCCCTACCCTCCAGTGTATCTACCACTCCTCCCAGTTTAGTGTCATCTGCAAACTTGCTGAGGGTGCAGTCCACGCCATCCTCCAGATCATTAATGAAGATATTGAACAAAACCGTCCCCAGGACCGACCCTTGGAGCACTCCGCTTGATACCAGCTGCCAACTAGACATGGAGCCATTGATCACTACCCGTTGAGCCCGACGATCTAGCCAGCTTTCTCTCCACCTTATAGTCCATTCATCCAGCCCATACTTCTTTAACTTGCTAGCAAGAATACTGTGGGAGACCGTATCAAAAGCTTTGCTAAAGTCATGGAATAACACGTCCACTGCTGACTGTTCCTGATCACTTTCTTCTCCTCTAAGTGCTTCAGAATTGATTCCTTGAGGACCTGCTCCATGATATTCCAGGGACTGAGGTAAGGCTGACTGGCCTGTAGTTCCCCGGATCCTCCTTCTTCCCTTTTTTAAAGATGGGCACTACATTAGCCTTTTTCCAGTCATCTGGGACCTCCCCCGATGACCATGAGTTTTCAAAGATAATGGCCAATGGCTCTGCAGTCACATCCGCCAACTCCCCATGGACTTGTGCTCATCCAGCTTTTTGAAATAGTCCTGAACCACTTCTTTCTCCACAGAGGGCTGGTCGCCTCCTCCCCATGCTGTGCTGCTCAGTGCAGTAGTTAGGGAGCTGACCTTGGCAAAAACAGAGGCAAAAAAAGCATTGAGTACATTAGCTGTTTCCACATCCTCTGTCACTAGGTTGCCTCCCTTATTCAGTAAGGGGCCCACACTTTCCTTGGCCGCCTTCTTGTTGCTAACATACCTAAAGAAACCCTTATTGTTACTCTTAACATCTCTTGCTAGCTGCAACTCCAAGTGTGATTTGGCCTTCCTGATTTCACTCCTGCATGCCTGAGCAATATTTTTATACGCCTGTACTACACAAATAGGAATTGAAGGTGCTCAGTTCTTCTAAGCATACATCTTTACTGAACATTAGTGACAGTGGCATGTAGCTACATGCTGCAGAGAAAAGGAAGCTGTGGTCACACTGCAGCGTGTAGCTACATGTGTCAGTGAAAAGCTCTGGTGGGAGGGACAACAGGGAAAGGCATCTCCCAGCTACTGAAGCCTTTCCCCTCTGCCTCCCCCCACCATAGTCTTTCCCCACCTCCAGAGTCTCTCTCTGTGGCAGCAGAAGCCTCTATAGTGGGGAGCTGACAGAACCTTTCCCTGCTGACTCCCCACTGCCAGAGTCTTTTCTTTTAGTGGGGAAAGGGTTCAGCAGTGGGGAGGCAGGAGGATATTACACTGACAGGGAGACACTGCTGGTGCAAGTTGAGAACATTGTGGATACATACATGGGTACATGCTATAGGTTTCAGGCATGTCTTTACTCATCTAAGCCATGCCTTACCATCTATACTGTTATTTAGACTCATGGTTTTGGGGCTATACACTTTCATAAGATGTGTGCAGTATAGATGTTTCTTTAGAAGTTGTGATAAATAAAGTGGGAGATAGCTCCCTTTGATGGACACCCAGCCAGCCAGTTAGCTGTAAAATCCCTCTCGGTAGCTGTTCTTTACTTGCTTTACCTGTAAAGGGTTAAAACGTCCCCCAGGTCAGTGGTTCTCAAAGCCGGTCCGCCCCTTGTTCAGGGAAAGCCCCATGCGGGCCGAGCCAGTTTGTTTACCTGCCGCGTCCGCAGGTTCAGCCGATCGCGGCTCCCACTGGCTGCGATTCGCCGCTCCAGGCCAATGGGGGCTGTGGGAAGCGGCGCGGGCCGAGGGATGTGCTGGCCATCCTTCCCTCAGCCCCCATTGGCTTGGAGCGGCGAACCGCGGCCAATGGGAGCCGCGATCGGCCGAACCTGTGGACGCGGCAGGTAAACAAACCGGCCCAGCCCGCCAGGGGCTTTCCCCGAACAAGCAGCGGACCGGCTTTGAAAACCACTGCCCCAAGTAAAGAAAAAAAAAGTGGGCACCTGACCAAAAGAGACAATAGGAAGGTAGAACTTTTTAAAATTGGAAAAGAAACTTTCCCTCTGTCTGTTCTCTGGGCTGGAGATAGAGCAGCCATGCTATAAGCAATTTAAGCCAAGTACGGTCATAAATCATCAGATCATGCCTAGAACTACTTATCTGAACTCCAAATGTGTAAGTACATCAGAATGTAGGATTATTTCTTTTATTTCTTATTGGCTAGTGGACTCCTCTGTGCTAACCCCAGATGCTTTTGTTTGCTTGTAACCTTTAAGCTGAACCCCCAAGGAAGCTATTTTGGGTGCTTGATTTTTGGAATTGCTCTTTTAAAATCTAGCAAAAGCCTAAGTTCCAGATGTATTTTCTTCTTTTTGTTTTTAATAAAATTTACCTTTTTTAAGAACAGGATTGGATTTTTGGTGTCCTAAGAGGTTTGTGCATGTTGTTTGATTAGCTGGTAGCCCCAGCTAATTACCTCCTTTGTTTTCTTTCTCCGCTCTTCCCTGGGGGAGGGAGGGTGAAAGGGCTTGAGGGTACCCCACAGGGAGGAATTCCCAAGTGCTCCTTCCTGGGTTCAAAGGTTTTTTTATTTTTTTGCATTTGGGTGGTGGCAGCGTTTACCAAGCCAAGGTCAGAGAAAAGCTGTAACCTTGGGAGTTTAATACAAGCCTGGAGTGGCAAATATTAATTTTTAAAATCCTTGTGGGCCCCACTTCTGCACTCGGTGTGACAGAGTTGGGATTCAGCCTTGACAGAAGTAAACTCTGTACCTCATAGGATCAGGCCCTTAATTTGTCCTTTTTCTTCATGAGCAATCTATCCATTTTGACTTTTCGGTGTTGTGAATGAAAACAAGACACATTTTGTTAATAAAATATGGTATAAACTGATGTACAGGTTTACCCACTAGCATTGCCATCATCACAGCATAATCATTCTTCGAAGTATTGCATACCTTTAATGAGTTTGCAGTTAATGGCTCTTCCCCAATATCAGTCACCTTCTGTGATTGCTATTTCAGATTGGGAGGGGGTGGGAGAATCATGGCTAGAGGCTGAATTTACAATATAAATTAACAGCCAACTAGACCTACGGTAGATGATTAATTTGTCTTTGATTATAACTGCGCACTGAGTGAGAAAAAATTAGCTTCTTTGATTTGTTGGCACAATATGGGTTTGGGAAATGGCCACAGGAAGTTGAAACTAAAATGAAATTACATTTATTGAAATGCAAAGCGTGCAAAAGTTGATGGAATTTAGATTATGAGGAAGAAAAGAGCTTTAAATGGCCCTTCAGAACATGGTGAAAGTTTGTTTAAAGACCCATGACAAATGACATTGGGTTGATTATTTTGACTTGATAAGGTTAACGTTAACAGGGGGCCGGCAAAGAAGGCTGTTAGTACTTCTTCTTTTTTTCAAATTTTTTCAACTATTAGTTGACAACACATTGTAGCTTGGAAAGAATATCTCCTATGGTAATTAAAATTAATCTTGTTGACATCTTATCTGATTGAAGTAACATTTACTTCAGCAAAAAGTGCATTTTAAATTTGACAACAATTGCTAGAGTGCTACACTTCTGTTGCACATACAGAGGTAGAAGCAGGTATCTAGTTGGCATATAAAATTCTTCAGTTCTTGTCTTAATCTGCTTTTTAGTGTTTACATAGGCTGTTAAATAGCTTCCATGTTCTACCATCACAGTGACTCCATTTCTATGGGGACTGAAGTGATTGTTCTACATGTATACTTCAGGCCACGAGCGCTCGTCTTTACTAAGGCAAAGCTTACGCAGAGCAGAGGGAGACAGAGTAAAATTTCCAGTGCATCTATGTAGCTTAATAGACCTATTTGCAAAACTGCCTGTTTCCCTTGAATGTGACTTGGGAGCTTTTGAAAAAATTACCTAAAGTTCACGACTTGTATTTATATAGGTCCTTCTGTGACCTCTCTTGGTATCACGTCCTGCCACTGCCACTAATACCATGGAGAGTTCCCTAGTTTTGGAACTAATATCCCTCTGCAAGGACAGTCACATTTGAGGGGAGCCAAGCAGGGGTTGCTCACCTCTTGTGCAGAACAGAGCTCTGGCCTGCAGGGGCTCCCTCATGGCAGTGGGGATAAGGCAGCAGTCAGCGCCAGCTCCAGGCACCAGCCTGGCAAGCAGGTGCTTGGGGCGGCCACTCCGGAGGGGGGCGGCACGTCCAGCTATTCAGCAGCAATTCGGCGGATGGTCCCTCACTCCCGCTCGGAGCGAAGGAGCTCCCGCTGAATTGCCGCCGCAGATCGCGATCGCGGCTTTTGTTGTTGTTTTTTGGCTGCTTGGGGTGGCCAAAACCCTGGAGCCGGCCCTGTCAGTAGTGATGGGGACAGAGTATCAACCACTCTCCAGAGGGTCAGTCACAGCTTCTCCAGTTCTCCACCTGACAGTGGGGCGTGTTGGCACCATAAAGAGCTGCTTCAGCCACTGACTTTCAGTATGAGTTGTGTATGCTTAGCATGTGCTCAGGAGCTGGCCCAGAGTTGTCATGAGAATATTGTATGGAGGGAGTGTGTTTATATGTATGTGTGTATACAGGTACTCACTCTGTGTCAGAGTATAAGAATAAAATGGCAAATCAAAAACTCAGTGGGACTGCAGTAGAGCTGACAGAACAATTCTGAACCTTAAACTAATAAAGAAAAAGTCCTAGGCCGGTATGCCGTGTAAAGCATCAGTGGCAATTCTTTGATGCCTGCCCTGTTTTGAATTAGATGACTTATCTAAACAGGCTCTGAATGCACCCTTGTATGTCTTTTTCTGTTGCCTATTTTCAGATGTCACAAACTCCTCTACAGCAGGTATAGCATATGCTTAAGATCTGAAACAATGCTGAAAAGTGTTGTTACCAGCCTGCAGTGTATTAGAATTTAAGTTTCCAGAATAGTGACTCAGTTTTGTTTCTTTTATTATAGGCTAAAGGTTCTTCAGGTATAACATCGGGCACCCAGAAGAAAGTAAAGAGGACTCTACCCAACCCACCTCCAGAAGATGCTACCACAGGGACCCAGTCAGCATTCACTACTGTGGGGTCAGTTTCACGCAGAAGGATCTGTAGAACCAACACCATGGCCAGGGCTAAAATTCTCCAGGATATAGACAGGGAATTGGATCTGGTCGAACGAGAGTCAGCCAAGCTTAGGAAGAAGCAAGCAGAGCTAGATGAGGAAGAAAAAGAAATAGATGCCAAACTGCGGTACTTGGAAATGGGCATCAATAGGCGGAAAGAAGCCTTGTTAAAGGAAAGAGAAAAGAGAGAGCGTGCCTATCTCCAAGGAGTAGCAGAAGAACGTGATTACATGTCAGACAGTGAAGTTAATAATACCAGGCCTACTAGAATGGAAGCCCAGCATGGCTTGGAAAGACCACGAACTGCACCACAGACAGAATTTGATCAATTCATGCCACCGCAGACCCAGCCAGAAACTCAGTTTGCTCCCCCTACAAGCCCTTATACACAATATCAATATTCTTCTCCTGCTCTCCCTACCCAAGCACCAACTCAGTATACACAGTCACATTACCAACAGCAGCAGACTTTATATCATCAACAGGTTTCACCCTATCAAACCCAGTCAGCCTTCCAGCCTGTGGCAACCATGTCCTTTACTCCCCAAGCTCAGCCTCCACCAACCCAACAGTCATCATATCAACTTCCATCACAGATGATGGTGATACAGCAAAAGCCAAGGCAAACTACATTGTATTTGGAGCCTAAGATAACATCAAACTATGATGTGATTCGTAATCAGCCTCTCATGATAGCACCTGTTTCCACTGATACTACTTATGCGGTTTCCCATCTTGGCAGCAAATACAATACCTTGGATTTAAGGATAGGGCTGGATGAGAGAAGCAGCATGGCGAGCAGCCCCATATCAAGCATATCTGCAGATTCATTCTATGCAGACATAGACCATCATCACACACCACGAAACTATGTGCTGCTGGATGATATAGGAGAGCTTACAAAGGGAACGGCAGCACTGAGCTCTGCTTTTAGCCTCCACGAGAAGGATCTGACAAAAACCGATCGGCTTCTTCGAACCACCGAAGCCCGGCGAGCACAGGAAGTGACGGACTTCCTAGCACCACTGCAAACTTCTTCTAGATTGCATACTTACGTGAAAGCAGATGAAGATCCAATGGAAGATCCTTATGAGCTAAAGCTTCTGAAACATCAGATCAAGCAGGAGTTCCGCAGGGGTGCAGAAAGTCTCGACCACCTTGCTGGCCTTTCTCAGTATTACCATGCAGATACCAGCTACAGGCATTTCCCCAAATCTGAGAAATACAGCATCAGCAGGCTCACACTTGAGAAACAAGCGGCCAAGCAGCTCCCAGCAGCCCTCCTCTACCAAAAGCAGTCAAAGCACAAGAAGGCTTTGATAGACCCCAAACTGTCAAAGTTTTCACCTATCCAGGAAAGTCGAGACCTTGAGCCTGATTATTCAAGCTATATGACTTCTAGTACTTCATCACTTGGGGGCATCACCTCCAGGGCAAGGCTTCTTCAGGATGACATCACTTTTGGCCTCCGAAAAAATATCACGGACCAACAGAAATTTATGGGGCCAACACTGACATCATCCCTTGGAGCCAGCCTTGGGACCACACTAGGTCCAACAATGAGATCCACATTACAAGATGAAGTTGACAAGTCCTATAGTAGTGGTAGTAGATCCAGGCCCTCATCTAGACCCTCTTCAGTCTATGGACTTGATTTATCATTAAAAAGAGATTCCTCTAGCTCTTCTTTAAGACTGAAAGCCCAGGAGTCTGAACCATTAGATATTTCTTTTAGTCATGCAGCTCCCTCTGGAAGAACTAAACCTACGAGTCTACCTATTAGCCAAAGCAGGGGAAGAATCCCAATAGTAGCACAGAACTCAGAGGAAGAGAGCCCTTTAAGTCCTGTTGGTCAGCCAATGGGAATGGCAAGAGCTGCAGCTGGACCCTTGCCACCAATATCTGCAGATACCCGGGAGCAGTTTGGATCAAGCCATTCACTACCTGAGGTCCAGCAACATATGAGGGAAGAATCACGGACTCGCGGGTATGACCGGGATATAGCCTTCATCATGGATGACTTCCAGCATGCCATGTCAGACAGTGAAGGTAAACTAGGCCTCAGACTGCTATGTTACTCTCACAACACAAATCCTCATTTCTATGCATGTGTCTGATTTTTATCATCCTACAAGGACTTGTTCTTCTTTTTGTTCCTTTGTGCATCTTTTGTGTATCTCTCTTTTCTAATTTTGTTTTTGTTTTACTCTAAAAGCAGATTCTGGATGGTGCTTCGATACAATAGTATGCTCAAGTCATTTGTTGTTGTTTTGGTTTCCTTTTGGTTTGCTTGTGCATTTTCCTTTTTATTTGTCGGTGTCTATTTTTCTAACTGCATTATATAAATAGAATAATATGTATATAAAGTGTGCCCCATTTACTCTTCTCTTCTGTCCTTACATGGGGCTTCATCCTTTGAAATTTGATCGTTGGAGGTTTTTTTTACACAGTTTCTCTTGAAAAATTGCTGACCTGGCCCCCAAAGTTTAAAAAACAGTTGAATCTTGTAAGAAAAACTGGATGCATAAAGTTTCATTATGGGTTTCAAGAATCAGTAACTCAACTTCCTGAGGCACACAGAATTATAATTACACCTTATGAGCAATAGTATTATGAGCTAAAAGTCGGTACTGTATATTAGAACCGTAGAGAGTTTACTGTGATAGCAAATGAACATTCTAAATCTGGTCTGTTAAAATATATTTTGTCATGTGGACTTCTGTGCATTCAGAATTGTGATGATGTAAGAAAATTTATTGTTTAGATGGTACAAGGTAACCTCATTCATCAATAAACTTGCTTAAAATATTTCACTTCCATTGGTGGATTAACCAGCTTAACTGGTTTTATGTGGACCCTATACAGTACTTCTGCCAGATAAGCACAAGAGCTTATCTCACTTAGGTTCATGAGAAGGAACCCCTCTGATGTATTATAAATGGTGTAATTAAAAAGTGTTTCATTTAAATAAATACAGCAGAATGTTAAGCTGGTGTTAAGTACTAAATAACTGCAAATTATGCATCCACTTGGTTTGACTCTAGTCAAATTTAATACATTTTAAAACTGTTTAAAAATCATAGTCACTCTGAAAGAGAATGAAATGCACATGTTTAAGTTATCATCTGCTTTTCATTGTATGTGCTCCGTTAACTTTTCTTGTGTATATTTACTGCACAATAAAAAAAACCCAAAATTTTGCATGCACTATATTGTTTGTAAGTGACAATAATTACCGCAAAATAATAATTTGCATGATTGTGAAGTAGGGGTGGTTGCTTCCTGTACTTATACATAACCCAAATTTATGATTTTGAAAAAGCATTGCTTCCCTTTGTTCATAAGCTGTATCATTTTGAATTCAAAGGGGAAATCTTGGTTTAGAAGATGAATAACATTTGCTTTCCCTGTATTTGATCTCACACTATTGTAGACTGAGAAGCCGCAAGTCATTTTTCTATAAGTTTCTGTGCATTTTGCCGTCTGACCCTGAAGCTTTTATTTCAGGGCAAGTAGGCTTTTCATAATTAAGGGCCTGATTCTGCACGGTGCTGAGTATCTCTCTACTGTGCTTAGTGCCCTCAATTCCCAATGAAGGAAGATGGGAACTGAAGGCACTCAGCCCATCACAGGATGAGCTCTGCATAAGGGCTGTATGGAACGTCAGCACCTTCCATTGAAGTTAATTGAAGTTGCATTGGAGCTAAAGAGAGTGGGATTGGGCCCCAAATCCATATAAAAAGTTGGCCTTCCCTCTATTATTATGTAGTACATAAACAGATCATGGATAAAACCACAGTTGTTTATAATACTGCTCTACAGTTACATTATTTATTTGTGACAAATACTTAGGATGTAAGAGCTGGTTTTGATCTGGTTCTGAATCTGATATATTTTTTAGATCTATTCTAACTCAGTTCACAACTTGTTCATTATCAGGCTGACCACATGTCCCTGGGAACAATTGCTGCCCCTTTTTTCTGAGCTTATCCCAATGGCCGTTTCATTTTTACAAATAACTTTGCTTTGTCCCATTTCTCATAAAGCCTTGCAGATTGGCCAGCACTAGGAGCTGTCAGTCAATGGAACTGGAGAAATTATTATTAAATAGAAAGCCTGCTGGCTCAAGTGCAGGTGCACCAGCAGGACCACCCTTCAACCAGCCTGCAACATGATGACATCCAGCTTCTCCTCTTCTCCTGTTCCTAAAGCTGTCCAGTGAGCCCTGTCACTCAAGTCCTTGACCCAGCCTTCCTGGTCCAGAGAGTCAAAACCCTAAGGTGGCTAGGAAGGAACAGGAGCAATGTCCTGGCAGAGGAAAGGAAGTAGTGGGCTTCTATTTAATTCTCACCCTCCCATGGCTCACCAAACCCAACCCCTGTACAACCATATTCTCCCCCATGACAGGTGCCCTGGCTTTTCACATCCAAGATCTGGTTCCCCCTCTCTGGAGGCAATCAACAAATAAATCTTGTTAAACAGATGGCTCTCTACCATTCCTTTTATTGAAGACACTTTCTAGCTTACTGGTGCTTGACACTCCTGGATCTGTTGCCCTCTGGAATCATACGTAGCCATCAGACTTCCTGTGCAGCTTATGTATTATCCCTGCACAGTAAGGGAGCACATTCACAGGCAGGAGTATTAATGATTATTTTATTTTTGAGTGCTTGGTGTTGCACCTGGCTTGAAGGAGTTCCAAAGCAAATGGACCAACCCAATCCCACACCCCTCAAAGTCAGTGGCAAAGCTCTTCTCTTTGGTGGATTGTCGTCTCTGTGGAAGAAATGTGTTTGAAGCTTGTGTGAGAGGAGGAGATGGGAGTTCTGAGTGTAAGGGACACCGAGGAGAGAATGCATAAAGAAGAGAATGGGAGAAGGACACAGAGGGCATTGAGGAGGGCAGCATGGATACGGCCTAGGCACCACGAAGAGTAATAGGAGGAGGTGAGGACAAAGATGCTGGTAATGACAGAGTTGTTTGAGGGCCACAATGGTGGTGAAGCATGAACTTTATATGGGACTTGAGAGGAAGCTAGTGAAGGAATGGGTAGATGCTCTGATTGGATGTGGAAAATATAGGAGTAAGTCTGTGTGTGATATTAGGTGCAAATATGAATGGGACGTATGGGGTACCAACCAGAACCAAATAACTTGGTGGACGTGGGGAAATCCATACAACTTGGACATAAAGTAAAGAGGGAAAGGAGACTCTTTCCTTTGAACAGTGATGCAATGTTGTATAGGAATGGCTAAAACCTCATACAAGCACACTCTAATAAGTCAGAAGGGTTGTCAGAGAAGAGTTATTGTGTAGCAAGCTCTGCTGTAAATTAACAATGCAACGAGAGTGCTGCACATTAACTGTCCATGTGGACCCTTCTGTCACTCACTAAAAGTTTGCTAGTGCTCTTTGATCTACTCCACTTTGAAATGAAAGCAGGTCAATGTGTAGGCGGGAACTTTTAGTGTGCGGTAGCAGAGTCCACACTGCCAGCTAATGTGTAGCAAGTTAATGCACTGTAGATTTAAACCCAGGTTGCTGCTCACTTAACCCTTGTCTACACCTAAAATAAAGGTCTACCTACCTATTTGGCTCAGGATTGTGTAGTGTAGACATAACCAAACTCTTCATCTAAACAAGCCCAGAGTGTGGTGTTTTGGACAGTTACTTTGGAGTATTGCAACATATCTTCTGAGGGAAACCAGTTCCAATATAAAAGAGCTCACTTTGTATTTTTTTTAAATCTGTCTCTTTGCATGGATGTGATTTCAATTAGTCCAGTCAGTCCTAATCAGAGTTGCAAAAATGACTTTTTTTTTCTTTTTTTAGCCAAAGAAAGCTGCCATTTCTTCTGTTAGAGGCAATTTTTCAGTACAAGTAATATGAAATACTGATGTTAAAATATCTTTGCTCCCTAAAAAGAGAGAGGTCTGTTTGAGTTTCTGTTAGTCTTAGGGAATGCCTATGCAATAGCAAATAGCAGACAGGAGTAGAAATGCAATTTCTGAGCCCAGACCATTTGTATGAGTAATATACGCAAATATATTTTTAAGTCATGCTATTTTTACACACTGTAGCAAATCATAAAACACAAGATCAATATTTTTTTTAAATTGGGTACATAAAGTGGGACTCCAAACTTCATACTTAGACACCTAAATAAGTATAATAGTTTTCAAAAGCGCAAAGCACCCAACAGCGGGCATTGAAATCAGTGGGTGCTTAGCACTTTCAAAAATCAGGTTACTTCTTTAGGTGCCTAGCTATGAATTTAGAAGTCTAATTTTAAACTTTTTTTTCCAAATCTTGGCCCTAAGTTAGCTAAAATTATCAAATTATTTCCTCTCACATATGCCATAATGTTGAAAACTCTTCTTTATCATTTTTTAAAATTTTGAATAATTCCTACACTGCTTTGTCGGCCATGAACTATGTTACTATACAGACCATCTATATATACTTGTGTCATAGAGCAATTGTGTTCTTGCTAAAGAGCTCATGGAAGTTTCCTAATTTGTAGTACAATTGCAAATGTTTTGATCAGGTAAAGTTAATTTACAATGAGTAGCCAAGAAATGTTATGTCCTGACCTCCATAAAACATAAAACCATTGCCCTGACCTCCATAAAAACCTTAGATTTTATCTTCTTTGGCCCAAAGCTGCCAGACATTGATTATATCCCATAGATCATTAAATATCTATGAAAATATTAAGGCTCCAATCCTGCAAACATTGTTTAATTTGATTAACATGAGTAGTTCCTATTGGTTACCTCTGAGAATTTAAATCCTAATGGTTCCCTTCTCAGAGAGATTTTCCCCCCTTTAAATATGAGGCTATTAGTATTAATCCTATGGTAAATTTGGAAAACGTACCACTCAGATATGAGGAAATTCCAAAAGTCTGAGATGAACACTGATCTTTACCATGCCTCACTGGTTTAGAGCATATGGTCTTGTCTCCCCCTACTGATTTTCCCCATTGAGGATAAAGGACTTCTGCTTATCCTGCAGATACAGGAGGCTTGTGGTCCTGAAGGTTCTGGGTTTGCATAGGTGGACATGCTGACATGCTTTGTTACACACCGGCCATAAATCGCCTTGTCTCTGTAGACACCTCCATGTTGCCATTGCTGTTCTTTATAAGCCCACCATGAATCTCAATTTTTTATTTTTTCAAGCCACTAACAAAAAATATCCTGGGAGAGGAAGAAACTGGAGAAATTAAAGCAGTTACTAATCATTAAGTGATCTAATATTTTTTGATGCCATGTTGGTTTTATTGAGGTCACTCTTACATAAGGCCTGATCATGCACTTAACAGTGTGAGAGGGGGACTGCTTTACCAGCATAGGGCCCCATTGACTTCAGTGGGACTCTGTACAGGTGCAGTAGTCAGTCTGCGTGCTCTCTGTTGCAGGATCAGGGCCATAACTTCTTATGCAGCCGAGGGTTTAAAATGGCTGCTCTCAAGATTCTCAGTGAAATTCCCAACTCCAATCAACCCACGCAACCGCATGCAAAATACCCAAATAATCAAACAAAAAGTTCACAGTCGTTTCCTTTAAACTTGAAAAAAATCATAGAATTCATGACAGCTTTGATTGAAACACAGCTTGATCCATAAGCCTTCATATGGGATTCCACAAGCACGCTAGCTTTCTAAAGGGAGAAGGCCAACAAAGATTATTTTAACTGTGTGAGAGAGTCTTTGTTTCAGGGTTTCTCCTGATTAGATGATGAAACAGATTGTGATATTCAGAATTAGTATCTTGGATCAGAACAAGACCTTTGGTTTTTAAGCAGAACATTTGATCAGGAGTTTCATTATGAGCTGAGTTATAGAGCAGCCTGATAAATGCAGTCAATCAGGCATTTGCAGCAAATCTGCGAACTATGGAATATTTACATAATAGATGATAATGGCTCGTTAGAATCAATTAATCACTATCTGGACAAACATCAACATTTGATATCTCATTTTATTGTATCCATGCTAGTCTACTGGATAAATAATGTTGTCAAACAGTTTAACAATAGGGATCTGTGCACATACAGGATAAAAATTGACCTCTTAATATTTGTCCCAAAATACATTTGTCCTACTTTTAATGGCAAAAGTATTTCAGCATGTGTTTATATTGTTTTTAACCTCATATATAATGTGCTTTAAAAGATCCATTTATATATAGCTAGCCTTTCCCTTTTGTGATTGGGAAATAAAAGACATTTATAACTTTCTGTTATAGTAAAATGTTGCAATGATTTTTTTTTTCAAACTTCTGTAAGCCATTCAAGTCATATTTACTAAAGAATTAGAAATAGAAAAAAAATACACTAATGTTTTGCATTTTTAATTTCCTTTTGTGGCATTGAACAACTGCACTTACTCTTGTTACTATAGCAACAGCTGACCTTATTTTAGTTTTGTAATTTCCTGGTGATTTTTCTAAAATAATAATGTCTTTTTCCAATGCTAAATTTATAATGATTATTCTAACATGAAATTCAGATGTTCCATGGGATTCTAATTAGCTACAGTTTATCTTGTTTTATATTGATATGTGTGCATGCAGAAGAAAATCTGTATGTTGTATAATAAAAATAGTATTTAACTTATAGCTCCTGATTTCTCACTGGTGCAAATCAGAAGGAACTGGCCAAATCAATCATCATAGTTCATTTGACTTCAGTGAAGCAATGCTCATTTACACTGGCTGAGATTCTTGCCTAATGGGTTTACACCAGTGTAAAACTGGTTTAAATGGGAGGAGAATCAGGGTTCCATCCTGCTTTCCTTGCACTCTACAAAGCCTGATTGGCATTCTGTGTACAAGAAACGTTCATAATGCATAAACGAAGATGTACGGCAAGACCCAGTGAATGGGATTTAAAATGAGAATTCCTGCAGCATTTCTGCACCATGTTATAAAGTGAGCTTTTCTTCTTCTTCAGTCTGTGTTTTGGGATGAACAATGATTTAGTTAAGCAGACTCCATTTTCATAGAACAGTTTGCAGTGGCTCTCCGAAGAAACTTGAACATACAGATGTCCTTTGACGCAGAGGCTTTTAAGGAGTCACTGCTATAACTATTGATTCATAAAAGTTCAGCTACATCTCAGGCCTGGTATACATTAGAAAATTAGATTGATTTAACTATGTTGGTCAGGGGTGTGAAAAATCCCTGTGTAGACAGCACTAAATAGACAGAACAATTCTTCTTTCGACCTAGCTACCGCAGGGAGGTGGATTATCTACTCCAATGGGAGAACCCCTCCTGCCGGCGAAGGTAGTGTCTACACTGAAGCACTACAGTGGGGCAGCTGCAACAGCGCAGTTGTGCCACTGTAGCATTTCAAGTGTCGACAAACCCTCAGAAATGTGTGAAATCTGCAGTGTATTTCTAAGCACCCAGACAGAGGAAAGTGGTTATGGCACTCAATACTTGTTTGTTTTTTTCTTGATATTAAATATCCATAGTCAGTTCTAACACAGATGGGATCTCATTCTTGTCTCCTCTGCCACTTACTACTTAATTTTACTTGAGTTAGTCTGTCTTCAGCTTTGCCTGTAAGTTTGCTTGAGCTGCATGGCCAATTAATAATCACTGTGCATGTTTGCTGTGTGCGCCAAACTGTTGCCCTTCTCTCCGCTCTGAGTCAGAACATTTGACATGTCCTTGGTTTTCAAAGCCTATCACCTCCGCCGTGAAGAGACAGATTGGTTTGACAAGCCCAGGGAGTCTCGTCTGGAGAATGGACATGGTTTTGACAGAAAACTGCAAGAGAAGTTATCCCATTCCAGACCACCAAGTCAACATCAAGATCAAGTAAGATGTGTCTATAGTTTTGTGGATGTTCTGTAGAAAGCTTGTTAAATCATACTACCCTGTAACATGTGGACCACCAGATTTATCAAAATCCAGCTACATTTTAAGCAACTTAGGAGACCATCAGAATTATTTATGATCCCTATTCTTTAGGATTAGTTTTGTCCTTAAATCGTTTTTGGGTAGAATTAACCTGCTCACCTGGAATTACACAGGCAGTGGATACACCCACACAGAATGATTCAGCCTAGTCCAATTTTACATTATTGACTTTAACCCAACCTGATTTAAGACTTTGCTTTTTAATGTTCTTAGGAACAGGGCTGGATTTACTTTGGGGTGTTGTTATGAATGGAACTGAATTCTGTTATGTTACATGGGTGTAATCCCTGTAGCTCAATGATGAAACACTGAACAAATCAATGGGATTGCACTCAGGTAACAAGTAAGAATTTGGGCTGTTCATTATACTGAGATATAAAAAAAACACATTGATCACAGTGTTTTAAACTTGCTCACTTTGGGGTCTAGTTCACCTTCATATATCCCATTAACATCACTGAGGTTTAAACATGTCATCAGTAGATCCCTATATGTTTCACTTGCTACTTTGACTATCATGCATACTTATTCAGATTCTATCCTGGCTCCAGTGGTATGACATGGGTGCAAATGAAGGCAGAATTACAAACAAACAAACTACATTCAAACTAACACATTAGTTAATTTGCCACTGTTAATTCCTTAGATAAAGGGCATATTCTGCTATCCTCCCACCTACAGAACTTCTGTCTAGGTCAGTGAGAGTTTTAGGTGCAGTTTGATGGCAGAATGGCTCTTCATGAGTAAATTTAGGTATTAATTCAATCACTTCATATAAATAAAGGACACTATATATGTTTTTCTCTTTTGCCTATTCTCCAGCCTAGAGTTTGCCCAGTCCAGACTACATTTTGCTGAACCCTTAAAATTTCACCTGTCCTGCTGGAAGAAAGGGTCTTTTTTATAGGACATCAGTGTTATTCAGTAGAATTCACCCTGCAGGCCAGATCTGCTGCAGGACAATTGGGATTTTAGAGGTTCCAGATCTGTAAATAGCATTGACCAATATATATACCTACCTCCTATAAGAAACATGGGTTATTTTGGAATATATATGACTGAGTTTGACCATTGCAGCATCCCAATGTCAACTTAGATTCCCTCTGTCACACACACACATTTGTAGAATTGTTTCTGTCCAGGACCAGAGTTAACATTATATTGGACTCTCCTTCATAGGCAAAGGTGGAAGATATGCCCAATGTTTAAAATCCTATAGCTTTTATATTTTTCAATAGTCCCATAGGGTTGTTAATCGCAACAATGGCCAGGTCTCATAAAGACTAGAGCCAGAAGGGACCATCATGATCATCCAGTCTGACCTCCTGCACATCATAGGCCACAGAATCTCACCCACCCACTCCTGTAATAGACCCATAACCTATGGCTGAGTTACTGAAGTCTTCAAATCTTGATTTAAAAGACTTTAAATACAGAGAATCCACAGTTTACTCTAGTTCAAACCAGCAAGTGATCCACTCCCTCCACTGCCGAGGAGGAGGAAAAAAACCCAGGGTCTCTGCCAATCTGCCCTGGGGGAAAATTCTGTCCCAATCCCAAATATGGTGATCAGTTAGACCCTGAGCAGGTGGGTGGGAACCACCAGCCAGACACCTGGGAAAGAATTATCTGAAATAACTCCAAGTCCTCCCATCTATTGTCCCACCTCCAGTCATTGACGATATTAGCTAATAGGAGTTGTGGATAGGCCATATCCCATTGTAAGCAATCTTATCATACCATCCCCTCCATAATCTTATTCTTGGTTTTTCATCTCATATAAGAAACAAGATACTAGAGCTGGTCCAAAAATTGTCAAAACTTTATTTTGGAATTTTTTGGTGGAAAATGTCTTTTTAAAAAAAAAAAAGGAAAAGGAAAAAAAGAATTGGCCAAAAATATTTGTGTTTTCAGTTTTTAATGGAAAATTGAAATTTTCTGCTAAAAATTTAGATGAAAATGAGATTTTGGTTTCTGTCAAAAATTTTTGTAGAGCTATGTATCTCTTCTTCCCCACAAAATTCCAACCAGCTCTACAAGGCACCTTCATCAGCATGCTGTCCCTTAACCAGAGATTAAAGGAAGGATAATTATCAAGTGAGATTCTGCAGGGATCGTCCTGGATCCAGTTATGTTCAATATCTTCATCAATGATTTAGATAATGGCATAGAAAGTACACTTTTAAAGTTTGCGGGCGATACCATGCTGGGAGGGGTTGCAAGTGCTTTGGAGGATAGGATTAAAATTCAAAATGATCTGGACAACCTGGAGAAATGGTCTGGAGTAAATAGGATGAAATTCAATAAGGACAAATGCAAAGTAGCCCACTTAGGAAGGAGCAATCACTTTCATACACACAAAAAGGAAAATGACTACCTAGGAAAGAGTACTGCGGAAAGGGATCTTGGAGTTATAGTGGATCACAAGCTAAATATGAGTCAAGAGTGTGACACTGTTGCCACACACACACAAGAAAAAGCAAACATCATTCTGGGATGTATTAGCAGGAGTGTTGTAAGCAAGACATGAGAAGTAATTCTTCCACTCTACTCTGTGCTGGTAAGGCCTCAGCTTGAGTACTGGATCCAGTTCTGGGTGCCAAATTTTAGGAAAGATGTGGATAAATGTGGAGACAGTCCAGAGGAGAGCCACAAAAATGATTAAAGGTCTAGAACACATGATCTGTGAGGGAAGATTGAAAAAATTGGGTTTGTTTAGTCTGAAGAAGTGAAGACTGAGCGGGAACATGATAACAGTTTTCAAGTACATAAAAGGTTGTTACAAAGGGAGGGTGAAACCTTTGTCCTCCTTAATCTCTGAGGATAGGACAAGAAGCAATGGTCTTAAATAAAGGGTGGTTTAGGTTGGACATTAGGAAACACTTCCTGTCAGGCTAGTTAAGAATGTAACAAATTGCCTAGGGAGGTTGTGGAATCTCCATCATTGGAGGTTTTTAAGAACAGATTAGACAAACACCTGTCATGAATGGTCTAGTTATTACATCGTCCTCCCTTAAATGCACAGGACTGGACTAGGGGACCAATTGAGGTCCCTTCCAGTGCTACACTTCTATGATTCTATGACACAAAAGGGAGCTAAAGCACAAGGAGAGTTCCCCTTCCTCTCACTGATTTAGAGGAGGAAAGCTCTCCCACAGCTCTCCACAGAGGGAGTGGAAGCTCCCTGCAAATGTGGGGAGCAGAGGGATAGGATGTGGGAAGTGAGTGAAGGCACTGAGACTTGGCTGGTGGGGAAGCCACTGGCTCCAGTCTGGGAAAAAAGAAACCAGGGGTTCCTATTCCCCTCCACCCCCAGTCTATTCCAGCCACTCGGGGTCCTGCTCCCCAGCCACATCCCTACCTCCACAGTGCACTCCAGCTCCTCTGGGTCTCACTCTCACCCCACTGCCCACCCTGGGCATGTGCAAGTTTACTTGGGGGCAGAGCCCCCACAATAGTTGTATTGCATGGACACTAGTCTTCCCCCCCCCCACCACCACCCCGGCCTCTGGTTCCATCACCCTTGGATCTCTCTCCGTCTAGGCTGGTGTGTGGAGAGAGCTCCTCCTTCTGTTTCAAACTCCTTTACCCATTATCCCCTGCTGGGACATTGTTTCAATACTGATGCAGAAGGGGATCACTTGTTGCCTCTACAACTCTGCATCCTGTAGCACATGAAGTGTTTCTCAGAGGTCTTCCATCCCAGATGCCTTCTGCAAGCATTCACACAAATAAAATCTCATTGGACAAATATTCATGGGAAGAAAAAAGGAAGAAAAGTGCAACCACAGCTGAAGAGAATTCAGTTTTAAATTGGTGGTGAATGTTTGTGGAACTCTCTTTTTTACAATAAGTGCTAGGTAAATTATTTCTTTGCTTTGGTTACATTTGGTTGCAATTTCTCTCTTTTATCAATTTAAATTCGGGCCAAGATTTTCAAAAAATGGCTAGTGACTTCAGGTTCCTAACTTGTGACATTTTTAAAAGTCTGATTTTCATAAAGAGCTGAGCAACCGCCCTCTGAAAATCAGGCCCTTTAAAGATTTCTCGCTGATCTCAAACTGGCAATATGGATGTTTGCAGAAGCTGTGGTAGCCTGCTCGTACCCAAGTCGATGAGCGAGAAACGTCTGGCTTCACTCATCCAGTACAAATTCTCATTCTCTTCTTTCTGTCTTAAAAAAATGCAAATATTTTACAATCCCACCTACCATACTAAAATACTGTAAGTGTCCTGCTTCGTGTCTGAGTGACCTTTAGCACGGCTCGGATGCTTTTGGAGCAGGAATTTTGTGCAGCCTAGTGTCAACCAAAAAGTCCTCAGTTGCCATGGATTTGTTATGGTACGGCACAGTGGATTAATCTGATACTATTCTAGTAATATTACAATACATCAGTTTCCACAGCAACATTCCTGGTGTTACTTAACATTCTTAAATATAATGAAATCACAGTGCAGCTTAGGATCATAACAGCTAGTGTTTCCCAGTACAGAAATCTGGGCTGCTTACCCGAAGATGGCAAAAGTACTTTTTAAATCCACTGAGTATTTCACCGGCAGCATCACCTTGATTTCTGTCATTGATCCCCCCCCACCCTCAGCCCCACTCTCTGCAGCAGCAGCCTGCCGAGTCTCTACCAGTGGACTAGAAACTTCAGCCAAACACCAGGTCCAAGCTCCTATTACTGTTGTTTATCATGCATTATTTATATAGCTCCAGAAAGTGTGCTAGGTATAAGAAGACGGGACCCTAGCAGGCAGCTGTTCTTTAAGTGATGAGAGCAGGTTAATTCCTGATCCAAAGCCTGTTGAAGTCAAAAGAAATCCTCCCATTGACTTCAATGGGCTTTGGATACATCATGGACTTTAGTACGTAGGTAATTTAGAAAAGCACGTAGGCAAGAGAAGAGATCATGAAGGTTGAAAAGAGGAAAAGGAGGGAGTAAAAACAATAGGAAAATATGGGAAGGGAATACTGCCACAGCAATTGAAAGAACTGTTGTCCCGGAGAAAGGCCTATTGACTCCTGTATTTGTTGTTAGTTCTCTCTCTGTCTCTATTTTAATTATTAGGTTGCCAAAGCTGGCACTGATAGCATCAGCGTTGCTTATGGGTGCATAGCAAGGCAAATGCAATGAGTTTGGAGAAACAATTTGAAAGGGGAGGTTATTTTGCACTCTGGAAGAGGGAGGACCAGCTAAAGAGTGTGGGGGCAGGGAGAAGAGAGAGGGGAATAAAGGAGTAGGCACGTAAAAAGCCACAGAACAATGACTCGGAGAAGGAGAAAGAGAAAAAGGATGGGTTAAGGCGAGAAAAGTAGGTAAAGGGTGGAGTGTTTGAGAATAGAACTTTCCCATTCCAGAACTGGCCTTTGTAAACCCAAATGAAGCCCAAAACAACAACGAAAGTTAGTGCCATCATGGTTTCTATCACCAAGTTTTTCCTCAAGTACGAAGGCTAATATAGGAAAAGAATGATGCAGTCAGATTTTCATTTTGGACAGACATGCAAATATAAACATGTGCAAACACATTTCCCCCCAACCCTTACCCCTAATATATCAGTAATAGTCTATCAGTAATATAAAGTTCTAGAGTCTCCAAAATTGCAGTGATAATCACTTGGGGATAGGCTTTTCTCCTCATATACTTTCTGGTCAGGTCAGAAAGATGAAGATGGTTTTCCTCGCTGCATTTTGGCATTTCACTCATGCTGGAATGAGAACATAAGAATGGCCATAGTGTATCAGACCAATGCTCCTTTTAGCCCAGTATCCTGACTTCCAACAGTGGCTGGTACCAGATGCTTCAGAGGGAAGGAACAGAACAGAGCAAGTATCAAGTGATCCATCCCCTCTCATCCAGTCCTACCTTCCGGCAGTCAGGAGTTTAGTACACAGAGAGCATAGGATTGCATCCCTGACCGTCTTGATTAATAGCCATTGTTGGACCTATCCTCCATGAACTTCTCTTCTTTTTTTTTTTAACACAGTTATAGTTTGGGCCTTCACAATATCCCCAGCAACAAGTTCCACAGGTTGATTGTGCATTGTGTGAAGAAGTGCTTCCTTACGTTTATTTTTAAGCTGCTGCCTCTTAATTTCATTGTGTGAACCCTAATTCTTGTGTTAGATAAAGGGTAAATAACATTTCCTCATTCACTTACTCCACATCATTCATGATTTTATAGACCTCCACTATATCTTAGTCATCTCTTTTCTAAACTGACCAGTTCCAGTCTTTTTAATCTCTACTTATGTAGAAGCTGTTCCATATCCCTAATCATTTTTGTTGCCCTTCTCTGTACCTTTTCCAATTCTAATATAGTTTTTTGAGATGGGGCCACCTGAACTGCATGCAGTATTCGAAGTGTGGCATGCCATGGATTTATACAGTGGCATTATGATATTTTTTGTCTATCCCTTTTCTAATGGTTCCTAATAGTGGTGCCCATTGAGCAGATGTTTCCAGAGAGCCATCCATGATTACTCCAAGATTTCTTTGAGTGGTAACAGCTAATTTAGACCCCATCATTTTGTGTTTAGTTGTATATAAAATGCAGAACGGCTGAGGTGTTGGAGTTCAGTTAATGGTTAGAGTGATGTTTCAGGTAAATTATTTTGTCTGAGCTGATCCCCCATTTCTAGTACATATATTTACTGAAACCCCTTAAGATGATAAATATGTTAAATGCATCAGAGAAAGTAATGAGAAATCAGTTATCTAAGCACTCAAAGTCACAGAAGAAGAGAGCCAGTGCTCTGTAGTACCATGCAAGAGACATTTCACATGTTGATCTCCCACTTCCCATGTGATACCAGCACTTCAAAGGTCATTAGTTCAGTCCCCTGGGGAATATCTGTTGTATGTTGCTCCATAGGCTAATCCAGCTCCCTTAGAAGACAATGAAATACACATATTGATTTAAATGACAGTTGGATCAAACGCTTTTGGAGCAGCATTGCTGGGCTCAAATGTCCAGCCCTCTTCACCTGAAAGAATGGTGGCTCTGACATGGGCCCTCAAGGGGAAGGGATTATGATGTTGGTGATAGCAGGCTCCATGAGACACACAATAGGCAATGCTTGTTCCATAGTGATAGCTACTGCTTAATTTAGACTCAAGACATTTCACTTTTTTTTTTTTTTTTTTTTTTTTTTTTTTTTTTTTTTT
>NW_020664419.1:14903088-14943802 GCF_002925995.2 Terrapene triunguis
TTGACATTTCCTCTCTGATGACTACTTAGTGAT
Organism: Terrapene triunguis; assembly: GCF_002925995.2. Lineage (NCBI taxonomy): Eukaryota > Metazoa > Chordata > Testudines > Emydidae > Terrapene > Terrapene triunguis. The sequence continues at coordinate 14,903,122 of NW_020664419.1, forward strand.
ATTTTTTACCCTTACCTGGGTTGCTCTCATGAATGGGACAGGAGACTTTGTGAGCTTGTATTCTTGGAGTTCTTTACAATTCTGCCTTTGTAAAACTTTCACATCAGGCAGCTCCTCTGAAAGTGACAATAGCAGGTTAAGACCTTTTCCAAGGTCTATTGAAGTCAAAGGAGGCACATGGCTGTTTGCATGTATGGCTGGTCTTCTGTAGTCTCTTGATACCGTGGCTTCTGCCATATACAGCCCCTGAATCCCCACTCAGAGGTTTCACATCACAGAGGGGAAAAGAGAGTAAAGTAATGTAGATAGGGCCAGAGTTAACTTACCTTTTAAAGCCCCAGACAGATGTTTTTGCAGGGTTAGACAAAACCCTAAGGAACAGTAAAACCTCAGGGTTACAACACCAGAATTACAAACGAGCGGTCAACCACACACCTCATTTGGAACCGGAAGTACGCAATCAGGCAGCAGCAGAGACCAAAAAAACACAAAAACCCAAATACAATACAGAACTGTGTTAAACGTAAACTAAAAAAAATAAAGAGAAAGTTTAAAAAAATATTTGACTAGGTAAGGAAACTCTTTCAGTGCTTGTTTCATTTAAACTAAGATGGTTAAAAGCCTCATTTTTCTTCTGCATAGAAAAACTTAAAGGCTATATTAAGTCAATGTTCAATTGTAAACTTTTGAAAAAACAACGGTAATGTTTTGTTCATAGATACAAACACTTCAGAGTTATGAACAACCTCCATTCCCGAATGTTCTAGTATTTTACTTAGTAGTAAGAGGTGTTATAGAAATGGCATGCCGCCTGTGCTGCTTCTCCCACATCTGACCGGTGAGATGAACGGGTTGATGTGATCTTTAGTTTGACAATGGCATGATCATGTGTATGGGACTCAGACAGAACTTCTGTTGAAGGCAATAGTTCTTAATAGAAGAGGGGGTCCCCAGAGCTAATCACAATTCCAGCCTTACAGTCGTTGAGCACAAAGATTATGCAAGCTTAGAGCCACTGGCCCTCCTGAAGTGAGTGGAGCAAAATAGGGGCCATGATCCTGGTCCCATTCTGCATTGGAGATGGCTCTGCACAGAACAGCACATGTGCCCTTTCAAAGTGTTGCAATGGCAGCATTCCCACTGTGAGCTCTTACCTCTGCACTGCATCAAAGAAGACCATTATTGTATGTGTCACAGTCAGGCTTTGGGAATCAGGGCAGCAGGATCTGGCCCAAACTTTCAAGGTCGGGAAGAGGTGTGACATCATTAAAAAGTGAGATCACCGAAGCTTTACAGGACTGATCCAAAGCCCATTGATTTCAATGGAAAGACTCTCAAAGACTTTAGATGAGGCCCCCAGAGCAGAATTACTGGATATGCAGCACCAAGGAGAGAAACTCCTGTTGGCTGTCCTGTCCTCTGCACTATAGAATCTCCTGATTCTTGTGTCTCCCACTAAACCTAATTTTCATACAGAGAAGTGCCTGGGCATGATATGTCACTGTGGGGAAAAAAAGATCTCATAACTAAAATGATTTCCCATGTCACAATTCGAAAGAGCACCAGCAAATTTACCCACCATTCCCAGCTGTTTAACAGCATAAAGATGATTCACTTTTCAGAGAGACTTCAGCTGACTAATAACATGAAACATGTGACCGGTGCCACGGGTTCTGGAGGGAACACTTCAGTCTCATTTCGTTTTTCATTTAACTCACTGGGTTAGAAACCGCGGGGGCTGCTGAGTAATGTGCTGAAAAATGTGACCTGAGTCCAATGTCTGCTTAAAATCTGAGGGTTGTGCATTGGAGTGCACACTGTAAGGGTGAAATTAAACGGTGACGGTCACTGCAGTGTCAGCTGTGAACTGGGAGGATTTTGAGTGGAGTGGCCTACACCTTCTTGAATGCTGTTGTGTTGATTCATTGGCACCAACACCCCATCTGACTGGCACGGGGGGACTGCAGGTTCAGCCCTGTGACCTAGTTCTAGGTTTGGAGGGTGCAGATTTCCTCCACACATGCACGCTGTTCGTATAAACAACCGGCTTTTCCTCTCACAGTGGCCAGATTTACACTGGCATGTGGAGTCACGCCTCGTTTATGCCAGAGTAACTGAGAGGCAAATCAGATCTGAAGCCCCAACATTCAGGCTTTATGAGGGGAATAGAGTTCACCCTAAATGAATGACCAAGAACAGAATGTGTGAACAAATGACAATCTTGCCATGCTTGTGTTCAACATTGTTTGTAATAGATAAATATACTTTATATAAATGCACATGAGCAACTGATTGATGTAAAAACACTCCTAATGATCAGAGATAACATAACCATTCCCACGAGCATTACCTATTTTCAGCAACATTTTTTTGCCATTCATTTTTCTGCTTCTTTCCTCTCAGCTCTGACACATACTATTCTGCAGCTAACAGCCTAATATGATCTTCAGTTTAAGCACTCTTTCCCACCAACAATAAAGGAGAATATGAAGACCTGGATGCCAATAAACTCTGATACTTTTATTCATAAGCGTATTTATTACCAAGATTTATACTGATCATAAAAGTCTGGAAGTAGAAGTATTGAGAGAGCAACAGACTAATGCGAGTGCTGGTCTATTTTCTCTGATATGCCTGTCAGTGAGACATGCAATACGGTGGTGTACATTTTGGGGATTATTATATATTCAAAAAATAAAGATAAAATATATTGGAATTTGCAATGTATAGGCCAGAACCTCACCTGTGATAAATTGACACAACTCTGTTGATAAAAATGGAGCTATGTTGATTTATCCCAGATAAAGATCTGCCCCAATGTGCTTATAGCACTTCTTTGACTATTACTTTACCTTAATTTTTTTTTAATACTCCAGTAGATATATACCTATAAAAATGATTCAGTGCAGCTTTCCGGCAATATTATTACAGTTAACCAACTTCTTTAAGATTTCAAATAGATTATTTTAATAATAATTTTACTTGCTATATTTTGCTAATAATAATTAAAACCAAGATTCTGATCACTTGTGTTCATTAAAATCCCATAGTACTTTGAGCAACAGTAGACATGGTAGATCCCGGTGTCTTGGCAAAATTCTAATTTAAGTAAGGCGATTCTGCATGCAGTACCAGCAGTCAGTTTTGACTTGCTCTGTAGTGCTCATATGCACTGTTAAACTCATGGGCTACCCCTTAATTAGCTTGTATTTAAAAATCTGATTTCACAGCTCATGTTACGAGGCAAAACAGGATAAAGTAACTTGTGCAAGACTGTTCCCACTGAAATCAAAGGTAATTTGGTTACCGACTTCAATGGGGACAGTAGTTCAATTCTGTAGAGCTAGCACTAGGATAGGAGGTAAGATCTAGTTTTCCTTCTTACCTCTGCTACTGACCTTCTGTGTGAATTTAGGCACGTCACATCACCTCTCTGTTTTACCTCCCACCTTGTGTGTGTTGTGTATTTAGATTATAAACTCTTTGGGGCAGGGACTGTGTTGGTAAATTATCTAGTACAATGGCTGTTGAAGCCTCTACATGCTACTTTAATCAAGGACCTTTCTATTACTCATTTGTCTAGGCTATACCAAACTTGCCCTTTTCAATTTGTACGAACAAGGGTCACATTTAAAATGTCTTCTAGTTCAAATGATTCTACTAATTTGAGAGAGATTCTTTATACTTAATATGAGGAATACTAATAGAACTAATAATAGCCTTAAAGCAGTAGACACTTCTGAAGGGTGACCAGTGTAGATGGATATAATAAGTGAGTAAATATGAAAATAGAATAGCAGTTTATCTCAGAAATCTTCAAAAGAAATCAAGATGGAATCCCATTGCACGCCTCACATAATCTGAATTTCATCATAATCACTTACTGAAGCAAGACAAAAGAGGGTTGTTGTGACTCAATCAGCAAATTAAATCAGAGGCAGTGAGGTCCAGGGGAGAAGGTACCAATAGTTTATTGTTATTAAATAAACTACTGAAACTGCATTACTGCTTGTATGCTGACCCATTGTGATATGATCATCTGTTTTTAAAAGTCTTGTCTAACCGAAGAGTATGTGAGCCTGGCAGGAAATCCATTGCAAACAGATTTGTCATTTTGAGATACAGCTGCAAAATAGTTTCCTAACTCTATCTTTTATACTTCAGCTCACAAGGAAGTGGCTTAAACTCCACATGTGCAATTGGTGACCATAGAAAAATAAAGGCAGGGAGATTGTGGATTCTGCTCTAACACTGAAAGATGAAAATGGGGGACAAGTTGGGGTGAAAGTGTCATAGGCATAGTCTTGCATCAGTCTTTCCACATGGACCCTTTCAGCAGGGACAGACAGAAAGCATCTGTAACCCTCTGGTCAGTGTATGTTTCATGTCCCTCCCAGTGCCCGGTCCACAGGGGCTATGGATCTGTAACAGCTGGTAGCTTGAGAACATAGCACTGTAGCACAAGCTGTAGTGACTCATGCTGTCAGCTCTGGAGATCCATGCTGTCAGCCAAAATGGCGATTGTCACACATCTTCATATAAATGATATTCCTAAAAGTTTTAGACTGGGATTTTCAAAGGAACTTTAAATCTTGACAGTCATTGGGGGTTAGGCATCATTCTTTGAAAACACCGGCCTTAAAGAATTAACTAATGCAATTAAAGAAGGAGTCTGAGGTTCAGGTGAGAGAGGAAATAAAATACATGCTTATAGATGAGACTGAAAAAGAGTAAGAGCCCCATCTGACTATATAACTTGTGCTTCGTTTATTGTACTATGGTGAGGGGTATGTTAGCAATGCCCAAGATGGGGAAAGATTCATTCAGAATGTGTATTTTTGGTGAGACCAAAGCAATATCTCATGGACCTTTATACATATATCCACACTTTCATCTTAGGCCTCTGTTTGCATTCCAACATTCTCCTTATGCATTACACAAATCCCATGGTCAAAGGATCAACAGTCATGCTGCTTTATGGGTTCCATTAGGGGACGTGATAGAACGAAGCGGACAATTTCAAGTCCCTAGGAAATTAAACCAAAACTAAAGCCGGCCTTAAAATTACTTTAGTGATATGGAAGTAATGCCCAAACAATCATGTGCCTGTTAATTTGTGGGTTAAAACTCTGGGGAACGATTGAACAAGGATGAGATATGATTGTCAAATATCCCCCAACCAGATATATGTTTCGTAGGAGCGTTGGTTGTATGATTGGCTTTTTTAAGTTGTTATTAAAATGGACATGCTTTACATTTTTTTATGACATGCATGTTTTATGTTCCTCAGATAAATGGGAAGCCTCTTCAGTACATTTTCCCTCATGCAAGACTCAAACTACTGAGAGACCCAAAGGATCACACTGTATCAGGTAAAAATAAAAAATAATAAAACCCAAACAAAATTTACACCTGGTTTTATTAGAATGCTTATTAAGTAGCATGCATTGATTTGCGATGCTAATGATGGTTGCTCAGTCCTGTGTGGCAGGAAATGTACTGCTCATCTTACATGTTTTTAGTGATAACAGAAAACAGTGACCTACAAAAAGGGCCACGGGACTTTGTTAAAATAGATAAATTACTGTAAACAATTTGATTCTGAAAACACATAAGCAACTTGGCTATATTAGTGAGACATATCCAGAGGCTGTATGTCTGTCACTCTCTATATGTCTGTCCTCTTCATATGACAATCTCATATAGAATTTAATAGGGATGAAGCTATTAAGGATCTAAAGAAATTGAATAGACTTGTGTATAAATTCAAAACTTTCAGAATTTTATGAAGAATTCTGCCCTTTCTACAGAGTTTCTGGAACTACCCTAAAGAAACAGTATAATTCTTTATTAAATTATATCAGATAGTTAAAAAACCTATAGAAAAGTTATTGCTTTCTGTTATATTCTATAGAAACTTTTCTCCCTCGTCATCCCTTCACGATGTGTGTGTGTGTGTGTGTAGAGAGAGTGAAAGAAGAGATCAGCTGAGAGCGGATATGTGTTATTTTGTATCCTATTACACGCTCTACAGCTGGTGAATCAGGACCAGTGCTGCAGTACAATTCTTCTATGTCAGAGTGTAAAACACCTTATATATCAAGATTTAATAGGTGCTAGGTCTGTTTGTTGTTTTTTTCAGAATTGTACATTTTTTAATAAGAGAGTGTATTGATTAGGAATTAAGTGTTTTTCTGTGGAGATACACGCTATTTATATTCTGCCAGTGGTATGTAATTTAGGCTTTCGTGGTTTTGTTGCAGAACAATCAGACTTTCTTTTAACTACTATTGAAAATTCTAATAGCATATGTCAAAATCCACTTCTGTCTAGAAGTAATTACTTGTTGCCAACCACTGGTTTCCCTCCAGCATTTAATTGGAAGTAGCATCATGTTTCGTTGCATTGCTATATATTGCTTTCCCAGCATTTTTGGCCGAAAATCTCAAGTATTTTTTCACATCCTCCCCCTGTCTTTCAGGCATGTAAACACGTGGGGCACTCCCATGTGCTCCCTTGTGTCTGGGATGCATCCGTACTGCTCTGATTTGTATCCTCCCTCTTCCAGGCCCTTTTAAACAGACTCTACACATTTACTCATCCAATCACCACCCTTATTGGGCCTGGCTTCATTCAGACAAATGAACTCAAAAAGCAAAACTCAAAGTCCCCAAAGTCCATCCCAAGGCACAGCTTTTACCTCAGAGCCTGGTGTTTACAGGGTCCTTTTATCAGCTCTTAGGAGGTAGGATGACCAGACAGCAAGTGTGAAAAATCAGGACGGGGTGGGGGGTAATAGGAGCCTATATAAGAAAAAGACCCAAAAATCAGGACTGTCCCTATAAAATCGGGACATCTGGTCACCCTATTAGGAGGTGCCCCATTCTAGGGTTTGGCTTGCCTCTGCCTTGCTCAGAGCTGACTCTCTTACAGATGTCCCAGAGTCAGCTCCCGCTTCAAGAACTGCTTCAGGGCTCTTATAAGGAACCAGCTGCTCGAAGTTCCCTCCCTGGTCCAAGTATTTCTGGTTGGCTCATTTAGCAAGTCTGCTCCAAGGTTCAAGTCTCCTGCAAGCAGCTCTTTTGCTCCCTTTCACAAGGCGTTACAGCAGTTTTCTCTCTATGTACTCCCTTGGCATTAATTCTACGAAACAGATATCGCACCCACTAATTAATTTAAAATACGTAGCTCTCCCACTATGCCAGACTACAGAGTTTAAAAAGACAGTTCGTACCCTTTGTACAGCCCTGGGCTCCTGAAGTCAATTGGAGTTACTTGTAATCCTCCTGGGGATTTCTTGCCCTGCAGGGAAATGAATAATGCTGAGAGCCAAGCTGTTCTCTTCCTGCAGACCAGGTGGAATTATAGCTGCATGAAACTAGTTACCTCATGGTTTTATTTTGCAGTGGGCCTGATTCTCTCACCACTGTTGTGTGCTGTTATTTATACTTCTGCACACGGAGTATAAACTGCTGCTGCCTAACCTGAATCCTCCACTGGCTCACACCAATGGCAGCATTTCACACCCACTGTGCACAAATGTAAATCACCATGCAGGATGAGAAGCGATGGAAAATCATGCCTTGTATATTTAATTCCCCTTCACCTTCTGATACTCTCACTGTAAAGGGTTATTTTTCTCAGTCTCCCCTTCAGCCACTGTGATAATGTGCTAAATAGTGGGCACTTGCCATTCACAAGAGAAATCACCATCGAGAATGGTACAACTTGCCTATGGGAATCAGTAGCCTCCAATCTAAAAATATTTGTGTGTCTTGTACATGGGCTCATGGGCTCCTTATTGGTGGGTTAGCACAAGCAGGTGGAGTTCCTGGAATGGTGATACAGGCATGAGCTCAGTAAACAACAGAGCAATGTGAATGTATTGCTGGAAGAGAATTCAGAGGTACCTCTCCTGGTGCTACCGGTGCCTACTGGTACACGATAGCTTCACTTTCTCACTCGGGCTGGAAGAACACACCCTAAAGTTCCTCCCAGTTACTTCCTGACATGAGGCCCTTCCCCTCTGGGAGAAGCTATAGTTTGTAGATGTGGCACACAGAGACCTAACCACCAAAACTGGGGCCAGATTTTCAGAACAGTTCAGCATGTTAGGTGAACGCTTCATGCCCTTTGAACATCTGTTCATCGGTGTCACGCTGGGAGCGGCTGGCTCCTGAGACTCCTTGAGAATCCAGCCCAATGAAGGATTGCCGTCCCTGAGTTACTGGGAAATGGAGCATAATGTGGTAGAAAGGCTAAGATCCCAAACAGAGAAAGGAGGAGAGCAGTGACTCTTAGGGCAGGTCTACACTACCCGCCTGAATCGGCGGGTAGAAATCGATCTCTCGGGGATCGAATTATCGCGTCTCGTCGGGACGCAACAATCGATCCCTGAATCGACGCTTCTACTCCACCAGCGAAGTAGGAGTAAGCGCCGTCGACGGGGGAGCCGCGGAGGTCGATTTGCCGCCGTCCTCACAGCGGGGTAAGTCGGCTCCGATACGTCAAATTCAGCTACGCTATTCGTAGGGAATTTTGAAAAAACAACAACACACCACTTATTCCAGATTGGCCTGATTTTCATAAGTGCCGAGCAGTGAGCTGAATTTGCGTATCTTAAATTGACACCCCCCCCCCCCGTAGTGAGGACTTAGCCTTATATATATTCCCTCCTATCCCCAGGGATGTCTGGTGCACTGCCACTGCACAGTGTTTAGGATAGGATGGCATGGAGCCTGCTGATTTGTTAAATGGTGGGTTTCAAGTGGAAATTTACTTATTGCTGCTTGGAGCAGAAGATATTCTCTTTTCTCTCTCTCTCTCTCTCTCCCCCCACCCCCATGACTTCTGTCTCCCTTGCACATCAGGTAGGTTGCAAATGCAGGAGGATGGTAGTTAGCCAAAGGCAGGACAGCTGCTGTCAGGGAGGAGGTAGGCAGGAAAACATTTGAAGGCTTGAGATTTGCATATTTCATTCCTCACATATCTTTGAGGTAAATGGAATTTTGGGCCCCCTTTGCATGCCAGCCTTCCCTCGCCCTGCTCATCTGAAGAGGAAAACTGGTAGAAATGCTGCAAATGTAAACATGCAGCGTTTTCTGCTGGGTTTTTATGATCTTGGGTGGTCTCTCCCAGGAGCCACACTCCACAGCTCCTATTTGCTATTATAAAAATGAATTGTTTGACCAACCAATACCAACGAACTGCAAGTGACTAGTTCTAGTTATCATCCAAACAGTGAATGAAGCTGTTTATATAATACCAGAGGCAGAGGAGATCTTAGAAAGCTTTTATACAGTGCCAGATCATTTAAAATTGTAATAATTAACTAATACATATCTTAGAAATCACACCAGCCCCACCACAGCAGAGGTGGCACAGCAGCAAGATAATTGGATGATCCCCTATATAACATGCATCTCCTCATTTAAAAAAAAAACAAAAACAAAGCAGAGGTGTCAGAATATTCAGCCAGTCAGATGACGTGATCAGCTACATTTGTAAGCTATTTGGGGCAAAGATGTTCAGTTATTATACGTTTGTACACTGCCTAGCACAACAGAGTCGTGACTCAGTTGACGGTAATAGAGGCTATAAATGTTAAATATTAACAGTCTCAGATCTGTTTAAATCCTTTTCAAACAGTCTGGAGTGACCCTGGATACCTAGTACACAGTCTTTTTTAAAGTGAAAGCAGACAATACAACAGTCACATTACTTCCAGAGTTGAGGGCCTGCTGGGCCTATGCCTTAGGCTGTCTCGGTGCACACCCAAAAGTTTCCCTCAGATTTTGCCAGGAGAATGAGGTGCTGAAGGCAGGGGCATGCCATCTCTGTATGCAAAGCATGCACTCCATGGCCTCTATGCCTGACCGGTTATATGTTGTCCAACTGGAGGGCTGTGGACTGGATCCAGCTCCCAGGATGGTTCCGTCTGGCCTTCATGAAGGATGCCATTTCTCCACAGAGCGTGACCTTGTACACACCATACGTGCAAGCTACTCCTGCACAGAGGATGCCATTTTGGACTGCCTAAGGCCTACAAGGGAGTTGTTCCATGCCTTATTAAAACTAGCACAGCATGCCATTGGCTGATGGAATGAAGGACTGGACCCCTAACGATCAATTAGTTTTCAGTCCTGTGAGAGGCTACTAAGATCGGAGTGTGACTGATCTGTGGGAAAACTGAATGGATCTTTCGAAACTGCCCCTCTTTTTCTGTATCATGCACCATCCCCTAGAGCTCTCAGCTCTTCTCTGTAGTGCAGGAAGATTTATAATACAAAATGTCCTCAATACATTTGCCAAAGCCCAGCAAGTGACCTTTTACTGCTAGGCCTGAATAAATTGCTGAAAGGTTTTGTCTCTAAAGATTCATTAATAGTTTTCAATACATTTGGAAGGAATTGGCATCGTTGTGCAGCTCAGATGCCAAAGCAATGATGGCAGTGATCAGAGAATGATAATGTAGCAACATTTAATGATCCAGAAACACACTGCTTGTTTTCACTCAAGGTTTACTTGTCTCTTATGGGTCCTTGGCCACAGCCAGCAAGAGAGTTCTTTTTAGCATGCCAGCATCTTCCCTTCTGATGTTTAAAATGGAGTGGTTACAGCTGGAATAAAAGAGGGCAGGGGTGGCTGCCTGAGATAATAAGGGCGCTGGCAGTAGCTGCTGCAAATGTTGCAAGAGGGACACATACACATTATGTTCCTCCACCTGATCACAAGACCCTTTCTCATGCAAGATGAAGGCTCAGCATGGCAGGAAATCTCAATAACTCTGCATGTCCGGCTACATCCAAGTATGGGGTAGCCCATGGCTGCAGCGTATCATCATGTGGGACTGAATTACAGTGCTACAGGCAATGCTCCCTTCCCAAATGTACGGTGTCAAGATGTCATCTTTCCAGTTCTGTGCCTGCTGGGCAAAAAGCACCTGTTAGCTGCAAGGCTGTCTGTGCTGCAGAACACCCTCCCTGCTGCCCCTTTTGTGCAGGCAGAGCAGCGGTACAGGGAGGAGTCTGCACTGAATGTGCTAGTTAGGTTCTGGGCAGAGGCTAGGCCTCTGGATCGTCACTTCTGCAGATCTAGTGTTCAAGAAACCACACACAGGAGGGACTGGGCTGACATGTCTGCAAAGAGGCTTCAGAGATGCTTCGAACCCTACCCATAGTTTGACGGGTTAGTTTCTCTTTTCTCCCCCACCCCCGCCATCAAAATCAGACATAATACCCAGGCCGAGCAAATTTACTGGGCATTTGTTCAGGGAGGTGGGGGTGGATTTAACACAATTTTCAGGTATCAAGCCTACATTGCTAGACTTTCTTCCTAGTACATATATTTTGGGTTATTTCAGCTTCAAGTCAGTTCTGACAACAAAACCATAGATTAAAATGCAGACATGCAGCGAACATAAGGAACTATTACCAGTCCGATAACAAGTGCATGAAACACAGGTACAGTCCAGGTTTAGCCTGGGGTGGCGGCCATGAAGATAAGGGAATGGGATATAACTTGTTCCTGATGCTTCACCCAGAGCTGGTGCTAGCCCACTGGGGGCCCTAAGCAGGAATATTTCCCCCCCCCATACTAAAAAAGCGAATAGGGGGCCCCCTTGAGCTGCTCGAAGCTCTAAACAATTGCTTAGTCTGCTTATGCCTAGTGCTGGCTTTGAGTTCACCCTTCATGTCGGGGCAGTTGCCTCCATCCTGGAGTGTATGTGGGCTGCCCCTGCTTCCATGGGCCCAATAACCTGGAGACTGGAGATGATCCTTCCTACAAGAATTGCCCTTCCCTTCCCCAGAGACCAGCACACAAGCTCTCCCTGATCACGCACACAGACACACACAGGTGCGGGGAGTGGTTTATCCCTAAACATTGATGATCCCAACTCATGGACCTCTTCCCTTTCTGAGGGAAATGAAAAGCAAGTAAACATGAGGGGAACAGAAGGGAATACAGATTTACGTGGCCAGGATCATCCTGTGGGATTCGCCATTGCAAGCAGTGAGGGAAGGTGGGGCTGGGTCACTTAATGAACCTAGGTAGAGGATGAAGATGTTTGTTATGTTACTTAATGCACTGCTAGAAAGTGCTCCGATACTACAGTGATAGGGCAGCATAAGAACTATATAGAATAGAATAGAAAACAAATCTGGTTACACGTCTGTGCAGCTAAGTCTTCAAATTGTGTTGTCCATCAAGAAGATATGACTATCCTGCATCATAGATTCCAAGCTATAAGGGACAATTGGGACCATTTAGTCTGATCACCTGTATAATACAGGCCATTGATCTTTTCTGAGTTGATTCCTGTTTGAACTAGAGCATATGAAATGTATCTAGCTGTTTAATGGGCTTCTAAATTTATTTGTAAATAAATGAGCATGAAGCTTATTTGATTAAATAAGCTGAGGGTCCACAATTCCTGTGGCAGTCAGTCTGAGTTGTGCTCACTGCTCGGCACTTATGAAAATCAGGCCAATCTGGAATAAGTGGTGTGTTGTTGTTTTTTCAAAATTCCCTAACGGCTAGTGGGGAGAACCCCTAACCTCTAACACTGCGTTAGCATGTCACTGTATTTTTAGCACAGATGAATAGGAGGAATGGCCACTGAGTGGGGTTCTTGTGCCACAGCTCACAGATCAATATTTACTGTGAAATCCTTAGGCAGAAGTAAACAAAAAATAAATTCCCAGTCCTAAATCTAGTCCTGAATTGTTAAGGACACTAGGACAAAGACAGCCCTCATTTATGCCCATGCAACCTCAATGAGTTCAATTAAATTGCATAGGAGTAACTGAGGGCTGAATTGGAGAGGCAGGGGGATGATATATCTATATATCTTAATAGTCAGTATACAGTGCAAATTAATTAGATGTCACCTTTCTGGATAAACAAGCAACATGTTTATGCATGTATGTGTTTACCTAGAAATATTTTATAGGCTTTTATTCCATGTCTGTGATTGCCTCGCTAAATAGCTCTTTATTCTGAATGCCCTAAAAAGTGTTTTAAAAAGTAAGTTCCATTGACATCATTCAGCAGCTTAATAGCCTGTGTACTTTCCTCTTTTAGAACATGATCATCTCTTGAGTGTGTGTCATAGTGTGTGGGGATTTTCTGAGAAGAGAATATACCCTTTACCCTTGAAGCTTCATGCCTGGTATCTTACAGACTGGACTAGAGAAGACATTGGAAAAATAAAGCAGGAGGGTGGAAGGCAGATTCCCACAAAGAAGAAAGTGAGGTTAAAATTTTAGCCACATTTGAGTGATATGAGTACACAAAGCTTGTCAAGAACATTAGGGAAAATTAGAAACCCAGGAAAAGCTGAGGTAAGGTTGCACTTCTCAGATAAGCTCTTAAACTATCATAACTACCACAAGAGAAGGCAGCATGCCATCTTCCCTTCCTTATACGGAGACTATCAAAAATGTATAGTGTGCAGCTTTGGTTTAATAATTTGTCTCATCCATTCATGTCTCCAGTAACTAAGTATGATTCATGGAAGTGCTCTAAGAGCATGTTCTGGGGGTATGAAATTTATATATGCAGACATGCTAGCACAGTCAAATGATATTTAAAGAACTGGCTGTCACATGAGATCACAGAGCTCTTTACTTTGAGGTGCTGAACACCTATTACAACTGGGTGCACCTTCCAGGATTGAGCCCTTTATAATGATTTGAGAACAATTGCCTTCAGTGTTTGTCTATGGATGGATAAGGTAGTAGTAGTAGCCTGGGTGCCTTATTTGACAAGTGCAATGCTAATTCTGCCTTTCCTCAGCTTCTATGTTTTTAACCTCTAATATTCTTGACAGGTAATATGCCCTCAACTCACCTATGCACTCTTGCCACCTTAGTGGCACTTCAGCTAAGGTTTTTCTGTGGAAATTTCCTTAGCCTTCAAAAAATACAGTCGTATGATCTGCTGGAGAAAATTTGTTTTACAGCAAACTTTAAGAGATCCACAAGAAGGGAGGTCAAGCTGACCTAAGGAAGTTTTTCTTTTTATGTGGCATCTCCATTACTGGAGATTTGCAGCCATGGTAGCCCATTCTGTATGACCATCTGCTAATCTCATTGTGAAGGAGTAGTCTTCTTCATCCACTCAGGATACCACATCATCCATCCAAGATTTTCTTTTTTTGCCTCACGTTCTTCTACCATCAACCGTCCCTGGAACATGGATCACCCACTGAACTGCTTCAAATGAAGTTCAAGGTGGGGAAAATCAAGCCTGAGGGCTCAAGCTGGACATGCAAAAACTGAGATGCCCGAAATCAATGGCCGCTTCTGAAAAGAACAGTTATTGATTATTTGTATTGTAGTGGCACCTAGCAGCCCCATTCATAGATCAGGACCCCATTGTGCTAGGGCAGGGATCAGAGAACTTTGGCACATGGCCCGACAGGGAAAGCCGCTAGTGGGCTGGGCCGGTTTGTTTACCTGCAGCGTCCGTAGGTTCAGCCGATCGCGGCTCCCACTGGCCGCAGTTCACTGTTCCAGGCCAATGGGGGCTGCTGGAAGTGGCGGCCAGCACATCCCTCAGCCCACGCTGCGATCGGCCGAACCTGCGGACACTGTAGGTAAACAAACCGGCCCGGCCCGCCAGTGGATTTACCTGACAGGCCACGTGCCAAAGGTTGCCAATCCCTGTGCTGGGGCTGTACAAGCACAGAACAAAAGGACTGTCCCTGTTCCAAACAATTTGTCTAGTTCTTCTCTAAAGCTGCATAGGGTAACATGTGGTCTAGTAGATAGAGCCTGGACTGGAACTGGGCTCTGTTCATAGCTCTGCTGATGGCCAGTTGTGTGACCTTTGGCAAATCATTTTAATCCCACTCTGTGCCTCAGTTTCACCATCTGTAAAATTGGGATAATGATACTGATTGCCTTTGTAAGGTGCTTTGAAATGTACTGTTGAAAAGCCACGTACAATAGCTAGGTATTATTATTATACAAAGTTTGGAAGATGCATAAATAGTTTTTCTAGAGGTGGTATGGACTGAGAAGTCTAATGAAAAAGCCAGGAGGTTAAGATAAGCAAAACAGAACAATGACTGGCATGTTGGACTCTTTTGCTCTTCCTAAAAGTTCTTATTATGCTACTTACTAGAAATCCAGCTGGGTGATGGCTGGGGAGGCAATTACAAGTGGGTTTAATATAGGTCATCTTTCCAGAAAGGACTGGCATTTTTGTCAATTTCTTTTTTTCTCTGTGTAAAAAAAACAATACTATGACACAGTTATTTGGCTAGCAAAGGGTACAGTGTTTAAATGAACCTGGGGAAAATAATTGACTTTCTTCCTTGTCAGAAAAAATTGTACATTAGGGGCTCATTTTGCCAAACAGCAAACTGAATAGCAAATTAGCATGCATGTAACTCATATTATGTTTGTCTTCTGCAGGAGTCAGGTTTTTACAATAGCTGTTCATTTTGTGCACGAGAGAAATCAAGTGAATACATTACAAATGAATATCCAGTCCCATGAGATGTTGTTCTGACTCAGTTAAAAAAAAAGCCTTTGTCAACACTCTCTTTACAATATGGAAAAATTCTTAATAATCTTTAAACCTTTTCTTTTATGCCAGACTTAGTGTGGGTGGAACAGACAGCTCAGGAGGAAGGGAACTGGTTACTTACAGTCACCAGTTCAAAACCAGCTTAGGTTAATAATGACTGAAAGGGTTTACCAAGCTCGATCAATAATGGCTGTATGCTGGCATCTGTGAAACGAATGGAAGGTCTCAGTCCAGTTCTGTGGACAGATTTCCATTTCACAGGATCGCTGCACCACCACAAACCTAACCAGCATCCCAGAATTGAATATGTATGGGAAACAAACTGTCAAATCACCACGTAATCCTTCCAGTGGGATGGCCTGAGGTTAGCTTGAAATACTGCTGCCCACTGTTCTGCAAGTGAACAACACACCTCTGTCTCTGGGGCTGTCAGTTCAGCAACTTCCCCAAGCAATTACTAATACTTTATTAAAAGATAAATAGCTAGAATTATAGGGTTCCTCCACCCTAGCTCCCATCTAAAATTCAGGTTCATTTTCTAATGCTTTTCACAGAACTATGAGTCATAATGTAGTTCCTCAGAATATTAACCACTCCCATTGAACAGCCTATGGGAAGGAAAGGAAGCAAATGGAATTTCCTATAGTTTCCTCCATGGAGAGGAATGCTTCCCGCTATAGAAGAAGCAGGGGTTTTAACTTCCAAGCCTTATAGAGTCCCAAGATTTTCCTGGATCTTGAGAAATTCACCAGTAGCGCAGGGGCATCCATGCCAAATCTTTATGCCTCTACACTGCACTGCGTGTAGGGGATCCACAGCAGTTAGTACAGCCTCAGGCAGGATCAGCTTTCCTGCACATTTTTCGCAATGTTGGTTTGGAACGATGCACATCCTCCATGAGTGGATCCCCTGGTCCCATAAAGGTGGCTGGCAGGTGACACATATTCTGCATGATCCAAGATGGCAGGGTGGTCCATTCACAAAAGCCACCCTCTGCATGCGGATCAGAAGCGTGTGCTCTGGTTCAGTTTATTAGACAAAAGTTGATTAGCTGAACAGAAAAAATTGAATCATAGTTACGAATGACCTTCGTCTACAGAACATCAACCACAATTGTATGAATTTGTGACACAAGGACGTGATATGCTACTAAATCTGGGTGCACAGAATCTTGGGCCATATCTACACTAGCAAGTTTACAGTGGCACAGCTGTATCGATCCAGCTGTGCTGCTGTAAGATTGCTCGTGGCGCTGTGTTATGCCGATGGGAGAGAGCTCTCCCGTTGACATAATAAAACCAGCTCAACGAGTGGCAGTAGCTATGTCGGTGGGAGAGAGTCTGTGCACGCGAACACTTATGCCAGCAAAACTTACGTTGCTCAGGGGGGTGGGATGTTTATACCCCTGAGCGACAAATGATTTGCCAATAAAAGTGCTAGTGTAGACATGGCCTTAGTTAAGAGAGCTATATTGCACTAAGGGCCAAAATTTCAAGTCCGTACTTAGTACTTTCTCAGGCAAAATCCCACTGAGTTCACAAGTCAACGTTCTGCCTGAGAAATAACTGAATAAAAACCAAGGGAAAATCTCAGGATTTGTCTCAATATGCAGCAAGATTTTGTAAATTACATGGTGGTTCTTTACCATTCAGCAGAGCTTGGAGTAAGATGCACTGTACTGGAACATCACAAAATATGCCTGATATAAACATGCAGGTATTGACAGAATACACTGGACATGCCTGGATATACAAAAAGGCTGTCAGTTATATAAATCTTTCTTGTAATCATGATTTTCATGCATAACTCACAGAAAACACCAATACAAAAATATTCTCTGTTTTCCCCTCTATGGGAAGGACATTTGTAAAAAAGCTTGACTTAAGGTAACTACTGTAACATTAAATGTGTAATAAAGAATGAATTTTATAGTGAAGCCATGAATGATTGGCTGACATGTTCGCTGAGCAGACTAATGTCTGTCTCTAATAGTAGATGTGTCTTACTTAAAAATCCTAAAAGATCTATGGTGCTTGATTACTATTTTGGTCTTGGAGTGAGTTGAGATGGTCTCTGGTACTTTCCCATATTAGGTTGGAAAGTAGTTTTGCAAAATAGACAGAGGGCGGTGAACAAATGGAGATGTGATTTTATTACCTCGTTTGATGGAACCTAAACTCCACTTTGTTGAAAAGTGTAAATCTAAAGCTATTTTTGTGACTTCTGACTAAACTGCTTTAGAAGCTGGAGACAGAGTATATTTTAAATGTGGTTGGATATTGGGCTGTAAGATATTAGGGTTAGATATTCCCTTTAACAAAGAAAGTGAAGGGGAAGAGGAGAGAACAGAACAAGCAGAACAAGAGAAGATGCAAGACTTGCATCTGAAGAAGTGAGGTTCTTACCCATGAAAGCTTATGCTCCCAATACTTCTGTTAGTCTTAAAGGTGCCACAGGACCCTCTGTTGCTTTATCCTGTCCTGTTATCCAAAGATACTCATCATGTCACTACCATGTTGTTTTATCGCTGTTTATGATATCAAATGCAGAAAGCTCAAAAGATTCTTTGCAAGGAAAACTAGTCTGAACACTTCGTAGCAGAGAAGTTTGAATGTTTTCTGTGGCTGATCACTTTGATTGAGAAATGTGCCCTGTGTCATGATGTAAAATTCCTTCAGCATGTAAAGGGTTACCAGGATCCTGCCTAACGTGCTGAGCAGTGCACCCACCTTACGAAAATCAAGTCCTTTCTCAAGCTGTTTGCCCAAGATCACTAATTGCATTTGAAAATCTTGACCTAAGGATCAAAAATCCTGAAATGAGGGAAGATTGATCCCATATAGATACCTATCTACTACCGACACAGTGTAGATTCTCCACATGTATACCCCTTTCCTCCAGTGTTTTGCCTACACCCACTGTGTGTTCACTGAACATCTATTGTCCATATTAATTGCTTCTTGCCTGATTTTGCAAACCTAATTAGACAGACAAATGATTTTATTTTTGTAAAATTTAGCCCAGAGAAAAGATTTGCTTGGTTTAGCAGTTGACCAATATTTGCACACAGCTTCTGCATCAAGAACCTGCCATTCATGAATTAGTAAACAAGTCATAGCTAAAATATAGGGCTTTCCTTTTCCCCACCCACCCATCAGATAGTGTTCAGATCAGTCACACAAGGATGTCTGCAGCCCTGTAATGTTGTTTGCTGCTTCTAAGAGAAAAATCCCTGCAAACTTTATCCTCAGCCATGTCTAGATGTATGAAAACTCTCTCTCTCTCTCTCTCTCTCTCTCTCTCACACACACACACACACATACACACACACTAAGTATTTCTCTGCTGTAATGCATCCAGCTTTAATTTATGTAATGGGTTATTGATATTTATTTGGAAGAGCAAGTATCATCACCATTTAGTCCTTGAAATACTTCCCGTAACTCTGGATTGCTTATTTTCTAATGGATATACCGGAGCTGTGTGTTTTTCTACTAAGTGCTAAAGAGATTTCATGAACCTCCCTACAGACAGTACAACATTGATTGGCAAAGATCTTATTTTTATTTCTGATAGGCACAAGGAGACCCATAAAATGATATTGTACGCTTTTTTCTGTTCCTTGAAATGAGACTTCTAGAGTCAAACAAAGCTGATGTTAGGTTGCTGAAGAGAGAGAAACCCCATCTATAAATCTATAAATTGTCCATTGCACAGGATTTTGTTAAAGGAAAAAAGAAAAGTAATCTCTTGGTTGATTTTAGCAGCAGTACAACTGCTTCAGCTTCTGCTGATCAGTACTGGGCCTGGACTGCAAATATCAGTGGTATAGAGCAAGAATAAACAATTGCAAGATTCTTCAGTAATTGCTACAAACATTGAACTATTGCTGCACACCCTGCTGCTTTGGATCCTTATTGTAAAATATAGCAGATTTAATAAAATGTGTGTACACGGGTTACCAGTCATGGCAGACTCCAATTTTTCTTCTAGGTTTGATGTAATCACGCACAAGTGATTAAAGCTCTAGAAGAAAATCTCCGCTCTTGGGGTCTGGTTTGATAAAATCACATTAACACAGACATTATAAGCATGCAGGAAACCACTTCCACCCAGGCTTGATTCATCCATCTTTTCCAAATTCTATAAAGCATCTCCATAGGCCTCCACAGCCCTCTCACTAGGACTGTGGCAAACTTCTCCCCTTGTATCATTATTCACAAGTCTTTTTCCTAGATTACAGGGGTTCACTTCTTGGTATAGGTATTCCATGTAGTCTTTACCTTTGAGCCCTTGCCTGGAGAGACCTAACATCCTCTACTCTTTCCCTTCAAGTCTCCCAGTAGAGACACTCCTTGCTCTCTCACTTCACACTGGGTGACTGGACCTGCCTTTTATATCCTGCTTCTCCTTCCCCAGCTGGCCTTGCTGTAGCCTACAGTCTCATGATCTGGGAAGAAACCAGACACAGGTGAGAGCTGGGCCTGGACCTCTCTTAAAGGTCCAGCCACCCTGTGGCAAGGTGTAAGGTTCTGATCACGCCATGAAGTCAATGGGAAAGTAAGAGAGAGCTTCAACAACTCAGAGCATATGGCCAACATGAAAACAACTCCTTGAGTTGTGTCTTCTCAATGTGTCTGAATGTCGCAGAATCTGGCCCTTGATGAGGATAAATCCATACATTTTAAGCCAGAAGGGGCCATTATGACCATCTAATCTGACCTACATAACACACTTTATACAATGTCACCTAATGATCCTGCATCTAGCCCAATAATTTGTGGTTGAACTAAAGTGTATGTTTTAGAAAGTAATACAAGACTCCAAGCACTGGAAAATAGGAAAATATCAGCAGCATGAAAATGCCATTGATTTTACCATTTTGCAGTCTTTTTACTGTTCTTGTTTTGGGACTGTCAATGCTGCTGCAGTCTAGTGTATCAAACCCTGTTTCAAGAGAGAGGTTGGCTCTTCTCATTGAATTCAGAGATTCTGTGGCGTCTTCAAAGAAGTGGACAGTCAATTACTACACCCTTTGAGGCAAGAATGCTTGAAATTAGCTACATATCGCCAACGACAGGCAATCTTCAAAATGGAGAGTGAGCCAAATTCTGGTCTCATTTACACTGTTGTAAATCTGTTGACTGAAAATGGAATTACTCCAGGAGTATAGTGTAACTCAGAGCAGCATTTGGCAGATAGGCCCAGATCCTCAAAAAAGTATTTAGGCTTCTAACTTCCAGTGAAAGCTTTGAAATCAGTGGTGGTTAGAAGCCTAAATACATTTGACGATATGATCCGTAGTCTGTTTCACCAATGGCGTAGATGAGGAAAAAAGAGAGCGGCAATTTATTTTCACAGTGGGGTGCTGGTGCTCATTAGGACACCAGTAACATTGGTGTCATACCTAAATTGTGGGCATCTGTTGACTTTACAGAACCAATTATGCAGTTTGACCTGGTTTGGTGCGATTGGGAATATACGTGATCAGGGCTAGTATAACATTTTATGAGTCACAACAGAGATATAATGGCAGAGCGTATAGACATCCATAACAGTATACTTTAAGCAGTCTATTCTCAACTTCAAACATGCATTTGAAAAAAAAATCATAGATCCTAACTACCAGTGACTCAATCCAACATTTTTTGTATTTTTTCCATAGCTTTGAATTCATGCTAAAATAAAAGTCCTTTCATTTATTAGACTTTTGTCATCTTTTCTCAGACTTTTGTGAGTATCTGTTTTCAGAAATAAGTAGCTGCTTATAAGTCAAACCGGTAGCTGTCTGTGTATTGAACCATGCTACAAATTCATTTTCCCGTGATACATTTCTTTAGAGTTGAGCATCAATTTCTGTCCTTCTGTGAATGTTTTGCTGAGGGTGATAAATCTTAAAGCTTGAGTTAAGATTAGATAGCAAGAGAGTTGCACAGCCTTGGGAGATCAGTAAAAAACAGTTGCAATTAATTAGCAGTGCTTCCAGCTTTGAAGCATCTTAAAAGGATTGCATCTAAATGTATAACATTCCCTTTGAAGAGATGTTTTCTCAAAGACAGTTGACAGTTAAAAATCCATAGCCAAAGGTAAACAAGGTGCCCTCTCTCATTCATAGCACAGTGATTCAAGTTTTGATGGGTAACTGGACCTCTGTTTTAGAAAAAAGAAACATAGAGTTCATAAATCAGAAAACCAGAAATTGAAAGATGAATATCAAAATGGTTTGAAAGATGGAAATTAAGACTTAAAGATTTCAAAGAAGAAATAAAAGACCAAGGGAAAAAAAGAGATCTGAGAAACTATATTATGGATGATATTTTTTAAGCTACCCACATTCAGAGTGATAACTTGGGCAATGTCATTACAGACGGATGTAATGAGGTCAGTATCTTCAATAGGCACAGTATACAAAACAGGTTTGAAAGTCAGTTTTCACAAAACCCAAAGAGTGAAAATTTAACTCCGGTTATTACGATTTAATTAAACCCAACAAATCAAAATTTTCCAAGTTAGTTGAATTAGTTTAAACCACATGCTGATATGTTCTCAAACATTTCTTTTAGAAACATTTTCACAGTATAATTATAAAAAATAAAATGCACTTTTCTCAAACAAAGCGCAGTAAGATGCTTACTTCGGGAGAGGGGCAATAAACATATCTTTGATTGAAACGGGAATTTAATTGTAAATTCGTATGGGTGACCCTCAGTGTATTTCTTCTTATTATATAGTATGACTCAAAGTTCTGACTCCAGGAAATTAGAGTATGAAAGCAAAATTCTACCCTGTATGTATAGGTGCTGATTTTCAAAGGTGGCTGGGGGATTTTGCCACACTGCTCGCACTGAACTCAATTATTATATACAACCTTTGGATATCATACTGGTTAATAATAAATCTTTTGACTGTGCAGTCTGGGAGTCTGCTTGGGTAGCTGCTTTGACCACGATGACTATTGCTAGCTACATCTAGCTTTTAAGTTTACAACAGTTTCTCTTGATAGTGGACTTTGTTATCATGATCCAAACCTCTGTCACCTTTAGACTAGACCACTGTAGTTAACTCTACTTGGGATTTACAGGGGGAGGTTTTCAAAAGTGCTCAGCAATGCAATTTTATCACAGACTTTAGTGGGAACAATGTTAGGCCAGTGGTGGGTGTTCTTGAAAATCCCACCTTAAATCTGTTCAGAAAATGCATCTGGTATGGTATGGGGCAGCCTGTTTAAAGAGTAGAGCTGGTCAAAATTTGTCCATTTGGCCAGTTTGGAATTGCTTGTCAGGGTGCCCAGCTCCCAGGCTACCTAGACTGGCTGGCTACATGGCCAGCCAAGAATTTTTCAAAAATTTCCTTCCCCCAGAAAATTTCACATTTCCAATTTTTGTTCCAATTCGGAATGAAAATATTTTCAGAATTCCAAAATTTTCCACAGCAAGGAAATTCCGGTTTCCTCACAGCTCTGGTTAAGTGCGGGTGTCCCACCCCTAGCACCTTACAACAGCACTTGGGGATCTTCACTGGCTGCGTGTTTCTGGGTGAAATGTTAGGTGTTGATTTTGATGCATAAAGCTCTATGGTCCTGATCCAGTGCTGATAGACGTCAATGGAATGACCCCTCGTGAATTCATTGGGCAATAAATAAGATCCTTAAATGGCTTGAGGCCTGTTTATATGAGATAGTACCTCTCTTCCTGTGCTATGCTGCCACAGCTTTGATTTAAGAGAGGGAGCTGCCGGCATGATGTTCTCTGTAAGGGCTCTCAGTTTTGGAAGTTACTCCCCAACACAGTCTAAAAGAGATCATCTCTGTTGACCCTTCAGGGCACATTGCAAAGCTCATCTGTTTGTTTCCGTGGACTTTAAGGGTGGTGTATTTTCACTTGATTAAGTTACAGATGGTTCCCATAACCTGCACAATGTGAAGTACTCATCTGTTTTAAGGATTGAATCTTTAATTTCTATAAAAATCACGGAGGAGCACAGGATTGATGCATTTTATTTTACTATAAACTAATATAAAGAAAGAAAATAATAATATAGTACCTAATCCAGAATGGTGCTAAATTCCCCCAACTCCCATTGAAATAACAACAAATAATAGTGAAATAATCAAGTTGTTTATTTACATTACAATGAATAACGATTTCCCCTGAACGTAAAACCTTAGAATAATCCAAGAGTTGATAATAGCACAATCAGAGAGCCACACCCAACCATTGTTTTATGCACAGCATGAGACAAGTCGCTATATGCCAAATCATCACCTTGAGAGCATTAGCTGCCCTGCAGCAATATGATTATCCATGTGAAATTTATACTTAAAGAAATATCCACTCCCATAATTGTTATGCTTTGTGGTAGGAAGCTGATTACAATCCCCTATGCTTGTAATTACACTGAATGTCTAGGTGAGTGAGTTCTATGACATTGATTTTCATGGATCCTTTGTGTATTTATTTTAGAGGGTCCCCTCCAAGTCAGCCTATTTCCCCCCAGTTCTTAAATTAATGTTATTTATACACACAAGAGAAAGAGAAAAATTTTGTTTTCTCTCAGTGAGTGTCAGGAAAAATGAAGTGGCTGAACAGAAAAACTTTCTATGTACAGAACATTGTATTCAGTAAAGTTTTAGCTGAGTGTCAAGCCAAATAATAAAGGCAAACACATGATATGGGGTCAAATTGGCCACTATTTTTATTAAAGATACAAGTATTGGATCCAGCCACACTCTGAGCCCTCTCAACTCCCACTGAAGATATTCAGAAGCGGAAAATGCTCAGCACTTTGCAGGAGTGCTCAGCAGCGGGCACAGCTGAGCCACATTTCAACCAAATCAACTTAACTTGGGAGGAGATCCTTGCCAGACCAAACCCAGACCAATGTTCATTTGTAACCCACATCATGCAGGACCCATATGCACTGACCTGCTGATGTTGGCAACTGCTCTTGAGGGCCCAAGGCTCAGTTGTATGTTTTGAGGATTCATGTAGGGGCATGCTTTCCCCATAACTAGTGTGAATGGAAGGGTCTTGTGCTTCTGATGCCAGTGGATCTAATCTCACTTCACAGACACATACTGCATGTGCACACTGAGTGTGCGGGTCACTTGAATGAGCTGCTTTGCTGAATCATGGTTTATTGGCAAGGACAACCTATCTGGGTACAACCAGCTAAAAACTGAAACACCCAAGATGCCTAATACATGGTCTACAGGATCTCAGAGGAAGGCATAGAGCCAACCAATAGA
This sequence comes from Terrapene triunguis, assembly GCF_002925995.2. Taxonomy (NCBI): domain Eukaryota; kingdom Metazoa; phylum Chordata; order Testudines; family Emydidae; genus Terrapene; species Terrapene triunguis. The sequence goes on from NW_020664419.1 coordinate 14,927,906, forward strand.
TAGCCAAATTGGGATGGAAAAACCTAGTGGGAATCTCTTTCCTGGCCCTAAAGGCAGTCAGACCAGGAGACCAATCCAGAATAAGCAATGAGATAGCAAGAAGTGGAAAAGCATCTTCATGCCAGGCATGACACAGCCTATACATGAATATACCTTGAAGGCAGTTGGTTATAGGATATACCACATGGGTAGGATTGTGGGGAGTAACATGGATGCTTCAGGACAGACCCACTGTCAAGAGAGTTGGAGCCAGTAGCTCCAATTGCCTCTCTGGCTACTTAGCATCCTTTATGACAAAACCTGACTGCTTGGAGCTCTAGTAGCAGTCTCAGGGAACACATGAATATGAAAGGATATGGTGTGGCAATGATTTTGAGCAATGGGTTTTACATAGCTGATGGCTCTAATCGCCCACTAGGGGCTGAGTTATTAATTCATAAATTGAAAGCTAATGACTTTAGCAGTTATAACAAGGATGGAAAAATTAGTCTTGATGCTTCTAGATAAAAGTCTGAAACATCTCATTTATGATTTTTTTTCTTCAAAGGCAAATTTTATGTTTATTATACTCTAAATATTTTTTAAATATAAAGAATGCAGGAAGAGTTAGGTATGCATGATTTAATTTTATGGCTTAAATTAAAAAAAAATTTTACAGAGTATTATTAACTTTCTGAAAATGATGATTTGGTGATTTGTTTCTTGCTTACTGAAAATAATCAAATTCTATTCCACTATGTTCAACTTAATAACTTTTAAGAATTGAGCAAGTATTATTTTAACATTAGATGCAGAGATTCACCAATCTACTTGACAATATCTATTTTTATCTGAATTAATTACCAAGGATTGAAATGCTTGTTTAGTCAGAAAATGTAGATTAATCAAAACTGAAACTGTTTGTGGGAAAAGGTCAGAACATCCTGATTTGGAAAAAAAAAAAGATGAAGAAGAAAAAAATAGTCAAAATATCAGGTTTCGATATTTTTGAAACAAAAAGTTTCATGTTCCAGGTTGAAATGCCTTTTTTTTTTTTCAAAATTCAAACGAATTTAATTTTTTTTAAAAAAGTCAAAATTGAAATGAAACATTTTGAAATAATCAGAATGTTTTGATTGACCCAATCTGATTATTTTTTCTTTCAGGCAATCAGTTATCCAAAAAATTTGAGAATTTGACTTTCCATCCTGATTCAGAACTAGAAAAATATTTGAAATCTTAAAAACTGTCACTTGACAGGAAAACCACTTCCCACCCAACTCTACTTAACACCACCATCAAAGTCAACCCCATATGATTGTAGATTTCTTATATTCTGATAATATCCTTTGATGTAAAAGCAAACGTGTAAGAAAAGTAAGAGTACCTTCCAAAGACTGTGTATATTTGCAGTTCGTGGTTCTCCACTATCATGTGTTCATCTAAATTATATGTATTTTTTTAGATATGTAATAAAACTAAGTGCAGCCAGATTACACTTGCATTTGCTGTATCAAATTAAGGATTGTTGTACATATATCTGCTATCCCAATTAACAATTTTGCAGTACGTTGTGGTTATTAGAAGTACACAGGGTAGGTTTTAGGGTATATTTTTAGTGTTATGGGAGAGGTTTGATGAGTGGCTTCAGTGATACAGCAATTACATCTGGGGAACTTTTCCATAATGCTCTAACATTTTTCCTAAATTACAAGGTGACTGAACCATACTATTATGGGGAGGGTATCCACCAGTGAGGCAAGAGACATCCATGCAGATGGCTTGCATTTCTGCAGAACTAGAGATGCCCTTCTCTGTGTATCTCCAACACCCAGGGAGTTGGGAGGCCTCTCCTTTTGTGAATTCAGCAGGTCCATGCTCCCTTACCACTAGAGGAATTCTCTATTGGCAAAGGCAGTGTGGTTTTGATAGTAAAATTAATCTCCATGCTCAAGTTCAGAAGCTGCTATAGGTGTTTGTTTTCCTTTATGTAGCCTGTGATGTGCTACATAATGTAGCCTGCCCATACCTGTTGTTTCTTTCATTTCATTGCAGGCAATGGACTGGGAATCCGAGTTGTAGGTGGGAAAGAAATTCCAGGGAACAATGGAGAAATTGGAGCCTACATTGCCAAGATCCTCCCCGGGGGCAGTGCAGAACAGACAGGGAAGCTGATGGAAGGTAAGATAAAAGCATCATCAAAAACTGGCAACCAAGGAACGTTCTATTGCATGGTTTGTGGGCTACATTCATTCTTTCTCCAGGGCAGCACTCAGTGCAAAGGTGGGGCGGAAGGCATCAGGGAGTCAGTTACAGCTCCCCAATTCTAAGCCTAGACCCCTCTTCAATGAGACTTAAAGCAGCATTTGGACTGTTCAACTATCAGATCCTGGTGAAAGGTCCTTTAATGGCTCCTACACCAATGGAGAATGTATATGACAGAATGGAGCTGTGACACACCCCTGCCAGTCCCAGTACACTCTGTACACAATATATTAGTATAGTTTCAGGAGTTCAAAACAGTACTTGGAAATATTTGTTTGAATTCTGTATTTAGTTTGACAATGTTCTTATATCCCTTATTACACTCTCTATGAACATTCCCATAACTGGGCTTTTCTTCTTACAAACAATTGAGGAATAGCTGTTCTTCATATGAGTACCTGAATTCATCTGCAAACAATGTTCGTGTGTGGACAAGAGTTCCCTTCTCTTAATTCATCATCATTTGTTGTTCCTCTGTTTAAAATAAAATCAGTCATCCAGAGCAGAAACAGGACCAGAAATAAAGAAGATTGAATAGTCAAAGTGAGCCCTTCTCAATACCCTCCTTTCCCAATAGGTTGAAATTTGTTCACATAAACTTTTTGATGCATGAACAACAAATATATTTGCAGGAATCAGGACTGATTCACAACCATTTTGCAAACATGATAAACTGAGCAGAGAATGTCTTTACAAAAAGAATCATCTCAGTACACTCTAGGAATAACCAGGAATAGAATTTAACCCAAATTTGTTGTTGTACCTTTTGGTTTTAAAATGCTTGTTATTTTCTTTGTCAATAATATTTTTTAGGCCATAAATAAGGAAAAGGTTCTATTTTCAAAGTACATTTAAAGATTAATAAGGGAATTGCTCAGTGACAAAAAAGTTCTCTTTGTTTTTGCTAAGGGCCTGATTCTGCCATTGATATATTGAATTAGTGCCAGATTCTGCATGTGGTTCCATTGCATTCAATGGCTTAGTCATGGAATAAGGTGCATGTCTACAGATCGGACTACTGGTTAAAGAGGATTACATTAATACGAACTAGGAACCTGTTAGTTCATGTCTGCAGCATCCACACAGGGGAGTTACAGTGCAACACTTCAATGTGTGCTGCTATTCAGACCCCTGTAGTCCAAACTGTGGAGCTGTGTAGACAAGCCCTGAGTCTGAATAAATGTTAAAGTATCTGGCCCTACCTCTGTTCATGTTTCCCCACAAATATTTACACCTTCCACCCATAAAAATTGGTCTTTCATAGATATGACTGGAGTGTCCATTTCCTTAACTAAATGGCTTATATGGAAATCCAGAGGATGATTAGGAAGCAACAATGCAATATTGCCCGCAATATGGAATGTTTTGGGAATTAGGAGAGGCACTTAACGACTGAAAATCCACTGACTGTGCTGAGCAAAAAACTAGCCTTCTGGCTCTTTTGCTGTGAACAGCTTTTGGAATAAAGTTCTAAAATAGCTCCCGACATACCATTCATTGATGTTTTCAGCTGTGTTAGGGAGAAGTTTGAATGGACTGTGTCCAGCAGACAGTGTCAAACCAAGTGACTGGTCATCTGAATTCTCCTGTCATTACCATTGTGTGTCATTGCCATGGTTAGATGAACAGGCTAATGAAATATTTATCTCCTCTTTTCCCTTTCCCTCTGCATCATGTGAACAGCCATATTTTAAATTGACCTTGATAGCTCAGTTCTGGACTCAGTTATATCAGCATAAATCGGAAGTAACTCCCTCAGAACCAATGGAGTTACACTGCAGTTGTGTCACTATTACTGAGAACAGAACGCAGCCCTTGGAATAGCACTGAAATATAGTCTCATTGCTGCTGTGTAATCTATTCCCTATCAGGGTCAAAATTAGCATTCTAGTAGGGTATGCCCACCCACTCAATACACTTCCCATTAATCATAACTTGCAGAAAATATATCTTGCTCAATCTTACCATTACTGCCAAGTGACTTTTTATGTTGTTTTAAAAGGTTATTGTTCATCTGCAGAGAATATTTGTCTCTGCTACGATTGCATTTCTTGATCAGGTGGACATGTGGCTAATGCTGATTTTGTTTTCTGAACTTATAAATCTGCTAAAATGTATTTGATTTGTAGTAAGGTCTGTGGGTCACCGTCTGCTTTCTGGTAGAACAGTGTGGATCTAGAGTTAGTCCAACAAAGTTACTGGTGCCTGAGAGTAGAACTTAGCCTTGTATGTTTTTCAGTCTTTCTGTCTCATCACATATGAGAAGGCAGGTTTATATCTTACGCATATGGTTATTTGCAAATGTTAATGCTCTTTGATCAGCAATCTATTTGTATAGCAATCATGATTCACTTTGGTGCTGTAATGATTCGTGGCTGACTATTATTGTACATACTCCATAGTCATCAATTAAGCATATACAAATGTCATCAGGAACAGAAATTATGACTCACCAGCCTTTCCACGAACGTGGCCTCCACTCATTACAAAAGAGCAATATTTCCATTAGCTCTTGTGGTGCAGGAAACTGAAAGCACTGGAACAGGTCTGAAACTCCTTCCAGTGGAAGAAAGTGATGAATATATGCACAAGTCAGTATATTACAATGCATCTTGCTTGTATGTTCTTTTTGGATCAGTTAATGTTATTAGGTGTATCTGCAGTAGTGATTAGGAAACGCCAGTCTTTTTGGGTTCTCTCATCTTGAATTGCTCTAGGAGTTCAAAAATAGCTCTGATTCATCATTCATTGGTGTCACAGAAACTGGAAGTAGAAAGCTGACTCCACTGAGCCATCGAGTGCAGATACTGTCACAGTTTGATAGATGCGTGTCTGAATTCACTTTCATGTTGATAGAGACAGTTCAGTAATCTTCCACCTGTTATTGTTTTGAGGGGTGCATATAATATTTATTGAATGTTTTAATTATAAAAAGAGAGAGAGAAAAGTGATCAGTCACAAGATTTACAAAAAGAATTACAATTTGTGTGTATGTGTATATGTATGTATATATATATATATATATTACACACACAACATTATCAAAATTGCAAAGTCAAGCATTCAAAAATTAGGAAATGCCAGAACAAAGATTGCCTGTGCAGCTCTCATGCATATGTATTTTGATACAGTCTTTAATTATATGATCCCATACTATTTTTTCCACAGGATCCCAATTTCACTCTGTGCACATAATAGACAGTGCTCAGGTAATGAATTCAATATTTTGTTTTATCCTTATTGTGCAAGGTGTGACGTTAGGCTTTGTTAAAGTGAACTATTCAAACCCTGCTATGGAGATAGAATTGTTAATGTCTTCCTGGTCTTTTCTGTGGTGCTTCTCACTCTAGTGTCTGAGTGCTTCACAAACATTAATTAATTTATATTGAGAACACCCTGTTCGTGATAGGGTGGTATTGTCCCCATTTTACAGACGGGGAATTGAGGCACAGAGATTTACATCAATGGTGTTTACTAATATGGGGTGTCCAATTTGAAACACATAGGAATTTTTCAGAGTCCTTAGCATTTTATAGCACTTCATATTTTCAAAGAATAGTTTCCATTGACTTCAGTGGCAGCTGTGAGTGCTCAACATTTCTGCAAATCAGACCCCATGGTCTCAGGTCAGGCACCCAGAAAATGAGGAACACACAATTAGTTACTACCTCTGAAAAGCCTTATTTAAGTGAATTTCCCAGCATCTGAGGAAGAGTCATAGTCCAGGGATAGAATCTAATTCTTCAGGGCAGCATTCAGCTGCCTTAACCATGAGACCGTCCTTTTTCATCCTGCAACCTCTGTCTCATTCACTGCACCCCTTCCCACTTCTGCATCTGATGAGGTAGGAGTCCTATGGGCAACAACCTCCTTCACTTCACAACCTTGATTCATCCCCAGAGCCGGTCCATTCTGTGCACTCAATGAGGCAGGGGACCGGCAGAAAAAATAATATATGGTCATGTAATTAAGGACTGTAGCATAATGCATAAGCAAAAGGTTGCACAAGTAACTTTAATTCTGGCATTTCCTAGCTATTGAGATCTTAATAATGTTTTTTTAATGCAGTTTTACTGCGGTGTTGAATTTCCTAGGGTTTTGAAAAAGCAAACTAAAAAAACTCCATCATATAGTATTATATTGACCCCACATGGGTCATGAGCCAAGTTCCAACCTTTAGATCCACTGCACAGATCCCTACCACTTGAGCTAACTAAGTAACTGACAGCTGTAGCAGGCAGTCATCCTCTATGTGGACCAGCCCCGGAGGGGGCTGGGACATTTTGCCAGTGGTTTTCACAGATAGTTGCTGAGCACAGAGGAATGGTGAGATTTAGGAATTGAGGGTTCTATTTGTGGCTTTGGAGCAGCCTTTGTACTCTAGTGGGCACAGGCTTGTCACATTCTGCCCCCTTGCCTCCAAACTGTCTCAGATTGGTCTCTTCCCAACCATCCTCTCCTTCTCCAAGTCCATTCTCCCCACTTAGCCAGTCCCAGTTTTCTTCCCCAAGTTTCTCATCACAGACCCAGTCTCTTGCCCAGCAAGTCATAATCTCCCCCTTCCAGTTTCTCCCATCCAGTGCTTTTAGTCTCAGTCTCGTTGCCTAACCAGTCCCAGGTCTCCCCAGCACACCCTCCCAGTCCCAATCTTCTTGCCTACCCAGTTCTAGTCTCCCTTCTGCCTCCCCATCCCAGTCTTTTCCCCCAGCTCCAAACTCCACTCTCCTGCCCCCACTCCAAAACCCAATTTCCCTTCCGTCCCCCCACTGCCAGCCTCCAGTTCCAGGCTACCTGTTCCAATCCACCCATAAAGTCAAGCTTTTGTCCTTTTGGTGTTCAAATAAGGCAGCTTTCTCCTTCATGCTGCCTGGGCCCAGCAAAGGGCAAGGAGCATTGAAAGTACAGGAGAGACAGTTTCACTGCTTTCTGTTTCAGTGCCGAGTCCTGGCCTGCAGCAGCCCAGAGCTGGAACTGCAGGGAAACTCCTGCTCAGCCCCTGACTGGAGCATACCCAGTGAAGACTGAATCTTCTGGGAATTTAGCTGCAAAGCTCTAGAAAGTCTCTACTGAGCACGTGCAAACTAATTTTTCAAAGGTTTATAACTTCATCAGATTCGGGTGTATTTTCAGAGGGGTGGCAAAAGACACATCCGGGGTACAGTGCCCTCATCCCTCCACCTCTTGCCAAATGTAAAGTCCTTCCTTCAAATCACGATAGCGCTAGAGATGCTCAAAGTAAAGGTCCATGGAATTTTTTAACATGGGCAAATCAGCATTTCCCTAGTCTAGTCCTTGGAAATGGCTGAACCATTTTGCATGAAATTTTTCAAAAGAATTCAGCACGAAGCAGACACTCAGCATGGAAATTTTCTGCTGAAATGGTTACAGTTCGGCAAAGTTATAATCAACTGAAAACAAAGTGTCATAATGTAAATAGTCGGGTAATCTTAGTAATAGGTGGTACCACCAGCCCCACCTAACATATATGTAGTCATCTTTGCTCTCACTACCTCTAAATCCTTGCCACATTTTAAACTAAAAAAGGGAATTAATAAAATCTAAAATGAAATCAAACAGAAAATCACCTACTCCAAGTAGAGTTTTGACCCTGAAAAAGGACAAGTGCCAGATAATCCATGATGTCTGTTAGGAACTTCTTTATTGCTACTTATTTTACATGGAAAGTGATCAGATACTGTGGTGATGGGCAGCAGTGTAAAACCCTAAAATAGATTTATATACATATACACACACATAATTCATACATTATATATAAATATATTCACACAGACAAAACATAGTAAATATATAGTATACATATATAACCATGTTTTGGATGTTTGAGCATATAATGTCTGCAGCCTTTCAAGCACCATTTCCTCTAACTGGAAAAATAAGAAAACAAAATGTAATAAGGAAAAAAAAACATTAACAATGTGAGGGAAAAACAAATCCAAACTTCCATTGTACGTTGAACATGTAAATATGGCACCCTATTAGTAAGCATAACACGGATGAATGCCAACTACCTTATTAGTAATTAATATTTGCTGTGGCATTTTTAATATATTAACCATATTCTATGAGATAACAGAGTCATGCTGCCCAGTTCAGTTTTGGTGCAACTCCATTGAAATCATGAGTGTTGTACCTTATTATCATTTAATAATAGTCAGTAGGCCAGGAATCGTTAGCCCCCTTTACACAGGAGTTGAATTTGGCCCAATGGCAGTATAGCAAAGAGAATATGAGATGCGTATAAAAAAAATAATGCTACTCCATAAAATATTTCTGAGAAGGAAGATGGCACACTGTCTGCTGTAACAGGAAACAGGCTATATACAGTACATGCTGTTAGAACAACGGTGGAGTGCAGCTGTATTGCTGACCAAATTCAGAACAATGAAGTAACATTATTTACATCTTCCTACATAGCCCATGGAAGTAGCAGAAAGGAAGACAGAGTTTTATTCTCCCAACAAACTAAATATATTTGTACCTTGCCTTGCACCATCTCTGCTTTATTGCATTGAAGGTTTATAACATACCATTGGTGAAAATCAGTTTTCATCTACTCTTCATTAGCTATGGGCCTCCCATGAGTCTGAGGTGACTTAGGAAGGAGAGCAGGCAATGGTATCAGTGTTAGGAGCTGTTATGCCCCCAAAAGGCAAAATGGATCCAATTCTGTACTGTTCTGTAGCCGCTGTGTGCTCGTTCTACTGGAATAAAGTAGTGTAAAAGACAACACCCCACTTAAAGGGGATTCCCAGGTAGTGTACAGTCAGTACTCTGGCTTTCCATCTCACCAATAGCAGCTCTTGTCATAGAGGGATGGTTGGGGGTGTTCCTAGTGAAATGGGGTATAGATATAGGCAGTCAGGCACCCCAGAACCAGAGCATAAATCCACTCTTCTTTTCCTCCCCTCCCCCCATCCCTGAATCATGTGATAAGCTAAATTAATTAATCTGGTCCAATGTTTCATGAGCACTGGTGTGGAACACACTGTAGAGAAGATCCTGCCGCATATTTGAAAAGCTCTAGAAAACTGCAGATGAAGGACACAAGTGGCTACATCACAATAAAATGAGAAGAGATTTCCAGGTTTCCATCAAGCCAGAATCCTGAATAAACAGGTCTCTCGTGCCACTTCGATTATTACACTCCTGGCAGAAATCCGGAGGTATAAGTGAGCTCTAAGATGAATATCACAGCAACAAAAGAGAAGCATGCTTCCGCAGACAAGTTTGAATTCAGGTTCTAGGCAAAAGTTGATCTGAACCAGTTCTCCCATTTTGTTGTTTGAGTGGCTTAATATATGGCAGCACAAGAGGAAAATAATTAACTTTACCCTGGTCTCTGAGCATTAGTCCTAGTGATTTAAAATGCTGTCTGTGCTCATTCTCTGGTTGTGTAAACAGAGGGGACTGGCTCTCAAAATGTCCCTGGGCTGTAGGCACAGGTTTATCAGTCCCAGGAGAAACTGATTTTATTAAAGGAAGTTCATACCAACTAGCAGACAGTTCTATAGTTGTGTTGAAAGCTTTGCTCTAAAGCCCTTCAGAAAGAACTTAATCCAAAAGTGCCAAAAGCAGCCCCCACATGTCAGCTATAAATTGTCACTTAGGCAGTTGTGCTACTGTCTTCCATATTGGAGTCTCCTCTCAAACTATTACTCTGACTTGTTCCTCTTTCAAATGAAGAATGATTATTAGTGGCAATTGTGGCATGCTGCTTTTCGTAAGTGTGGCTGTTGATATTAGACAAATAAGATCATTGGTTTTTTTTTAATTAATTGCTTCAGTGAACTTCTGAAAGTGAAGTTGTACCCTAACAAGTGACTTGGTAAAAAAGGGCACTTCCTTACTCGGCAAGTCTTTTCTGCCTGTGAATGAGTCTCACCTGCTGACTTCAGAAGATAATATATTTTTACTGCTTCACACCTGTTACCAGTTCAGAGCCAACATAACTAGCTGTGAGTGAGCTGGGTTCTGTTCTTTCTTGTGCATGAATTGTTTGCACAGTTTCAACCAAACAAACCTGTCCAACCTATCTGAAGGCCTGGGGTCAGTACACCTGTACATAAGGGTCTAATTTGGCCTGCAGAACCTTTGTTGCTCCGGATGGTGCATGAGAAGGAAAGAACTCAGCTTGACTTTCAGATCCCATGCTGAGCTTACAGAGAGAGTAGTTAGAAAAAAAAAATCTTTTGATTTACAAACTGCACACCTTTGATGTGGAAATCATTGAGAAGCAATACCCGTATGAGCATCCACAACCCTTTTTATAGTCTCTGTTTAGGATAGTTAAAAATTCTTTCCCTGCTTCACAAAAAAGGGCATAGAGTTTATGTAGAGGTAGTTTGAACACATGACAAATTTAAGTTATCATATAAAAATAATTTCAATCATATCTTCATTGAGATCAGTAACTCTCAAAGAGTCTTGTACAGATAAATTCCCTTTCCCCATACAGTTGTCATTGGGAAAGCCATGTCAACCAAACTATGAATGTTGTGGAAAAAAACTAATAAAGAAGTGTCATTTACCCTTTCACACAATACAAAAGCGAGGGGTCACCCAATAAAATTAATAGGCAGCAGGTGGAATACAAACACGAGGTGTTATTATTCCAATGCACAACTAACCTGTGGAACTCATCGCCGTTGCCAAAAGTATAACTGGGTTCAAAACAGAACTGGAGGATAGGTCCAAGACAGGAGTGGATCATTCCATAATTGCCCTGTTCTGTAGTCCTCCTGAAGCTCTGGTACTGGCCACTGTCTGAGACAGGACACTGGGCAAAATGGATCATGGTCTGACCCACTATGGCAGGTCTTATGTTCTTATGTACTTGGGGAAATTTTGGCTCTTTTTAGCAAGTGAATAATTTTGGCAAGATTTTTACTTATTTGCCTATTTATATTTAAATTTTGTCTACAATCAGTAATGCTCTCTAAAAAAAATCTTATTGGCACAGACCATATTGTTAGCAAGTTTCAGAAAGGGATTAAACACCAGTGCAAATATCTGAATAGAATTTGCAGTTATAATAATGATGGCAAAAATAACAAAGGCTATTGATTCTCATGCTTCAAAGCTTAAGGTGATCACCAGATGGATCATATAACACTTTGCAGGGTGAGGGGAGGGGGGCAAGGTGCATTGTTGCCAAATTTCATGTTATTGTAAATAGTTTGCAGTAAAACTGTATGAGGCATATACTTCATAATTCTTACCCACTATTATGAAGCACTTTGAGATCCAAGGATAGAAAAGCACTATGCAAGTGGCACAATTCCAGGGGCGGCACTCCCGGTAGGTTTTTTTTGCTTCGGCAGTTGCACTCTCGGAGGGTTTGGTTTTTTTTGCTTGGGGCGGCAAAAATCCTAGAGCCGGCCCTGGCCTTGAGGGCTATGTGGCAGCATGATAAAGGCAAGATACACTCAGGCAAGACCTGGCAAAATTAAGCCTGAAGAACAGGAATTCAGCCACACAGATCTCATTGACTTTAATGGCAATTATTCATTCAAATACCTCCACACAGCAAATTTACCCTACTGTATCTATCTGTTTCATGTTGCTCGATGATAATAGTTTCCATATTGATATGCACATGTAAGGAAAAGAGAGCACGATAATTCCAGAGTCACTGTACAACAAAGACTTTTTTTAAAACAAAGAGGAAAATCTACATTAAAATCACCTTGGTGTATTTTTAATTGTAAAATGCAAGGCGAAAAAGCATCTTTTTAAATAACTTCTGGGTTATGGGCACAGTCATTTTTCCCAAAAGGTTTTATAGAATGAATTTAACTGTAAAACTGATTTTGCTTTCTGTAGCATTCCCTGTTATCGAATGTAATACAAACTGCTCATATTAATAGGCTGAGAAGCAGCAAGCCACATATTTGTGTGAATTATAGAACAATTTTGCTGAGATCCATCTTTCCCAAAGACTAATTTGGAGTCCAGGTCAAATATGTTTCCTATGTGTGTCAAGATCAGAGAGATAGGAAATGGAGAAAAACAGAGACAATTCTAAAATGAGAGGACTTAGGAAGAAACTTCTTCCATGAGCTAGTTATTCCATAATTGCCCATTTCAGGGTTTCTTGCACCTTCTGAAACTTTTGCTGAAGGCCCCTCTCTGAGAGAAGATGCTGAACTAGATGAACCAGTGGTCTGATCTGGCGTGACAATTCTTCTTTCCTTTAATTTATTGTATAAATTGTAATTATAAAATTACTTTTTCATATTTCCAGTTCCTTTATCAGTTGTTACAGTATATTATAAAATGAGAAGATTATGTAAATTAATATATAAAATGAATGTTTTAAAAGACAGATTACAGGGGAAAAGTCATATAAGTACTTTCAGAAAACTGCATTGGGAATTTCCTTTAAATTACTTCTATGATAAGCCCTAAATTTATCACCCTTGCAATTTTGGCTAAGAAGGTTGGTTTTGGCTTGAAAATCACCAGGTTTATTTGAAGGCAAAAGAGAATATTTCTACACAGTTAGATGAAAAAATGTGCAAACTGTTTTTGAGTTAAGTCACCACATTACCCTGACTCGTCATTCTGATTCATAACTTTAAGGCCTGTTATCTCAAAACTGGATAGATATTGTCTCTTCAAACTTTCTGCATAGTTAGTTCATTTTGACTATTGGTGTAGTGTATTGGCTATACTTAGGCTTGGTCTACACTTACCTGCCAAGTCGAAGTAAGGTACGCAAATTCAGCTACGTGAATAACGTAGCTGAATTCGACATACCTTACTTCGAACTTACCGTGGTTCAGACGCGGTCCACACGCGGCAGGCAGGCTCCCCGTCGACTCCGCGGTACTCCTCTCGTTGAGCTGGAGTACCGCAGTCGACGGAGAGCACTTCCTGGTTCGATTTATCGCGTCCAGACCAGACGCGATAAATCGAACCAGGAAGTTCGATTTCCAGCCGCCGAACTAGCGGCTAAGTATAGACCAGCCCTTAGAGAAGATATGTTGTCAATTACTAATGTGTTCGAGATGGTTGCATCTCACTTATAATTGGTCATTATTAGGGCTGGCCAGAAAACAAGAATTCCATTTCATGAACAAAATTCAAGGTTTTTATTATTGTTTTCCTTCTGCATCAGGACGAAAATGAGACCTTTAGAATTTTTCACAAAAAATTCTAGAGTGAGCGAGCCCACAGAGCACCCAATAGCCTGATGGGGAGGACACTCACCTGACCTGGGGGAGAGACAGGTTCAAGTCTCTGCTCAAAATTGGGCTATAGAGTCAGCCGTAGCCACCAGGCTATAGAATCAGTCTGAGCTGTTCCACTTTGAGAATTTATACATAATTTAATATTCATCAGGTCAGAGAGAGACCGATTTTATAGCGTGGAGGTTAGGGCACTCAGCTACGATGTGGGACACTCAGATTCAAATCCCTGCTCTGCCTGATTCTGAGCAGGGAGTTGAACCCATCCCAGTTCAGTGCCTTCCCTACCTGACTATTCTGGGGTCTCTGTCTCTCTCTGGCTTTCAACAGAAATTCCTTTCACGCTGATACATCGCCTCAAAACATTTTGATTTTGATGAACCAGCATTTGCTGATGAAAAAAGTTACACCTCTACCTCGATATAACGCTGTCCTCAGGAGCCAAAAAATCGTACCGCGTTAAAGGTGAAACCGCGTTATATCGAACTTGCTTTGATCCACCGGAGTGCGCAGCCCCGCCCCCCGGAGCACTGCTTTACCGCGTTATATCCGAATTCGTGTTATATCGGGTCGCATTATATCAGGGTAGAGGCGTATGTCAAAAAATTCCCAACCAGCAAAAGTCATTATCATGTGTGTGAACATTTTGTCCTCTACAGGCTGATTACAGCCTCAGTCCAGATGAACACCTTTTAACCTGCCCTGAAATAGCTTCTCTGCCCCAGGTGCAGAGCAGAGCCCAAACTGTGATTCTTTGAGTCCCATTTCACACCCTGCTTCCCCTTTCCACAGGGGGACTTATAATCGGTGTCAGCCTTTCCACATCTACTCTGGATCAGCTGCAGTTCTTTAATAGCAAAATATTTTGTTGCAAAATGGTGCCCAAATGTGTTTGCTTGAAAACTAGGAAGAATATTGGGCATACTGGTTTTGAGTTACACGTCATAAAGGGTTTGAGCCAAAACCCATTGCAATCGATGAGAGTTTTTCCACTGATTTCCATGGGCTATTGGATCAGGTCCTAAATGATTATAGCGCTGTCTTGCAGCTCTGTAACTATAGTTGTGATCAGAATTCCATTAGGAGTCCCATTTTTCATGACTCAGCTATAATCAAATTAGATTACTTTCAGGATATGTGAAAACTTTGTAGGTAACTTGTCGAACTGCTTCAAATTATCAATGCTTATAACTGATACTTTTTTGAAATTGTACTCATTGCCTGATTTTCGGTGGGAGGCTAAAAACGGTGTGATTGTAAAATGTAATTCTTTACTGACAGATAAATAAAGACTAGAGTATAAGATACATTAACAAACTCATTTGAAAGAATTGGCCTTATCAATTGATATTGGGGTGCACAATTTATAATGGATATATGATGTGATGCATGCTTTAAGTCTGCATGTGATATATCCTTTATAAAGTCTACATGGGGTGTGGTTGGAAGGGAAGAGACAGGAACTCTATAGACCACTGGTATAGGTTAGTGTAATTGTATTTAAATCAAAAGAAAAGAATACATAGTATGAAAAAGTATAAGGGCTAAATCCTGGTAGGTTCTGAGAACTTCCATTTCCCTTTGAGCCCAGTTCTTATTTTCATTGCATTTCAGAGACTTATTAAACTATAGTTTGCAATAATCACTAGGCATATATTACTTTAGGCCCCAATCCTGCAATTGACTCCATGTGTATATCCCTACAGAGGCCCATTCACTTGTATGTACACAGGTGACTTTAATATGACTCTGGATGGATGGTGCATCCATCCATGCATAATCGGTTGCAGGATCTGGCTCTTCTGGGCAGGAGCTCCATCTTTTGTTTATGAAGCACCATGCATAGTGAATGTTAAATAAAGTAGGGAGAAAATAAAGGTCTCAAAAGTGCTATAAATTGATGTATTGAGACATCAAGCTGTGTTAGCGCTTATCTACATAGAGAGCTAGTGCGCAGCAAGGTGGGATGTAAACCTATAGCACGCTAACCTGCCTCACACTAACTGACTGCTGCTCACTAAAAGTTTCAAAGTGTGCTTTGATCTACTGCTGCTTGAAACAGCTTGTAGAAACAGCAGTAGATCAAAGCGCACTACATAACTTTTAGTGAGCGGTCGCAGGGTCCACAAATCAGTTGGTGCGTAGCAGGCAAGAGCGCTGTAGATTTTACAACCCAACCTGTCAAGCACCAACTCTCCATGCAGAGAAGCCTTTAGACTGATGCTCGTCATGAACACTTTATAATAATATGAAAAAGAGAACTCCAGTACTCACTCTGATCTGATTAACACAAAAGTAATGTATGGTGAACTTTTACTATCTGCGCTGTCATCGTGCAATCAGACAATATATTCCAGTTTTAGTAAAAAGCTCTCTTTTGAGTGCTGTAGGGATACGATGCCAAATTCTGACCCCATAGGCTCTTGGGTAGATCCCATCATAG
>NW_020664419.1:14943812-14983901 GCF_002925995.2 Terrapene triunguis
ATTTCTAGCCTAATGGGGCAGCCAGTATAATTTGAAATGTTAGAAGCAATTTTACTGCTTCAAAGTTTATTAAAAAATTGATCATCCCAGGAAATGAGTCAGATAAAAAACTAGAAATGTTGTTCATACACAAATTCTTGCCCAGAAAGTTTACATGAACATATGTACAGCTACAACAATTAAGTACATTCCTTTCAATTATCATGAGACATAACAAGGGAAGATAGAAAACAATTGAAGTGATCAACCAGGGTTTAAAGACCAGAGCAGCAATGTGTGTGCCAAGGAATGCCCACAACATCTTTACCTTTACTAAACAAACTGCTTTGGATTAAAAAAAATGCCAGGATAAGAATGCCAAATGCCACCTCATAGCTGGATTATTATATTTTATCTCAAACTAATTGTAATATGTATGAAACCCCAGGCAGTTTCTGGGTGAGATTAATAATTGATCTGAGATAGCATATCATACATGGTAAAAGACATTTAAACTTTAAAAATGGGTGGGGATGAGGGAGGATAATGCATTAAAGTGCTGATTGAGAGGGTGCCCTAGAGTGAATAGTTGTTCATTTCATTTTAGTTATTACTCTAGACTTCTCAGAGGCGCAGTATCCCTCAGATTTATATCTGTAGAAATTTTTATGGTTTTCTGCCCAACAAACAGCAGGTAGCGACTTTATTCAATAGTTCTTGAAAGAGCCACAGAGAAGTCTGGATTTATGGTGCTCCAGTGTAAAATATCACATCTGTTTCCTGTGGAGAGGGACACTGTGCAAAACATAAAGGGATGCACAGAAGAAGGTGAATGGGAGACTGCATAGATGATCTAGATTCTGTATCCCTGTGGCAGGATCTAATACCAAAACAGAGATGGAACTAAGTCATAATGATCATCTCTGGCCTTTCTCAAAGTTCTCTTTAATGTTGGTTTGGCCTGTTACAGAGATAGGGACCAGAGGCCAAATTCCAATATGGCTCAGAATTTACATAAAGTTCAGATGTAGGGTTCCTAGTTCAAGCTGTGATGGGACATTGGCCACTCACTGACCTCTAAGGGGTTAATAGAGCCCTAGGAAGGCTGTGCAACAGGCAGCCAATAGGAGAGGGGCTGTGAGGAACAACCAATCAGGACCCAGTAGGCCCATATAAGAAGAGCTGCAGGGCAGAGCAGGGTCAGTTACTCCCTGGAGCTCAAGGAGAGAGGACTGGGTGCTTGGCAGGAAGAACAAAGCTAGCACCCTGGACAGAGCAGTGATGCTGCAGTGGGAGCTAGAGAGAGTATCCAGCCAGCTGCTGGGATTTGCAGGCTGAGGCCCTAAAGCAAGGGTGAAGATGGTGCTGGAGAAGTGGCTGGACCATTGGCTGCAGTCGTCACTAGGGAAGTGGTGGGACAACTGGACTGCAGCACTTGCCCCCAGGAGGGGGGGAGCACAGATCATGACACGGCCAGAGGGCTGTGTCCTGAAAAGAATGCCATGGTCCTTGGAGTGACATGGCTCCAGGAGCAGAAGTGACAGCAGAGGTGAAGCACCGTCGGGAGTGGGCGTACCGACCTGCGGTGCTAATCCCTAGGACAGCCGGCAGGATGCCCCGTTACAAAGCCTATCTCTATACCGAGCAACGTATAATGGAGTTATCTTTGTAGTAAAATGCTCTATGTTCTTCAGTTGTAGTTGTGCATTGCTTCAACATGTTGCTAACAAACAGGCCTACAGAGGCAGAAGCAGCATTATTTTAGTTTCATGCTTGTACTGCTATCGTTCAGGTATGACAGCTCAGCCAAGGATAAAGATTTTGAAATGACAGCTTTCAGTCTTGCTTTTGTCGGGGCACATATTTACTGACTCTGTGTTGCTCTAGAGGCAATTGGTAAACAGAGCAATGCCATTCAGGCACCAGTCCTTTCTAGGGAAATAATATACAATATTATGAAAAGCAAGGAATGTTTCTCCGAGCTAAAACAGGATCATCTACACACTGTCCTCCAAATGCCAACTCCCTTTTACCCAGCACTCTTGGCTCTTGTAAACCTCGAGCAGATCTTGTTGTCTGGTCAAAAGGAATTTGCTTTCCTAACACTTCTATGTGACCTCACAGTTAGGGATTTTGGCCACCGCTTGTCTTGGCAGTTGGAAGCCTTGTCCCAAACTATTCCCGCTGTATCTGCCAGACCAATAGACCAGGATTACCAAATGATTTGGAAATTTAATAACATAAAATATTTTTTCAACACAATGACCAATTAGCCTATGGAACATACTCCCACAAGAAGTCATGGAGGCCAAGAATATAGTGGGATTCAAAAGGGGATTAGGCAGGGGTAACAAGAATAGCAGAGTTATAATAGTAATTATAAATAATTAAAGAAGAATTTTGGAAGGGATACAAACCCGCAAGCTTTGGGGGTTAAGCCAACCTCTAAATGAGGAGTGGGCAAACTATGGCCTGCGGGCCGCATCCGGCCCTCCAGCCGATTTAATCCGGCCCTCGAGCTCCTGCTGGGGAGTGAGGTCTGGGACTTGCCCCGCTCCAGTGTCTAAAAATGGAATTAGGTGGCTAACTTTAGGAACCCAATTTTGAACAGTTGTCCTTAGATCTTTTCAATTTGGACCACCTAACTTCAATTGCACATTTTCTATGTTGATTAATACAGTATATTAATCTATATTGACCATGTTGTGTATTTCACGCTAGTGTCAATTCTTAAATTGCTGCTGTATGGCAGATATTTGAAATATAAGGAGTTTGACTATTCACATTTGATTATAATATATTTTAATCAGTGGGGATCAGCTATGGGTGGGGGTGATATCAGCATAGACCCAAGAATGCAAAACGAGTGTAACATTTGACTTCTGACTATTCTTGTTTAAATAACAGTAACATAAGAGATGAGTGGGTGTCATGAAAAAACAAGTTTCTAACCTTACACACCAAACAAAAACAAAAACAAAATCCTTCCTTTTTCTTGGTAACATAGTGTGCTACTCAAACACACATATCATTGTTGTGCTGTGAATCTGCAATTCGGTAATCTAATATATATTTTGTATCTAATACCAAGAAAAATCCTATTGAAATATATATTATTAATTATTAATAATATATCTCATTCCAGATACAAATCTTATCTATCTATCTATCTATCTATCTATCTATCTATCTATCGTCCAGTTCCTGGTGGACTGGTATCCATCTCACAGAAACCACCCTGGTGGACATGCATCCATCTTACGGAAACCACCCTTGCAGTTTGCAATAGAGAGCATTCTTGTTTGCAATACGAATGGAGATACCAATACCTGACTAAGTATGGAGTCTTAAAATAGCACGTATTTATTGCCTCTGTGTCCCTAACCTCTGTTTTCCAGAAGCTGGGAATGGGCAACAGGGGATGGATCATTTGATGATTACCTGTTCTGTTCATCCCCTCTGGGGCCCCTGACATTGTCCACTGTTGAAAGACAGGATACTGGGCTAGATGGATCTTTGGTCTGACCCAGTATGGCTGTTCTTACGTAGTCTTCAAGGTGATTCTGCCACAACTGGATGAACAATAGAAGGGAGAGTTGGGTGATCTTCCAGAACTACTACTCTCTAGTGTGTGAATACACAAAGGACCTTCCTCTCTAGGGGAGTCAATCTGGGAGCTTTCATGAGCATTATATTTATTTTTGTTTGCAGTGTTGTAGCTGTGTTGATCCCAGGACATCAGAAAAACAAGGTAGGTGAGGTAATATCTTTTATTGAACCAGCTTCCGTTGGTGGAAGGTACAAACTTTAAAACTACTCAGAGTTCTTCTTCGGGTCTAGGGACCAATAAGTTGGTCCAATAAAAGATATTACGGTATGTACCTTGTCTCTCTCATTATATTTGTTATTTTTATTTTCAAAGGACTGTGAAGGGACATGAAAAAGGCATGTTCAGCAAGAAATAAAGTAGTGAGTGTTCTAGGAGGCATAGAAAACAATAGTCCCTTTGTACATGGATAGCCCGAGGGTTGTAATCTCTTGAATCTATTCCAAATTCCTGTAACATTGTGATATAAAATGGCAGTAAGTATGAATGTAACACCATTGCTTGGGAAACATTCTGGGAATACTCCTCATTAAAAGGACACAAGAGTACTGAAAGCGGCAGAGAGTTTATTTAAAGATACTGTAGATTCACCAAAGGCTGGCCATGTCTAACAATGCTTTATTGAAAAAATGATATAAAGATTGGATGGAAGAATCCTGTATATATAATTTACCAAAACGTAAAGCCGCTTTTCATACAATTCGCTAACAAAAAAGTCTTATCTAACTTCAAAAGGTCAGCAAGAGTAGTGTGTGGGGTGAGATACCTGCATAATAAAGACTGGCTTGATGATAAAAACCAAAGGGTGAGATCCTTGACCTCGCTGCTTTGTGTGCCAGATTTATCTTACTTATTCTGTTCTTGCTCTCCCGGGTATTCCTAGTGCATATCGGGGCAGGAAGGAGTGTGACTGGAACAGGCTCCACTCTCCTGAACTTGGGCTGGTGGAATTGTCCACAGCAGGCAAAAATTGGAACAGCTGGGACACTGATGGGAGACTAGTGGTGTGAACAAATTGGCCCCAGAAAGGTGGTGGAAAGCAATAATAGCCACATATAGAGAGTGTCTCTGCTGCTTGTTGGAATCTACTTGCACTGGAGAATTAGATTTGTAGTATTTATCATCCCAAGTGCAGTGACAGTTATATTTAGCAGCATTGACCAATCATCTAAGTGTGTAGCAAGTTTGTTTATTTCTTCATTACTACATAATATGCTGAACAGAAAGGCATGAAATTAACCTTTAAAATGATACAGTAAAAGGAAATGAGTCATTGAAGGCGATATTAATCAGTACATCAGCATCTAGCTTGCTAAATTAGTCATGTCATAGAGTGGGTGAAATGAGTCAGTCCAATGGCTTAATATCCTTCATATATTTGCTGATCATATTGTTAAATGGAAATAAGGATTGTTTTGGGTCTAACTATAGGAAAAGTCCATGTCATGCTTACTGGTGATATTGCCTGAATGTGGGACTATAGGGACTGATTGGGACTAGTAGCTAGACTGGGATGGCTGTGAAAAGACAGATTGCAAGAATGAAAAGGCTCCATGGACTCAGAAAACCTCTCAGGGAGGCACTTTCATGATTGATGCTAATAGGACAGTTGTTCGGGTGGATCCGTTTTGTTCTTAGACAATATAAAAGGAAAAAAAGAGGATTTTTCTCCTGTTTCATTTACTCTCCGATTCTTGCAAGCAGCCTGCTAGCTCTACTGAAGTCGTGGCTCTAGCTTTGATATTGTAGAGGCTGTGTGATCAGTTACAAAGCAGGAGACCCCTCTAATTATAATAGAAATAGCTGCAAAGACTTAGCTTCTTTGGGCCTGCCAAATCCCACCCCAATGAGCTATCCAAGGACGTAAATTGCTTCTCTAATCCTGAGTGCTTACAACCTGCCTCAGAGCTGAACACCAAGTGATGTAAAGAACTATTATCCTACTTCACCGAAAAGATCATGCACGTTCGGGAAACCTTCTCAAACAGCATGGATCATCTCTGCTCCGCCTGCACCCAGCAACCGACCAATCAACAGCCCACCTGCATTCCCAGAAGTCAATACTTAGTAAGTAGTTCTGGACACTTTGACCCAATACTTGTGAATTGACACATGCCTTTCCTGGCTTGTGAAAGAGAATCATGAACAACTGGTGCCACTCCTGACCAAAATAACCAACATCTCATTCACACAGACTCTTCCTTTCTTCCTTCAAACACGCAATAGTCTCATCTACACTGAAGAAAACCCCCTGGATACTTCAGCCTTAGTCAACTTCACCAGGTGTCAAACCTGTCATTCCTAAGCAAGCTCATAGAGAAGCTAGCCAAAGGCCAACCACAAGCTCATCTAACTGAAGCCAACATTCTAGAACCAGCACAATCTGGATTTCGAACAGGTCATGGAATGGAAACAGCTTTGGTGGCACTGATGGATGATCTCCACCTGTCAGTGGGTAGAGGATAGACATTCATTCTCATCCTCCGGGACCTCTCCTTAGCGTTTGACACTGTTGACCATGAGATATGGCTCTCTCACCCAAGAGAAGTTGCAGGAGTCCAGGGTAATGCACTAAAATGGTTTGAGCCCTTCTGAAGGGACACATCGAAAGCATAGTGATGAGAAACGGCATCTCTTTTGTAATATTTCAAATATTAAAATCATGCCTAAGATTACTCCTCCACCATTAGACCCCTTGCTTCTGGGGATCCCCAAGGCTCAATTGTCTCTCTGATCCTTTTCCACATCTACCTGCAACCAGTAGGTGAACTGATCAGATGACATGAACTCAAGTGTCAATGATATGCAGATGAGACACAGCTCTACTTGTCCTTCACCACATACAACCACACCAGGACCACCAAGATGGCCCTGAGCTTGGGTGAGATTAGCTCATGAATGAAGAACAGCTTCTCTGAAGCTGCAGCAGAGCAACACAGAGGTGATGCTGGTGGGCAGAGGGAAGAACGTTGAGGAGTTTGTAGCCACAGTGCTGTCTCCTTTAACTGAAGGCACAATTGGTCAATTCTGTCTGTAGTCTTGGAGTGTTCTTGAATTCCTCACTGATGCTGAGTTCTCCTGTCAGTGGCCGCATGTAATGCTTTCTACCATCTCCAGCTGGCTAGGAGACTCCATCCCATCCTGGTGGACGAAGACCTAGCCTCAGTTATTCATGCCTGCTTCACCTCTCGGCTGGTCTACTGCAATGAGCTATACCTGGGGATGAAACCTTCAGCACCTAGGAAACTCCAACTAGTACAAAACAGGGCACCGTGTCTCCTCAGCAATACAGACTACCATGAGCACAGCACAGGTGTCCTCTGCTCTCTATACTGGCTTCCGCCTGAATTTCTAATCAAGTTTATGATTTTGGTCCTTATCTTCAAAGCACTCCATGGCCTGGGCCCAGGATACCTAAAACACTATTTAAAGCTCCAGGATGAAGACTGTGGTCAACAACGTTGGTCCTTTGGCACAGTCAAACTCTGAACAGTAAGAGAAAAGCTCGGGAGACAGAATAAATTTAATATGTATATACAGCAGAATCCCATTTATCTGATCTAATTGGTCTGGGGCCAGATCGGATAATTGAAAATTCGGATAATCTGGAGAATGGGAAAGTGCGAGGCTGCAGCACCATCTAGCGGCCACAGAAGAGATTGCCCGCTTCTGAATCTGTGTACGCTGGAGCTGGATAATGGAGGATCGAATAAACGGGGTTTTACTCTACTTGTTTAAAAAAGCTAACGACATGTTTTCCATGTTTGTTTCAAGTAATTTAATTAAGCATTTTCTAAATGGTTATGCTTAATTATATGGTAAAGAATAATAATTATTAGTTATATTTCAGGAATATTTACTACTGACTAAAGTAGTCCCCTCCAGCATTAAGAAAGAATGGAGGTCACATGTTAGCAAAACTGGGAGAGGATAGAATCGTCTCTGAACATGCTGGTTTAAATTCAACAGTTCCAATCATATGTAACTGACAGAATAATTGGGCCCCACTGCTCTGACGCATTTGTAAATCATGCTTAACCTAGGGTGACCAGACATCCCGATAAAATCGGGACCGTCCCGATTTTTAGCTGTTTGTCCCACATCCTGACTGATCTCTGGTCGGGACGCAATTTGTCCCGATGTTTTGCTCCGCCGGCAACACTCGGCTTTTTTTTTTTTTGCCCCTTCCGCCCCGGTGTCCCGATATTTTCTTCCTCTCATCTGGTCATCCTAGCTTAACCAGACACTGTTTCAAAGTGAGACAAATCCAGTTACTCAAGAAAGGGCTTAGTGTTGAAGCGATCCTGGTATAACTGTACCGATTCCTAGTGGAGACACAGCTTTTATCAGCGAAAGAGTGCTTTTGCCAGCACGGCTTGTACCAGTCCCCTGAATGACATTAGCAATACCAGCAAAAGGACTTTTTTGCTAATATAACTGCATCTACACTCGATTTTTTTGCTGGTATTAAAATGTTGTAAACAATTACACCCCTAACCCTAATAATTATAGTGGTAAAAGTTCCTAGAATAGACCTGGCCATACACAAAGCACTGGATACTGCACTCAGCAGGACAGGTACTCAAGCCGCCTGCTAAAATAGGGTAAGCATGTACTCCCTATTTGTAAAACTGGCGCTGAATTCAATGTGAGCTTGATGATGACTGTTAGTCTGTAAAGAAACATGTGCAAACTACTGGCTTTTGTGAAATGGTTTGAGTGTAAACGAAGACAGAATCCATTACAACCTGAGTTTATAATTTTTCAGGATGCACTGTAGACCCAGTTTTCTTCCTTTGCCCATGAGGAGATGAGTTTTGGGTAGAACTTGGTAGTGGTGCTCTAAAACTCCGGAGATTGTGTGTGGCGGGGTTGGTTAATTTCTGTTCTTTTTATGTTGTCGCTGAGTTATTTGAATTAACTGGGAGAATTGACTGGTCTGTTCAATTAGTGTGGTTTTAAAAACATTGTCAAGGGCACCCAGCACATCTATTATTATAGTTAGTAAAAATCCAAATAAATCTTCTTTATTTTTAGAGATAATTATTTGGGTGATAGATGATAGATAATTAAGCAATTTCTAGGAATTACCAAAACTCATTTTCTCTTTAGAGCGTGTAATGTCATTTACAATATTATTCTTTTATTATCTTCAGTATATTTTTGGAAGTTTATAGTCTCTGTTGGCATTTTTTTCTGCTGTTCTATATCTTACACCCCACCCTTGCCATGTACATCTTCTGTCGTTATTTTATTAATGATTCACAGCACTGTTGAAATTCTGTTCCATCCTGTGTTATTAATGTTTTTGCTGCTTAAATTTTCTCTAGAGGATAGACAATGTAAAATTTTCATTTTAGTTAAATACAATTTGATACCGCAGCTACTTTTGAATGAAAAAGGATTAGGTTAGTGGTTTTATGTAAGGAGCGATTTAGGCCTGATTATTTCACTTTCTTACAGACCCTGACTTTCATCTCTCCTGAGTAGAGACTCTGAACTGTGCTAAATCATGCAGTAGCTGAGAGATGTGGTCAAATGCCTCTGGCGATTCCTTTGAGAGAGAATCAGTCTGGTTTCCCCTTGTGACCCAAAATTCACGTTTGAGCTTGAATCTACAAAGCTGAAATATTGGTCCAATGCTTTCAAATTTGGGAGCGTAAACGTTAACCACCAAAATCCATACTGAGGCACATAAGCAAATGGACTGATTTTCAGAGGTGCTAAGTATGTGTAACACCCAGTGAAATCAATGGGAGCAGCAGATCCTCTGAAACTCGGGCCACAGTTTAGGTGACTATCTGTGGATTTAGTGAATAATGATAAGCACCCACGTTTGAAAATGTAGGAGTTGTCTTTGGACCTGATCTCTTGTCCATTATGTCAATGGCAAGGCTTCAGTTGAATTCAGCAGGCACTGGAGCAGGCCATTAAATCAGGCTTGTTCCTCCTTTTCCAAGGCTGCATTTACAAAAGAACTGGGGCACTCTTGTAGGGTCTTCTCGTTCTCAGTGTAACTGCAGGCGTTTTCTAGGGAACCTTCTACTCTTGAGCTTAGGCTGCTATGAATTATACTTCCCGAGCTACAAGTATCAGATAGACAGTGTGCAGATGCCACCAGACACTTGTTTTATGTCTGCCTCCTTCCTGGTATACATACAGTCAATACAATATGTTGTTGTAAGGCATCATATAGAAACACGGGAACTTGCTGATAAGAGACGATTTGTTTTGGTGACAATAAGAAGAAATAGAAGTTGCTGCTAATTAATATGCATGCCAACGCTAACATGAATTCACCCTTATCTTTATGCATTAAGAAAAAATAAAATAACATGGCTTGCCAAAGACAGTAAGTAAACAGAATAAATTAAGTGTGATTGATCATTGTGGCATGTTTATCCGCAGTTCCAATGTTCTGTCTAATGTTTCTTATTCTATTTAAAAAAAAAGCAAAATAACATTACATTTATCTTGTAAATATCCCCTGAGTACCAGCAGCTTCAAGTGATTTGCTGTTAAAATGATTATTATAATGCTGCCCTGAGGACATTCATGCTTATGCCAAAAAGATGACTCTCTGGTCTCTTGGGAATATTAGGACGCAAACATTTGAATTGAAATTTGATACAAAGAGATAAAAAAGGGTGACCAGCGTAGGATAGTCAGAGGTGAAAACACTGAAGTTACCATTTTGGTAGTTGAACCTTTCACCCATCCCCACCCCATTTGTCTGTTTTGTCCACCCGTCACATTGTGTCTGACATGAAGATCATAAACTCTCTGAGGCAAGGCTAGTCTTGTTGGTTAGTTGTCTATACAGTACCTAGCACAATGGGGCCCTGAATCCTAGGTGCTAACATAATATAAATAAAAATAGAGCATGATTTTTAAATTGCAGTTATTGAGAGTACACATGCAAATCAGGTAGGTGCACACACTCTGGATAGTTACAGTCGCTTGTATGTGCCTGATTTGTAGATACAGCTGCAGTAATTGCACATCTAAAGTAGGATAGAGAGGGATAGCTCAGTGGTTTGAAAATTGGCCTGCTAAACCCAGGGTTGTGAGTTCAATCCTTAAGAGGGTCATTTAGGGATCTGGGGCAAAACTCTGTCTGGGGATTGGTCCTGCTTTGAGCAGGGGGTTGGACTAGATGACCTCCTGAGATCCCTGATATTCTGTGATTTTGGCAGAGAATGAAAAAACCATGGACCTAATCCTGCAGTATTTACTCATGTGATCATTTCTTACCCATGCAGATAGCTACATAGTGTTAAATTGAACTATTTGCAAGAAAATGTTCTCCTTGCTTGAGCAAGGATTGCAGCATCAGATTCATATATATCTTGCTTGATAAAATTTTGACTAAAGTAGCATGTGATGTGTACAAAAGTATATATGAGAAGGGTAAATATCAGAGCAGGGGGGTTACATTTTTAAGGTGGTACATACAAGCAGAACACCAAGTAAAGGCATGAAATTTTGAAAAAGAAAACTTAGGCTGAATATCACAAAAAAATCCAGATGGTAAAATCTGTTAGACGGTTAGATCAATTAGCCATATGCATTACAGACTATCACTCAGACCTGATGCCCTCTTCTTTTTGTTTTTACTCATGTTGAAATATACTCTGCAATATGCATGATGACTAATGATCCCCAGCACCTGTTAGCCCTCAAATTAAACTCAACATATCGTTAGTAGAGAGCTACCAGATTCACTTGGGCATTAGTTCATGAAGTACAATTACTATGGAGGTACTTCCTGTGCCCCACACACAAGGGTTTGGTTCTAGAATGGGGCATTCTTAACAGTTTTGTTCACTGATCCTGCTCAATTCCACACTAAGCTCCTAGAAACTTAGACCCACGCATCCCTCCAGAAGACGTTTAACCAGCACCAGGCACCTCCGTAGGTTTAGCGCTTGTCTACATTACAAAATTAAGTCATCTTAAGTTAAGTCAATATACAGCCACCACAGTACTTAAAACGGTGGTTCACGTCCACACTTGCTCCTTCTCTTGGCGGTGCACGTCTTCACCAGGAGCATTTCCACCCATTGAAGTGGGGCATTGTGGGACACCAACGGCTGAAGCCCAGGAGCCCTGGGGCTGATAGCCTCAGCTGTCAACCCCACGTGGGGCTCACAGCTTGCCCTTCCCTCCTCGCCACTGACAGCCACCCCGGCACTGACAGCCCAATCAGTCAGCTGGGCTTGGGTTCGGGGCTGGGTGCCCTTCCCATCCTGGTGCTGACAGCCCGAGTTGTCAGTGCAGTGGTGGAGGGGGACCCCAACTGTGAGCCCGCACCCAGCTGACCACTTGGGCTGTCAATACTGGGATGTGGAGGAGAGTTCCAGTTGCCAGCCCTGCATGAGGCTGACGGCCAACAGATGATGTAAGTAATGCAGCGTCTAGACGGACACTGGGTCGTCCTAACTACATTGACATAAGCACTATGCCTCTCGTGGAGGTGAAGTTATTATGTTGGTGTAGTGGGGGACTTATTTTAGCAGAAGCAACATTCTAGTGTAGACAGTGATGTAAGACAGTAGATGTAAGCTGCCTTGCAGCGACCTAACTCTGTAGTGTAGGTCAGGCCTTAGTAACTTGAGCCTCTATCACTTACAGCCTTTAGTGATGGAGTGCCTCTCTCTCTAACTCACAGAGGGCCATGGGGCTGAAATGCTAACACTCAGCCGCCACGTGACCAATGCACCTCTCCTCACTGAAGTTAGGGAAGTGTTCTTAGTCCCCTATCTCCATTGTAGACAAGGCACTGTTGTTAGTGCATTACCAGTTACAGGAAATTTCTGCTCTCCCATTCATAGACACTAAAATGGGGACCAAAATCTCATGGGATTCACTCTCTTTTAACTTGAGCCATTAGAGCTGGTTGAAAAATGGGAGCAATTTTTTCACGTAAGTTCCTTCCCTCCTCCTCCCCCCCCCCCCCCCCGCGCCCAATACATCCCTCTCTTTTTTCTGGGGTCAAAATTTCAAATTTTGGTGAGAAAAATCTTCAAAATGTCACCAAACCTGGGATGTAGGTTAATATTTTTTATCAGGGGGACTAGGCTGTTAATCAAATTGATCTGCCCTAGCCACCTCCACACTAATTCAGGGCATTTTGTGCATCAGCACGGTGTAAACTCAGCAGGTTCAACCTCTACAGCCGAACCCATTAGAGCTATGTGAGAAAATGTTTGTTGAAATCAAATAACTCTAAGAGGCTGCTGTTACCAACATCTCTTGGGTTCTCAAATATTGGAAATCCATGGGAACGTGTGCATCTCTCCACAAGTAACATTATTCCCAAGCGTTAAGGTTAGATATTTTTTCATGGTTATTTTTAGTAAAAGTCATGGACAGGTTGCAGGCAATAAACAAAAATTCATGGAAGCCCGTGACCTATCTGTGACTTTTACTAAAAATAACCCGGGGGGGGGGGGTTGGAGCTCAGAGGAGGGAGGAATGACAGCTGGAGCTCCATGGGGGGGCCTGACAGCCCGAGCCCCACCGCCACAAGGGGGGCACCACCATGGGGACGGGGAGGAGGCACAGCCCAAACTCCAGCCTCAGCTGCAGCCCTGGGGGGGAGCACAGCCACAGGGCAGGGTTGCACAGCCCGAGCTCCAGCCCCAGCCGCAGCCACTGACTGCTGAAGCCAAAGAAGTCACGGAGGTCCAGTAAAGTCATGGTAAACAGTAAAGTGACCTCTGTGACTAAATTGTATCCTTACCAATTGTTAGTCATTGCACGTTTGTTAGAAGCAATACTAGAAAACCCAGTTGTCTCTGAGGCTAGGTCTACACTACAGCGGGGGGTCGACCTAACATTCGCAACTTCAGCTACGTGAATAGTGTAGCTGAAGTGGCGTATTTTAGGTCGACTTACCTGGCTGTGAGGACGGCGGCAAGTCGACCGCTGCCGCGCCGCCGTCGACTCCGCTACCGCCTCTTGCCGCGGTGGATTTCCGGAGTCGACGGTAGAGCCATCAGGGATCGATTTTATCACGTCTTCACTAGACGCGGTAAGTCGATCCCCGATAGACCGATTGCTACCCGCCGGATCGGCTGGTAGTGAAGACGTGCCCTGAGTTTGCTGAGTAAAAGGCTGATAATCTCCCAGGGCAACGCTGTGGACAGAAGGACGCTGTGGATGCAATCCTTGGATGCATAAACCGGGGAATTTCAAGTAGGAGCAGCGAGATTAATTATTTGGCATTGGTGTGACTGCGGCTGGAGTGCTGTGTCCTGTTCTGGTGCCCACAATTCAAGAAGGAGGTTGATAAATTGGAAGGGATTCAGAGAAGAATCAGGAGTAGAAAACAAGCTCTCTGTTTAGTTTTATAAAGAGAAGGGTAAGCGGTGACTTGGTTACAGTCTACAAGTACCTACATTGGGAACAAATATTTGATATTGGGCTCTTCGATCTAGCACAGAAAAGCAGAACATGATCCAATGGCTAGAAGCTGAAGCTAGACAAATTCAGACTGGAGAGGGTGTATATTTGTAGTTGTGAGGGTAATTAACTATGGGAACCATTTACCGAGACCGTGGTGGTTTCTTCCTCTCTGGCAATTTTAAAATCAAGATTGGATGTTTTTCTAAAAGATATGCTCTAAGAATTATTTTAGGGAAATGCTTTGGCTTGTATTATACACAAGGTCAGACTCAATGATCACAACAGTCCCTTCTGGCCTTGGCATCTATGAGATGCAGTATATACAAATTTTCAGCTGGAATGTGGTCTGTTGGGGCCTTAAACAGGGAGCAGAGCTGCTGTGGCTTGAGAATCAGGGAGCTTTGTGTTGGAGCTCTCTGTCTCCTGCAATGAGTGAATCTTGGCACAAGAGAGAATGAGGCCTTCAGTGTCTCAACCACCAGACGAGTCAAGTATGACCAGTAGTCCTCTGGGCCTGCCTGCAAATGATCTGTATGTAATTCTAATGGTTTTTGTATAGAAGTGGTAGCAGACTAGTAAATCCGTGATTTGTATGTATATCATAACAGAGACATTTTGTTCATAGCTTTCTCTTTAAGCCAGTGCTTTTTAATTTGAATGCAGAGAGATCTGCTTATTGTCCTATTTATATTAACAGTAACATGATGTTTTACACAGGCCTTGTATAGCATATTTTATTTAATAATTTATATTCTCAGGTAGGATACCAGCTAAATAACTGAGCGCCAGATCCTTCTATCAGAAACATACATAAACTTTCTCAAAAGCTGTATGCCCTCTGGTGTTTAAAAAACCTTTTACAGATGTCATGGGAGCAAATTCTGCTCTCAGTTGCAATTAATGGAAGTTTAAATCAATGAGAATTGCATCTATGTAAATGAAACCAGATTTTGGCCTTAAGAATGGAAATGGAAAACAAAATTAAAACTTGAACTCTGAAAGCATTGATATTGATAGCCACAGAGTGTAAAAATTGATATAACCAACTCAGATTCATCTTTGCAGTACCATCTGCCCCAGAAGCCAATGGTGCTATGCCAGAGATAAGTTGAGTATTATGTGTCTGTATCTCATTATGGGGACACAGTATAAAAGAGACAAATTGCCACTCTTGATTTTTTTTTGCACATCTCTGGAGATGGTGACCTTGAGCTCAGAAGATTCTGCCAGTCCACCACGCACATACTAGTAAATAAGAAATCTTTTACTGCTGCCACAAAGATGATGTACTAGTTTCCAATGCGGATTTTGTCTATGAGCACATCCTAATTTTATAATGTTTGGATTTTCAATTAAATTAGAGTACTCAATAGGGAGCTTATTCCTCCAGAGGTCTGTGAAACATATATCCGATTTTTCAAACGGCATTCCAAGAAACCGAGCAAAAACTCTCCGAACTTCTCTTTGTGTGAACAGTATGGTATTTTTTTGTTTGTTTTTAACGCACCAAAATGGGAGCACTGAGACTCTGAATGGCGTTAATTACAGTGTGTCACAGCCATTTGGTCAACATGGCATAAATGATCATTCTTTTTGCAGTATTTTCTTATCCAATATA
Organism: Terrapene triunguis; assembly: GCF_002925995.2. Classification (NCBI taxonomy): domain Eukaryota; kingdom Metazoa; phylum Chordata; order Testudines; family Emydidae; genus Terrapene; species Terrapene triunguis. The sequence continues at coordinate 14,959,427 of NW_020664419.1, forward strand.
TTATTTGTTGAGGAGGGGTGGTGAGGAAAGAAATACAAACCACTTATCTTGATATGATCATTTTCACAAGGAGAAATTTTAATCGTCATCCAGATAACTAAGATGACCCCCAAATTTAAAATCAGCTTCTATTACACTGCAGAATAGTCAGAAAGAAGCATAGGCCCAGCCTACCCTCAGCTGTGGCCAGTCAACCCACAGCGTGGCTCAGGAGGGAGGGTGTAAGGTTGGCCTTTACAATCCACCAATCCTGGGCCAGCTTTATACCACACCACACCCATGGCCTAATTTAGAAAAGCCTAACGGTCCTAAGTCTGGTCTGAGTCACAACGGCTGCCAAAAGCCCCAAGTGACCATTGCTTAAGGAAGTCCCAGACATACCCCCTTTCTTCAGGTGTGCTCACTATGCTGGTAACTATTAGTGCTGCAAGAGCTGCTACAATTCTGAACCATCAGAGGATTCCCCTTACATTAGGTTGACCCTCCCTTGACTAACTTATGCCATCTCTAAGGCTGCTTCACATTGGTGAGACAGTGCAAAGTGGTCATTTTGCAGGGCTGGATCTAGTGCAGTCATTCTACCATGCAGAACAGATTGTCCATTTTTAACAACCGTGAGCGCTGTCATTACATTAATTATTATAATAATGGAAAACATTCAACCTAGGCATGAGTGATGAATGTGTGAGGAAGTGAAGGTGTCTACTGCAAATAATGAGTTTTTGTGTGATTCATGCCCAGTAGTAGAGAGAAGCGCATTAACACATTGACTTTCGTCAGCCTATTTTTAACCATGGAACTTTTCCACCAGGAACTTTTAGAATTAAAGAAAAATAACTAGAAAAAATAGACCATAAAATAATCTAGCGGTGAATGTCAAATTCTGGCAGCTAATGCCATTTTTCATCATTCAGAGTGCATGCCATGATATAAGATTACCTTTAATTTATAGAGCACTTTCTGAGCTTCTCAAAGTACCTTTTACAAAGGTTAATCCTTATAGCATCCCCATGAGGTAGGTAAATATTACTGTCCCCATTTTATTCACCAGCAACCTCTGTCACAGAGAGTCTGATTATCCACTGACTTATGCAGTGATTGACACCTGTGCAAAAGAGGCCAGATCACAATGCTAATACACATGCAGGTGTCAATGATGGCACAAGGTGTAGGGCAGTGGATAAATAAGGCCCAGAAGGCTGATGGAGCTTGGGTCAGGGGCCAGTTGCAGCCTATAGCAGGACCAGGACTAGAAGTCCCAATCTTGTGTCTCAGCCTCCAGCCCATCTTTCCTCTTCTTTTCTTATGAAAGCAATTAATCAAAACAGTAACAGCTCATTATTTTAAAAGGAAATTCATAACTCTGTATATTCTAATTAAAAAAAAAATATTTCTAACTCTCAGTGACACGACGGACACCAAAAACTCAACATTTTCCTACTTGGACACATATGATAATTCTAGCACTTTGAGTAAGAGAGTCCACAGTATCGTAATGTGTGAAGAGTGGCAGTGGTTGACTTAATAATAGTGCCCACTGTGTTGTATATAGGTGTTAAATCCAAGGGGCGATCAGCTACCATCAAACTTGTCTTTTCAGCTTGCTTTTTCTGTAGTTAATGCAATTTTGTTTATGACTGATACTCAGGAAAATAAAATACTTTCATGACACACAAATTATAGCCCCCGATCAATTTTCACATATAATGATGCAGGAAGCTCATGTCTTAAAAAGCAATATAAAGGGGGCACAGAATGAGAAAAATAACTAAAGATGGAGGGATATTATTATACATGTTGTATCTTCCAATTGCTGGCCAGAGACTCAAACTAGGGTCCTGTTGTCTTTGAACCCAAATGGAACTTGGCATTAGGGACTAGCAAGCAGGGCAATTTCCCAGGACCTCGCGCCACAGGGGGCCCTGTGAAGCTAAGTTAAAGATGGTGGGGCTTGGTCTTCAGCTGCAGCCCCAGGTGGTGGGGACTCAGGCTTCAGCCCCAGGCAGTAGAGTTCGGGCTTCAGCGGGGTTGGGCCCATTCCTTAGTTTCTGCCCTGGGCCCCAGCGAGTCTAACGTCAGCCCAGCATCGCAGTAGGAGCTGTTCTAATGCACTCTGGATTAGAAGGTGTTCTTTCATATCTTATCAAACCTGACCTGCCTGTTTATGAATAGGGCAGTACCTATGCAGAAGTAGTATCTGAGTGTCTCACAAACATGAACGGATTTATCTTTGTGAGGCAGGGAACCCTTATTCCCCATTTGCAGATAAGAAAATAGAACTACAAAGAGAGATCCCACAGAAATTACTGTGGTAGAGCCAGGTAGGAAACGTAGAATCCCAGTCTAGTGTCTGACCAACAAGGCCAGCCTTCTTCTTGATGACTGCCTGGTATTGCTCCAAGGTGTTTTTTCCCCCTGTTTCTATTGAGCCTCACCAACATTATGGTTTGTTGTTTTGCTCCATCTCTTCCTTTCACTCCTTATCTACCATATTCAGCCACCTATAAGAAGATTCTTGGGGGAAATAGCAAACTTAGCCCTCTTCTAAGCGCTTCTGTATGAAGCAAAGGGATCGAAATAACTGATATCCACATCTGTGCATGGGGAACAGAATAACCATGTTCTACCAGTATTTACTGTCTCAGCACAGGACTGGCCAAGAACTGACCAGTCATGGAGATCAAACTGCACAGGTGCTGGAACTAGGTGTGCTGGGAGTGCTGCTGCACCCCCTGGCTCGAAGTGGTTACCAGCATATACAGGGTTTAGTTTGGTTCAATGGCTCTCAGCAACCCTGCTATACAAATTGTTTCAGCGCCCCTGCCAAGCTGTGTTAGCCCTAGAAGAGTAGGCTCTTGTATGTCTAGGGTGTGGCATACTAAAGGGTCAGTGCAAGGATGTATGTGCTAGTGAAGATTTTGCTGTAATGGTTCTGTAGATAAACAGACTACATCAGTTTTCAGGAGCTGAAGTCCAGCAATCTCACTGGCACTAAGTTCACTTCAAAGAAAAAAAGTGGTCATGTGTTTGATGATCCATCGCAGGGTGTCTTCTCTGAACATTTTCTGAGAATGATAGCAAAGAACATGCCCCCCTAAGTAAATAGAACGACATGTGTAGGCAGGAAAATACCCACACATGAATAATATAATCAGGCTAAGAGTAGCAAACCTTGTGGGAGATCTTTACATCTAGAAACTGATCTTACTTACTAATTAAATCAGATCTAAAACTCTTTGCTTCTAATCTTATTCGGGAGCTCTTTTAAAAAGTGACAGATTTTAGTTAAAGCCTCACTCCTGAAAGAAATTAATTACAATTCTATCATAAATATCAAGGGAGGTTTTTTTTAATAAAAAAGATTTCAGGCAATTCCAGTAAGAATAAGACTAATGACTGTGTTTCTCAAAGCCCATTTCCTCCAACAGGCACTAGAGCCATTATACAGTCAACAGATAAATAAGTTTTAACAACATTGTGGTCCACATTCTGTTCTCTTGATGCTGGGATAAATCAAGAGTAACTCCACTGAAGTCCATGGAGTTACACCAGTGTAAAACTTGGGTTAGTGAAAAGAGAACCAGGATCTATAGGGTGGTTTGTAGCATTTACCCACTGGCCCATGTTGGGGGTAGTACATAGCTGCACTGCCTCCTGAGGAACATTCCCTCCCTACCACTAATGGGATGGTGCGGTCTGTTGCTGTAATCCTTGTAGCCAACTGTACTGACCAGTGTGAAGGAGGTGTAATGGTTATACCTCTCAGATATCCAGCCCAGTTCACAGTCAGCTGGAAAGGGAAAAAGTGATTATAAAAGCCGACAAGTGGCTAGGTTGAGATGGAGCTGCAGGATGAAAATAGACTCCTGCAGTAGGCCCTGAAGCAGGGGGATTGAAGGGCAGGGTCTGTCCTCCTTTCAGCACTGAGAGAGGCAAGGAGGAAAAGCCTGGAAATGTAGCTGATGGTGGGAAGAGGAACTACTTTTTGTTTTGATTTGAAGAATAAAAGTGCCCTGAAAGAGACTTGAGGGTGGCAGTGAGTCCTTCCTGGGCTGGGCAAACAGGACAGCAGCTCACAGTTGATTGTGAATGTGGGCAGGCAATTGACTGAGAAACCGAGGCAGCCCAAAGCCAGACTAGGTAGGTGGTCCAGTTATACCCCACAGCTCAATAATTCTTTCATTGTGCATGTTGTCAAGCACTTTGACGCCGCCCAGCAAAACATTTAAGCATGTGTTTAAGTGCTTTGCTGTATCAAGGCCAAAATGTTCAGCATTCTGCAGGATCAAGCCCTAAAATCACTGATTAAAAATGGGCTCAGGGGCTTTATGTGCAATCATTCTTTCCCGTAACTCCAGTCTGCATATGGTACTGTTGCTCATTATGTAGGCTTTCATAATGACATTCAGACCAGCATTGCAATTTTATTTTACACATTTTGTTAGTTGTTGACATGCTAAGGGTTATTCATTGGGATGTTTACTCACAGTTAGCTATAGCCACAGTTACAGATGATTCCTTTATCGAAGAGTATGAGTCTGAAGTTGTAGTTAGCCATTTTAAGCCTGTTGGGCTGAGTAGAAATTTTCTGTTAAATTTTAGTCCATTGTGTGTGTCCTGATTCAGGACACAACAAATGTTTGGTTAACACTATGTTTTTAAGGTGGGTGGAAGACAAAAAGCTAGACAGAAATTTTCAAAGCTGGCTAAGGGATTTAGACACTCAAGTTCCATTAAAAACAGTATTGGCTAATTTTAGATAGCTTTGGAAAACTCAACCCCTAGAAAATGTAATTTTTTTTTTAATCAGTGCAAATATTTCTCCTCTTACTTCTAGAAACACAAAAGCAAGTTGAGGGCATACACACACGTGAGCTCAAATGAATCAGTCACAAGTACATATTCATGTCAAAATAGACCAATTTAAATGATTCATAGAGTTGCACCTCCAAGCTCTTCAAGAATATTGCAATACTATTCAGATACTTTTACGATAGCCTTGCTCCAGGCTCTTTGAGAGCTAGAGCTACAGTGAACCCAGAATAGGAAATTTCATATGTTACAGTACACCCAGTTTTACAGCATATTTGTGGATTAATTAAAAAAAACATATAATAAATGGAACCATTTCCGATTAGTGTCTGTATATGCATTGAACTTCAGTGGTGAGCCACACTTTGACTTTTTTGGCAGTGTTGAAGCAGAGAAAATATTGGCTTGTAGGAGATGGCACACGATTGAATGGGCTGGCAGTGCCAGTGTACTCCATGCTGTTACAACGTGGGTCCTTTCCCCTGATGTCTGGTCTGCATACAAGGCTTATGAGTTTTCAATAGCTAATGATTATTGGGCTTAGTCCTTTTGCTCAGGAAGTAGCAGATCATGTTCTTAGCGTTGAAGATGCCAGGGCCCAAGCAGAATTGGTTACACCATCGCCCCATATTTGGAACTAGGATTCAGTCTAGTGTCTGCACAGGCACTGTAGTGGAGCCTTTACCAGATGGGGAAGTTGTGGTGATGGAAAAGAAAATGTAACCTCCTCAGCAGTGGAGGATCCACCAACACCAACCAAAAAGTGAGTGATGCTAGCAGGGAAGGAGGTATGGCCTGGATGACTAGGGTATTTGCCAGTTCAGCCTCCATCAGTAGAGCTACCCTTAAACCCTGGCCCTAACTTAACGCTGCTCACTCTTTGTAGTAAATCTCAAGGGGGGGATGCAGAGGTATCACCTCCTGCCTTCTATCAAATTAGATTTCACCTGGAGTGCAGCAGTCAAGGAAGATATCTGGAGGTATAATTTACCCCTCTGAATAACTGGCCTCCTCATGGTGATGAACATAAGGGCAAATCTTGCTCTAAACTCTACTGGTCTGGAGGGAACCCCAGCATTGGAATCATTGTATTTCCAGGATACCAGGCTGGAGCCAAGATCTGGGGAGCTGTGTAGGGAATATGCACCCCAATGTGATATGGAGTGTAGTCCCATAGGGGTTTCTTATGCATCAGCATACCAGAGGTTTATGGTGGCAGAGGTGATTTAGGCCAATGCACTGGCCAGAACAGCTGAGTCAGCATGGCAGGGGTATCTTCACTAGATATCGGGCTGGCACAGGTTACCTCCCCCCGAAGGATGAAGAAATCAGGACACACATTATGGCACTGAGTATCACAATCTGGTTCCTTGTCTACTCTTTGGGCAGCACCACTATACATTGCCCCTTGCTTAGGGTTTGTGGCAAAGTCACAATTTAGTGATGGAGGGAAGGGGTATGGAGGTAGCACAGCCTAATGGATAGACCCACTGGGACCATTATACTTAGACTTTTGTAAGGTATTTGACTTGGTACTGCACAACATTTTGTTTAAAAAACTAGAACAATATTAAATTAATATAGCACACATTAAATGGATTAACAACTGGATAACGGATAGGTCTCAAAGTGTAACTGTAAATAGGGTATCATTATTGGGCAAGTCCATTTTTATTGGGGTACCACAGAGTTCTGTTTTTGACCCAATGTTATTTAACATTTTTATCAATGTAGAAAAACATTAGATCTTCACAGATAAAGGTTTGTAGAGGATACAAAAATTGGAGGAGTGGTAAATAATGAAGAGGAAAGGTCACTGATTCAGAGCAATCTGGATCGGTTGGTAAACTGGGCACAAGCAAACAATATGTGTTCTAATATGGCTAAAAGTAAATGCATACATCTGGGAACAAAGAATGTGGGCCATACTTACAGGATAGGGACTCTATCCTTGGAAGCAGTGGCTCCGAAAAAGAGTTGAGGGTCGTGTTGGATAATGAGCTAAACATGAGCTCTCAATGTGACTCTCTGGCCAAAAGAGCTAATGTGAGCCTGGGATACATAAACAGGGGAATCTTGCATAGGAGTAGAGAGGTTATTTTACCTCTGTATTTTTTGCACTGATGTGACCCTGCTGGAATACTGCGCCCAGTTCTGGTGCCCACAATTCAAGAAGGATGTTGATAAATTGGAGAGGGTTCAGAGAAGAGTCACGAGAATAAGTAAAGGATTAGAAAATATGCCTTACTGTGATAGACTCATGGAACTCAATGTATTTATCTTAACAAAGAGAAGGTTAAAGGGTGACTTGATGACCGTTCATAAGTACCTGTGTGGGATACAAATATTTAATAATGGACACTTCAGTCTAGCACAGAAACATGTAACATGGCTGGAAGTTGAAGCTGGACAAATTCAGACTGGAAATAAAATGTAAATTTTTAACCGTGAGAGCAATTAACCATTGGAACAATTTACCAAGGATTGTGGTAGATTCTCTATCACTGCCAATTTTTAAATCAAGTTTGGATGTTTTTCTAAAATATCTGCTCTAGAAATTATTTTGGGGATGCTGTATGGCCTGTGCTATACAGGAGGTCAGATTAGATGATCATAATGGTTCCTTCTGATCTTAGAACGGGTTGGCAACGTTCGGCACGCGGCTCGCCAGGGTAAGCACCCTAGCGGGCCGGGCCAGTTTATTTACCTGCTGACGCGGCAGGTTCGGCCGATCGCGGCCCCCACTGGCCGCGGTTCGCTGTCCCGGGCCAATGGGGGCAGCGGGAAGCCGCGGCCAACACATCCCTCGCCCACGCCGCTTCTCACCGCCCCCATTGGCCCGGGACAGCGAACCGCGGCAAGTTGGGGCCGCCATCGGCCGAATCTGCCATGTCAGCAAGTAAATAAACTGGCCCGGCCCGCTAGGGTGCTTACCCTGGCGAGCCACGTGCCGAACGTTGCCGACCCCTGTCTTAGAATTTATGAATCTATGAAATCTCTTTTGCTGGATTTCTGGGTGAACTTGGGCAAGTCACTTCACCTTGCTGTGCCTCGGTTTTCCCATCTATGTAATGGGGATGATAGTGCTGACCTCCTTTGAAAAGTGCTTTGAGATCTATGGATGAAAAGTGCTATATAAGAGCTAGGTATATATATATATACCAGTGCCCATCTGAGACACACTCTGGAGAGGGTTGGCTTCATAATGTTCACCCTGGGGCCCAAAGATTTTAACTCTTCTGCTGTCCTTTGAATGGCAGAAAAGGTTGCACCTTGTGCTCACATAGTACTGAACATATGAACTGCTGAGAGGAAAGTCCTTGCTGAGCTTGCTTCTGAGGGTTTGAAATGCACAGAATTAAATGATATTTTCACATCTACTCTCTGTGCATTTTAAAATATAATTAAGTTTGTTGCATAATATTGTACCTGAAGCAGATTAGACATTTGATATCAAAACCTCATTTAAATCAAAAAAGATCAATCTGGCAGCAGTTACTGCTCCTTGTAGATAAAAGGAGCAGTAGTTGTTTAGCTTAGATCTAGATCAAAGCTGTTTGAGGTGGTCTGCTGAAGTTTGATATTTTTAAAAAATAAGTGGTCAAAGCCAGGTCTTTGTTGGCATGAATTTAGTACTGGAGTCATAGCCCTGAAGAGAGAAGCCTATGGTTATTAAGAAAATAGATATATGTCTTGATCTGAAAACCCTAACAGATTTTAGCAGGCTTTGGATCGAGGCCATAATGTGGGGGACACTGGCAATGCAAGCTACCTTCATGATGTATTTTCTTGTATCCAGAGCCTGTGAACCGTGTTTGATGTTCACACTTTTTAGGGGCTTTGGGAAACAAAGTTGACATGGGCAGAAACTGCGGCTGGATACCAATTATGGCTGAGGAGTCATTTAATCCTCATCAATCTCATTACTTTTTTTTTTTTTTTTTTTTTTGCATTTTGGAAGCTACATTAGCTCGAAGGATATTCGATAGTACCAGTTTCTCAAGGGGAAGGGGTAATAGTTAGAAAATAATTAAGAGAGTAGAAACCGGTCAGATAAACATTTTCCTAGCTAAAAACATTCTTCTAAGTCACTGTGCCATATCTTGGTCTCATTAAAATCAATGGCAGAATTCTCATTGACTAAAATTAGACTGGGTTTGCCACACCTAAAGGCAGTAGGTGGCCCAGTTGGGATACTGATATACTGACAGACACGTGCCAAGCACACGATACAGCTGCCATAATAAGGTAGAATTGATCGTGGTGGGCTGCAGGGCTCCTCTTGCTGATCCTCTAAGCTGGAGCAACTTGCTGTCTCATTTTCTGGTGAGTAGCACTTGGTGCCGAATCACATACATGGTGTTTTCTCCAGCATGCTAGGCGGATGTCATTTGTTAGTAAATGTCATGCATCATAACAGGATGCCACCCATCTTCCCAAACATCCAGCACCTTCCTTTTCCCTTTTATCTCTTTGCTGCTAAATGGAAGTGCTGGTTTTAGCTCTTTTCACTGTATTTAATTAATCAATGTACTATCACAGCAAGGCACCCAATTTTCCTCTGTGTTCTTCCTTTCAAAAATATCGTATAGCCAGAGGTTGGCTTGTAAATGGAAATAACTCTAGCCCCCTCCCCTCCAGAAACCCCAATAAACCAGTGTGTATGCTACTGTGCACTTACACCGCAGTAAATCAGGAGTTGCTACAATCACTCCTATCAGAATTACTCCTGATATACTTCAGGGTAAGTGAGATTAGAATCAGACTCTATAAATCTACATCCTAAACAGCAAAACAATTATTTGTGATTCTTCAAAAGCCAGATCGTCCTCTTGAACAATGATTTGTAAATGAAAAGTTGTTTAATTTTAAAGAAAGGTGAATCTATTTTGGTAAATCTATTAAAAATGTGCTTCACTGCCTTCTGAGCATCACTTCATATTCATTCCTCACATTGTTTGTATTTTCATTGCTTTGACACTAAATGACACTAAAAATTCTTGCTGACAAATGCATGGGGAAATATGGTATTTCATATTCTAGCGGTATCCTGGGGAAATGTGGCACAATGGAGTATGATAGCCTGTATCTTTTCTCATTCTTTTAGCACTGTATAAATTAATTCCTTCTCCTCCAAAAGCAATTAACATTATATTTTACTTAATCTTTTCCTTTGGTTATGAGTTTGTCACTGTGTTTTTCTTTATTATTTTTCCCCATTTGTTGTATACAACAGCACAGGATTCTCAAAATAACCATAAGACCCATGTGATGACTCAATTTTATCTGTGTAAGTGGCAACAAGCCAAATGATTGTGGTTTTCTTGCTGTGAAAATGATGTGGTTTTAAGATTTTTACTCATTGATTTTAGTGTGACATTAAGTATTCTGGAACTTGATCTGTTAAGAACCTTTTCCTTCCATAGTTCAAGGGCTGGATTTTGAAACCCATACACTGGTGAGAAGTTGACCTAATTGGGGTTACTCATGTGAGTGACTACTCACCAGTGTGAATGCGGAGTTCACAATCTGGCCCTAATTGGAGAGCTGGCTACTGCTCTATGCTCTGAGCTCCCCTGTTTAACTCAATGGTATGTTCAGTGTAAACATTCTGACCTAAAAGAGCTTATTGTAACCAAATAAGATTTCTCATTTGATTAGGTTATGGTCTCCAAATAATTAATTGGGGGGCTTGATCCTGCATAGTGCTTACTACTGGAAATTGAATGGGCCAGCTCATGGCATTATGCTCCATAGTAAGTCTTTGCAGGATCAGGCCTTAGGACAATTAGAACAGACACATATAATAATGCATACATTTAGGACAGAATTCTGTTCACCACAGACTCAGATTTCCTCCACCCCCGTAAGTGAGTGAGTTACTTATCTTCCCCCTATGCACACACATCATCACCCTCCTTCTGGTGAAAGGTGGGTAAGCAGAATTCATGCCTGAACTTGTAAATTTCCAAGATAATTTATCAAGGCTAATTTCAGACATTTTGAGTTAGACCTTCACTTGGTGTAAATTGGCCTGACTTCATTGATATGGTCCTCTCTTTTTTTATTTTTGTCATGACAGAATACAAACAATGGCCCAGCATTTACACATCTCTCCCACAAAGTTAGGCCATTTCTTACCACATTTCTTACCACAGACACTCAGTAGCTGTTTGCCAGCAAGCTGGGAATGTCAACTTAGCCTAATTCACAGATGTCAGTTTGCCAGGAAATGTCTGATACATAGAATGGTGATTTCTTTAATACATTGGCCAGTGTGCATGTATTTTGATGTTCTAAAAATCGTTCACTATCATGCAACCCAGACAAAGCATTTTATGCAGTGTGCATGAGCAGCCAGAAGGGCATTCAGCTGCCAACTTAGTCATATAGGTAAGCTGATGGCATCATAACATTCATTAATCTTATCAGTGTGCAGTGAAAGGTGTTTGGTAATGTAATGTACCAAAGACCATGTAAAACAGATTTTCCGAATGTCACATCAAATCATGCACTTTAAGTTAAAGGCTGGGTCACATAGCAACAGTATTTCACCCTATGCTGTTTTGCTATCCTAGGAATGCAGGTATTGGAATGGAATGGCATCCCCTTGACTGCAAGAACTTATGAAGAAGTCCAGAGTATCATTAGTCAACAGAGTGGGGAAGCAGAAATATGTGTAAGACTGTGAGTTTTTCCCCATCTTTCTGTTTCCATTTTTTTTGGCTTTTCATGGCTTTTTTTGATTTACAATTGTTAAGGTGGAACCTTTGCTAGCCTTGAGGATTTGTACCTGTATAAATAACTAGAAAAAGGGTTCAGTGTTACTTTTGGAGGTTTATTTGTTCCATACTAAATCATTAAAAATACAACAAAGGGATGAGTTAAAAGAGATTTTTAGCTAATTATGTTTTTATCCATAATGATGTCTCCCTTTCTAGGACAAATTCTCCTCTCATTACACAGGTACAATCCCATTGAATTCAATGGGGTTGGCCAGTGTAAGGAGATAAGAATTTAGTCTTCCCATGACTTCTGTTGAAACATGTTATATTAGGATGGAAGCTGTAACTCATCTAAACACCATGGGAAATGTATGTATTTCAATATAATCTTACATTCGATCCATTAAAGATTTCACCTTAAAAGAATCATTTTTCTCAGCACATTTGACTTTAACGGCATTGCAAATTTGTATCAGCTAAGAAGGGGCCATGCTTGGGAGCTGCTTTCTGTCATTAATCACGTCTCATTTATCGACTTAATAAAATAACGAGGGTATAAGGAAAGAGTTTCTTTTGTCTCAGGCTTCTCATTGCTTTCTTTAGGGACCTCAACATGCTCTCAGATTCTGAGAATCCCCAGCATTTGGAACTGCATGACCCAGTAAAGGCTGGTAGGTGAAAGCAGATTGCTTTCCAATGTATGGACTGGACGGCCATAAGCACCACAGCTGAAAATTATGAATGATATAGGCAAAGCTTATAAGCACATAGCAGAAACTCATGAAATGCCTGGTATGTGACTTTATTTCCTAAATTGCTTAAAAAGAAATGTTCTCTGCTCTGATTAGCTTATGAAGTCTTCCATTCCAGACTTTGGAGTCTCTTTCGTGCTCATATCCTTTCTTAGTCCTTTTTCTTTTTGCATGAATTTGCTCAGCGATGACTTGAATTTATTACTCAGTTATTGAAACAAAAGATTTTGGATGAACTGTTGTCATACCAAAGTACGGGTTCTTAACAAAACTGGAAGAGTTCTAGAAACTATAGACCTGGGGCCAGGTCCTCAGCTGTGTAAATCAGCAGCTGAGGCTCTGGCTAATTATCAGCCGAGGATCTGGCCAATCATCTCTAACCTTACTGTAACAAAAGCGAACTTCCCTTGCTGGCTAAAGAAGATTCCTCCTAAAGGGTTTATGCGGTAGCTGGGGTTTGATGACTTGGTGTTGAGTGGGTGGAGAAGGGGACCTACTGTTTTCAAGTTCTTTTTGCACTGAAATTTGGAGTCAGATCTTCAATTAGTGGAAATAAAAGCAGGGCAATCTGACAACTTTGTTTGTTTATTTAGTGTGTCGACCCACAGCTGGAATAGCCAGAGGACTGAATGGTTTAGCAATTATCAATGTAAAGCTCTTTTACCTTAATCCAGTAGACAAGGCGAAGTCCCCAGGGGTCGATCCTAAGCAGCTGGCTGCGGAGCTCCAAAAGGTTTCCCTACAGCAGTCCCCTTTGGTTGCTTCCTCAGCAGTGGAGAAGGGATCTCATGTCCATTCTGGCACTCCCTCTGCCAGCTCCAGTGCTGTTCCCAGTCCCGGCCAGCCTGGTTCACCCTCAGTGAGCAAAAAACGACACAGCAGCAAGGTAAGATGCTTTCACTTGTGATACGCTTCTCAGTTGTCCAGTGAGTAAAACGTGGACACAAGAAGTGAGTAATTATCTACCTACATGACCTCTCCACTGTAGCAACAGAGGGACTCACACATGCAAATGAATTTACCCTCACCACACCCTCATGACAGAGAAGAATATTATTGTTCCTATTTTATAGGTGGGGAACTGAGGTACAAAGATAATGTGACTTACCCAAGATCACACAGGAAGTCTGTGACAGAGCCAGGAATTGAACCAAGATATCTTTAGTCCAATTTGAGTGCTTTAGCGAAAAGATTGTCCTGCTCATCCTTCCTCTGGTCTTTCATGTGCATCCTGTCTACTCTGTGGTGAAATACCGGCTTTAGTGAAGCCAGAACTCCCATTGACTCATTTGGTATGTCTACACTGCAATTAAAAACCCGTGGTCGGCCTATGCCAGCTGACTTGGGCTCACGGGGGTTGGGCTAAAGGCTGTTTAACTTCAGTGTAGATGTTCAGGCTTGGGCTGGGACCTGGGCTCGAAGACCCTGCAAGATGGGTGAGGTGCAGCCCAAGCCTGAATGTTTACACTGCAGTTGAACTTCCCCTTGGCCCGAGCCCTGCAAACCTGAGTCATCTTGCAGGGGCCAGCTACAGTTATCTAACTGCAGTGTAGACGTACCCATTGGAGCCAGGACTTCACCCAGAAAAACGCAGGGGGAGACTATCTATGCTGTGCACAGTGCTGAGGCAGATACTGATATTATAAAGAATAAATAATCATAGTGACAGTACTGATAAGATTTGCTTTGAGTGCCAGGAAGAGAGTAAACAATGACCTTAACATCAAGCTCTGCCTTTCTCACTAAACAACAGTATGAGTTAGTTATTAACTGTACCCTCAGATCTTCTTTGTCAAATATTGTCCATTTCTCAGCTGAACTGCTTTATGCCTGGGGTACCAAACAGATATTCAAAAGGCATTAGCAATATTTTTCAATGGGAAGTTGGGAAAAAAGGGCTATAAAGTTATGCATCACTTCTCTACATTTTCATCAAAAGATTTGCTGCCTGCAATAGAAATCAATGTTGCAAAGATCGCACTCCTTGTGCAATTTGTAAGGAAGAGCGCTCAAATCTTTTCTAAAGGAAGCTATTAGGATAGTGAAAAGCTGAACATTAAGGAGAGTTCCAAATGTGAAAGTAATGCACTTCCTATCTACTTAATTATCTATATTTAGAGCTCTGTATAGGATTTTATAAGGTCTCCCATTATTTTTATTGTTATTTATTTATTTATTTGTACTGTGGTAGCACCTAGGAACACCAGGCATGAGCCAGAACCCCATTGTGCTAGGTGCTGTACAAACACAGAAACAAGATGGTCCCTTCCCCAAAGAGCTTACAATCTAAGTAAATCCATGAGAGGTAAACACAAGAATCTCAGACTTATAATCAGGATTTTTTTAGAGAGTTGCTGTGGGAAAGTGAAATAGGTTATGCTTTTAATGTTTATGTTTTATGTGAGTTCCAGATCCTGAGAAAATTGTGTGTCTTTTAGATAAGAGCCTTTCTCTATTTGTTAGCCACTTTAGTTCGGGTGTAAATTATTGTCCTTAAGGGAAGAGGAATAAATATAGTAGGAGGTCAAACTTTTACTGAGGGGGCCTGGCCAGAAATCCCATAGATGGGTTAAACATAAGCTAGTTCATGCCAATAAGATACATATTAAACACATAATGTTTCACAGAGGAAAAGCAATCCAATATTCATTATTATTTTATAAATGTACTTAAAAATTAAGTAAAATGGATCTTGGCATTCAAATTAAGAAGATTAAGTAATTAAAAACCTCTCTTTTTCTGTAAATCATATCAAAAGTATATATTCCCTATATAATAATCATTCCTATCACTGACATATCATGGCTTCTGTTTCTTGATCTACAGAACATGTTCATAACTGTACTGAGATCTGTCAGAGCACAGTATTATAACTTATTCAATTTGGAGCTCCCTTCTACTTTTGATTTACGACATAGGCAGTCAGACTACAATCTTGATCCATCACATTTGCAAAAGTTTCATGATGGCCTAAATGTTTCAAAGTGCCTTGGTCTTCCTTTTGGTAGTAGATAAAATCTTCTGCTTAAAGGTTTTTGTATAGCACATTTGATGTACTTCAAAAATGATGTAGGAGTCTCTTTGATATCCTGTAATGCAGATTCCCTCACATTTAATACTTTGTCCCATTACCATAGAGAGTGATAGAGCATAACATCAGAGCCTGGCATTACAAGAGCTCCCCATCACAATAATGACAACCTTCCCTAGGAAGTGTGACAGCATTACAAAGCACCAGTTCTTCTTTGGAAAAAGAAATGTAACAAAAGAATTTGAGTGATGATGCGGAGAAGGGAGTTAGCATTTTGAGCCATGAATGGGTTATGTCCTGTACAAGTCTATTTCTTTTCTAAACATGATGCACGATCATGTTGCAGTTCAGATTACATGCTGGATACTAGGCAACTGGCTACAAAATGTCCTTCAGGAACAATTTTCTTTGCCTCTTAAAGAAGAATAGGCTGCCTTTCTAAGTCCTTAGGGTTCCTAACTCCCTCTGAAGCAGCAGTTAGTTGCTTTTCCTTCTGCCAAATTAATCTTTAAAAATGCCCTGATTCAGCAAGATACTTAATCATGTGCCTCACTTTAAGCATGCGGTCAGTCCCACCGAGTGACATTTCAATCAACTGACTTAACAAAACTCTACTTGAATATTTAAATTGAAATGTGTGCTTAAGTGTTTTGCTGAATTGGAGCATAAAGAATGAATAAGGATCATTTTAAAAGGCTGTAAAATTGTTAAAGCTTAACAGAGGAATTTACAATTTTCCATATAGTGTATGTGTATTTTTGCAAATACACATTATGGAGCCCCAGTAACTTCTTAGTTAAAAGGTGTAAATAGCTTTGCATTATAAGTTCAGTTTGGAAAACCGCAGAGCCCCTGCTTTCAGCCTAACGTTTATCAGATGGTGTTTCCTGACAGAAGATACATTTTCTTTTTACCCAATATTTGTTATAAATCAGCTGTGGCTTTTTTGAGTTTCTAAGTTTTGAAAAATAAGGCTGCATCCACCCTAGAATATCTTGTATCTATTTTCCAGCAGCAGTGTAGTCCAGTTAACCAATGATACCAGTCTTGTCAGCTCTAGTATAGACAGACTTCAGTGGCATGCCTGTGGCAGGTCCGCTGGTAATGCGGATTCGGCGGCATGCCTGTGGCAGGTCCGCTGGTCCCGCGCCTTCGGCGTACCCGCCGCCGAAGCCACTGGACCGACGGACCTCCCGCAGGCATGCCGCCGAAGGCAGCCGGACTGCTGCCCTCACGGCAACCGGCAGGCCGCCCCCCAGAGCTTGCCACCTCAGGCACGCGCTCGGGGTGCTGGTGCCTGGAGCCGCCCCTGCAAGCCTGTGAACTGACAGAAGCTGGGATTGAATGACAGGGGATGGATCTCTCAATAATTGCCTCTTTCTGCTCATTCCCTCTGAAGCATCTAGCACTGGACACTGTTGAAGACAGGATACTGGGCTAGATGGACCATTGGTCTGCCCAGTATGGCTGTTCTTATGTTCTTATGAACCATTTAAACCCTGTTGTGAAGGCTTAAATGGGATTTAAATGATGCATAGGCCATGAATTAAGAAGTGAATTTTAGTCAATAGCGTCTTTGAGTATTTTTTTCAAAGGTTGAGTGGCTAAGTTTAGGAGTTGTTTGCTGTCAATATTTGCAACTTGGACAATTCAGTTGGGACTTGGAACAGTTTACAGACTCACATGTCTAGTATAGTTTAGCAGGTGTCAGCTGAATTGCTCAGATTAAAGGAGTTTGTAAGGTCTTGAGTAGCAATGGTCAGAAATTTTTTACTGAAATGATTTTTTGTCAGAAAGTGCAATTTTGAAAAAAATCAAAGTTTTTCCATGGAATTTTTTCCCTGGATTTTTTTCTTTATTTTCCATTGGGAAAAATCTAAATGAAATATTTCAGGTAAGTTTGACCTGAATCAAAATACTTCCGTTTGTTGAGCTGACCTGAAACATTTTGTTTTCAGTCAGTTCAACATTAAACCGCATCTGTCGATGGTGCCGTGGTGCCTCCTGGGAATTGTAGTGCAGGTGCTTCATGTCCTGTTCTCTCCTATGGGCTAGGCTCCTTGGCTGGACTACATTTCCCTTGATGCACTCCTCCCTCTCTCTGACTGAGCTGTGTGGGGCATTGTGGGAGTCCCATCAGTGCAGTGCATCATGGGAGCTGTAGTGGGCACAGGGGGGATGTTAGGAGGAGTCTGGTAAGAAAAGCAGATTTTTGACAGTTGGGCCAGGACTCTGGTAAGGAAAGCCTGTACATATCTCTGTTGGGGAGTACAGATAGGTAGGAGAATGGAAACTTACAAATTCTCCTGGTTGGGGAGGAGGGTTTTGTGGCCTTGTGGAGGGGACAGAGCACATTGCCATAGATGTGACATGGTCCATTTAAAAATAGATTCATCCCTATGTATCTCGGGTGTATCCACATGGCGAGCTAGTCCTCCAAGTCTGCTTAGTGGGTCAACCTCTACCAGGTATTAGATCTTACTCAGAAGCTGTGATGCCTTTAGCTCTTCCATTGCCCTTTAATCACTTCTCTGAGAGAAGGAAGTTAGTGCAACAAGGAGCATCAGTAACTCCCATGCACATTTCTGCTAGGAATCTACTGGTTTTTTTGTGTGGGGACCATGCCTCAAAGAGAATAAGGTCCCCATTCTCTGCCATCCATATGGATTTTGACACGTGTGCATTACTCTCCCACTTCTTCATGTCATGTCTACTTCCTACCCATCTTCCAGCCCCTTTGTTCCCATCTTCACCGTGCCGCACAGGGAAGCAGAGTTCTACATAACGAGGCACTATGGCCGTGGATTAAATTCAATGTAAGCAAATTCAAGGCTGATGCACACTGCAAGGAAAACTTCATAATAGTTTGTACTCACTCATGGATTCTGAAATAGCTGCAACATTTAAAGATAAAGACCTAGGAGTCAAGATAGACAGTGTATGCACTGGCAGTCCGAAGATCAAGTAAGAGATTAGGCTGCATTAAGAATGCAGAAAACAACATAGAAAATATGATTATGTCTTTATATAAATTGATGGTTTGTCCCTAGCCTGAATATTTCATTTACTTTTGGTAACCTCATTTGAAAAAGAGCACTGCAGAAATAAAAAAGGCCAAACAGGGCACTGAAAGCAACTAGAGACAAGGAGATTCTTCGAAAAAGATTAGGATTCATTTCACTGTCCGTGTAAGCATGTGTAACCCTACAGAAGTCAGTGGAGTTAGACCCACTTATGTCATCAGCAAATTTGGCCTCAGACTGTTTAGCGTGTAAAGAAGATGAGTAAGAGGAGACATATTAGGAGATCGCATAGGAGTATAACATTAAAAAATAGTTGAGAAGCCCATTTATTATCATAAAAAATACCTAGCCAGATCTCAGAACCCTTTACAAAGGAGGCATCATTACCCACATTTTACATATGGGGAAACTGAGGCACGGGCAGGCAAAGTAAGTTGCCTGTGGTCATCCAGTAATCCAGTGAGAGAGCTGAGGCTAGAACTCAGGTCTCCAGAGTCATATTTAACAGTCTGATTTAACTAGTCTCCTAATAAAATAACAAGGAGAAACTTGATGAAATGTGTAGACAATAAACTTACAAATTCCTGTTAAAGAATGTTTTATGTAACATAGAATTAATTTTATAATTGTCCCCCAGGGCAATGAGTCCAATTGCTTTGTAAGATTCTAAAAAGGATTAGACACAGACCAGATGCGTGGCAGTAGTCTCTGCTGATGCACTAGCCATAGGAGAAAAATTACCAGGGTCACCAATTCTCAATACTCTCCTAACACACAACCATCTGGGGGCAGGAAGGTGTGTTTCTCCATGGCACTTATTCATGTGACATTAATGTGGCAGGAGAGGGTGGGGTATTCCTCCAAACACTGTGTACAAGCCAGCGTCAAAAAAGAATTCCTATGTTCCTATTAGAGATTGCCCTTAACTACAACATTTGGATATAGGGGTTAGGTTCATCTCTAATTCCTGCAGAATTTTACGATATTTATTGGTTGAATACATTGGGCCAGTTTGTGCCTATCCCTTGTGCAGAGGTGGCGGAAGAGCACAAAGAGGTTTTTCCTTCACCCCCTCTCTAGGGTGAGTCACCCTGAGCTACGTCCAGCAGCAATTACAGTCCTTACTAGAGCTGGGTGGGGGAATGTAGTTCTGTTTTTTTGGAGGATTTTGATATTTCAAAATTTGGTTTCATTCCGATTCAAGATTTTCTGCAAAAGGGACCAAAGCCCTGGCTCCAGGGCAGTCTGCCTGGTGGGCTGACTGGGTACCAGGGATCTTAGGAGCTCAGGCTACCAAGGAGCCATGAGCTTGGGAGCTGGGGCGTCCAGGAACTTGGCTCCCTGCCAGATGTGCTGCTGAGGATCTGGGTGCGACTCATGAGAGCTGGCAGGAAACAAGGCAGGGTTTAGTCAGAATCCTGTCTGGTTTCCAGTGGAGTTCCCACTGAAATTGAACCGTTTCTGCAGAACCTTTTGAGTTTGACAAATTGCAAATTCCAGCAAAACAGTATTGCATCTGCATTTTCCCAACCAGCGCTAATTCCTACACACAAGGAGACTAGGGAACTGCTCCCGTTTAGTGCACCCAGGGAGGAAAGGACACCGCACTACCCTTAGGCGTGGTTCAACATACGCACAACCCAGAGCTCCAGCCCCTGCTCTAGGTCTCATCTTGAACTGTTGCTTTTCAATGCATTGACAAATTCTCTTTGATCCTTTGAGGACTGCAGTAGCTGCGAGACATATTTTACAGCATGACCTTAGCATAGCAAGAGGTGTCGTATTGACCTAGAATGCCTGGCAGGTTGCAATTCACATCTGCAAGTTAGAAGGAGGTCAATCTTCTGAGCATTTGTTTACTGGCTGTAAGAATAGTGAGTTTGTCTTTGTTTGGA
The DNA here is from genome assembly GCF_002925995.2 of Terrapene triunguis. Taxonomy (NCBI): domain Eukaryota; kingdom Metazoa; phylum Chordata; order Testudines; family Emydidae; genus Terrapene; species Terrapene triunguis. Next base: position 14,979,665 of record NW_020664419.1, read on the forward strand.
ACTTTCATTGTCTGCTGCATCAACCAAAGAATCAGGTATGGAGAGAATATAAAAGTATTGAAAACTTTGCTGTAGAACCTGATAGACCCTGGTTGCAGGACCAGCCATTGGAAGAACGGACGCAGCTCCAGGTTGGCTCAAGGACACCATCATATAATGAAACAAGATATCAAACAAATGGTGAAATTGATCTTAAATTGAAGAAACATAATTATCTAAGGACTCTTTTGTCCTTGTCAGCAATTCATGGCCCTCAAAAAAGGAGAATAAATAGGAAGAGGCAGGGATATACAGAGATTTGAAGAAGGGGACCAGAAGCTTAAATTTGATGTGATAGTAGATGGGGAGCCAATGAAAGGATTCAAAGAGGGGAGTGACATGAACAAGTTGATGGGCAAGGATGATGATACTTAAGAATCAATGAATGAACTATAAACAGAAACTGACTTGGAAGTGTAACATCCACTTGAAAATTCACTCACTTTCATCCTCTCCTCCGTGATCATCCAAGAAATTATGAGAAAATAATTGGCCTTGACCTAAAGTAGGTTAATCCATGCATTTCTACAGAAATACAGTTATGTCATCTCTGCAAAGTCAATTAGACCTGGTCTACACCTAAAAATTAGATTGACACAGCTACCTCACTCAGAGCTGTGAAAAATTTCACACCCTGTGTGACATAGTTAGGTCAACCTATCCCCTACTGTAGACACAGCTAGGTTGATGGAAGAATTTTTCCATCGATCTAGCTACCATCTTTTGGAGAGATGGATTAACTACCTTTGCCTCTTCTTTTCATGTCAGAAGCATCTACAGTACAGCGGCACAGCTGCAGCGCCATAGCTCTGCTGCTGTAGTGTAGATTTACCTTTAATCTCTGTGCTCCAGTTCCCTCTCTGTAAAATGAGAATGATGCTACATTCTTTCCCTCCTGAATGTTGTCTGTCTTATCTGTTTAGACTGTAAACAATTTGGGGCTGAGACTGTTTCGTGCTCAGTGTTTGTACGATACCGATAGCATAAAGATCTCAGGTGAGGTCACTAGGTGCCAATAATAATAAATAATAATAATAAATAATAAATTAATAGCTGGAGTCAGAAGAAAAGTGGCTTTCTAAGGTAAATGGTAGATAGAGCAGTGTGAACAGAGCTTTGTAAAAATGTTACCACTGAAAGAGTATTATGTTTAATCTATGTGTCTCTATATATTTTTTCATCTGGCAGCCCACTGAAGCCACAAAGTCCACATCCCATCCAATCACTGGAGAAATTCAGGTAAATACATACAAAATTTATTGCAGCTAAATGTGTTTAGGTTTAGAATGAGTTTTCAGAAGGAAACCTGTGCTGTGTGATTTGGGCTGATTCTGAGGTAATTTGGACCCCGTGAAATGTCACTAAAGCCAATGGGATGACGTGGGGTTTAATCAGTGCCAGATTTGGACCTCTGACGTTATTATCAGTGTGTGCAATACAAAATCAATCAACAGTGGCATGGGAATTCCTACTGCTCTCAAAAGGTCTACAAAATAAATGGAACGTGATTCCAATCTGTAATCCTTGGACACTCGCTGTGATTCACTTCAGAAGATCTGACACTGAATAATATAGAAGCAAAGTTATGGATTTTCCAAGATGCAGTTCAATTTTTTCCATGCAGTGCCGAGTAGCTGAATATATCTGATTTGAATTGACCTCAGTGGTGGTTTAAAAATAAAAAGTTCACTAAACTCTGGAAATGAAAGTTTGGGGGGCATAGAAAATGCTGCTGATGGGATTGCCTCCCAGTTCCATGTGAGCTCTTATTTCAGGGTCACCTTACTCAAATGCGAGTCCCACTGACTTCAAAGTGCAGGTGGACCCCCACGGAGTGGGTAAGCTCCCAACCTCATGGCTGGAAGCCCTTTCTGCTGCTGCTAGGGAGCTGGGGAAAGCAGCTGGTAGCACCTTTCCTTCTCTGTCTACATCTGTCCCCTTAGTCCACTTCCTACAGTGGCTCGGAGAGCCAGGTGTCTGTGGTTTAAAGCAGGACATCCTAGGGGAATAGCTGGCTCTGGCAGCCTCTTTTGTTAACTGTTAGCAGATATGGTATAAGGAGCAGAGACACTGATAGTTTGTGGATACAGGCCAGTTCTACCATAGGTGCAGAGTGAAGAAAATGACAGCACCACCAGAGACATGGGGGAATGAAGAATGGAGCCAAGAGAGTCTTGTAGAGTCAAGAGAAGATGACACAAGTTAGGATGGACATGTAGGGTGTGTGGGGAAAAGCCCATTTCAAATTATGGGGAAGGTGCACTTTGAACCTGTGTGAGTGAATATTGGCTACTCCCCTGACTGATTGGGAACAATCCTGTACTGTCAATGGGATAGACTGAGATGGCTTATGATTGTGAGTGCATAAGACTGACTGATGGAGCCCAGACCACCATGCTGGTTTTAGACTCTGTACCTGAGATCTCTAGTGTAAGAGCTAAAGCTGTTGGCCAGGTCATTCTCCTTTTTTGTGGAGACGCGAACAATCATTTTAGCAGGAAGCAGAAACTGTTCCTGTGCTCCCAATTCACTGAAAGATTAAATCATCTGTTGAAATGAGCCACTTGTCAGGTAGATGTGAATAGGTGTTGCTGCATTTAATAGACATTTATGCAAAGGAGTTCAGGGGAAAATTGAATTCTTTAGTAAGCAAAGGAAAAAATAATCCTCAAGTATTTTAATGCCCTCTCTAGCTTCAAATCAACTATGACAAGCACCTTGGCAATCTTATCATCCACATTCTTCAAGCAAGAAACCTTGCTCCACGAGACAACAATGGCTACTCTGACCCTTTCGTTAAAGTCTATCTACTTCCAGGGAGAGGGTAAGTGGAGAGGAAATTTCAGCTTGAACTCTGTTGCTTTTCATTTGTCTTTGATGCCAGTCCTGAATAACAGAACTTAAATTAAAGCTTCAGAAAATCTGTTTAGTATCAAGCAGCACTGAACATCTCTTTATTTTTTTAACAAGACACTGCAAATAAAGGGCCCAATTCTATTTCCTGTGAAATCCATGTGAGTTTTGTCATTGATTTCAGTGGGATCCGAAGCAGGCCTGTAGATTTAATCTTTATTTTGAATTTTTATAGAATAGAAGTCACACACATGCACAAATTCTGTTAAAATAACATTGTGGTCTGGTGAAACCTGCCAGATCCATGGAGTTCAGAGTTCTCCTTAGGAAACTGTCTTTAACTCAGTAGCTCTGCCTGTTTTTTCTGGTTTTTCTGTGTTTGGGAAACTGTAATGAAGGATACTGCAAGGTGAGACTAGGGTGAAATTTCATCTATAGCGCACATTTTTTTTTCTAGTTTTTGTGAATTTAAACCAAGATTTGCCATGTTAATTCCACATACAATAATCTCTCTATGATTGGTTTTAAAGGTACAGTGCAAATTTAAAAAGGAGAGCTATTAGACAGAAAACATCCCTTTCAGGGAGCATATGAGAGTTAAAATATTTGATAGGTTGGTATGTGGGGTTCCCCACTGAAGTGTTTGTGTAGTGTTTTATAATTTTTTTCACAGATTAGAAGGACTCCTTTGAACCATTAGTATAATGGCAAATCTATAATCAGGCTCCTTTCAAATGCATACTGCTGCCTGATAGACTATAATAACTTTGGTTTTAGGTCCTTATCTTGCAAGCAGTTACACATGTGCATAACAAGCAGTCCCACTGACTTAAATAGTGGAACTGCATAAATTTAAACACATGCATAAGAACTTGCAGGAGCAGGGCCTTATTTTGCAGAGGCACAATCTGCAGGGACCTGGATGTGGGCAATCAATCTAATGATTAGAGTCAGGAGCCTGGAACCAAAGCCAGAGTCAGAATGAGGTTCTGAGCCAAAGATCAGAGCCAGAGTTTGGTTCCAAGCCAAAGGTCAGTGCCAGAGTCTGGTGCCAAGCCAAGGGTCAGAGACAGGAGTCAAGGCAGGAATCCAAGCTGTAGTCAGCATTAGGGCGTAGGATCACAGACCTGGAGCGAGGCAGGAAAACAGGAACTGGGAACAGATGGGGGTCTGAGTTAAGGAGAGCATGAATGAATGAGAAGGGAGAGCTCAGGAGTCACGCAAGCAGGCAGGGTATGTAGTAACAGTCAATCAAGGATTCACCTAGCTGCTCAGACACCTTCCTGTGCCTCTTTCTAGTTTATGTAGTGCATCCCAGCCAATCAGTAAGGCTAGACATCTCCCC
>NW_020664419.1:14984301-15015892 GCF_002925995.2 Terrapene triunguis
CTGCTTCCTGCTTCCCGCGAATCAAATGTTCGCGGGAAGCAGGGGAGAGGGCGGGGTTGGGGCGGGGACTTTGGGGAAGGGGCGGAGTTGGGGCGTGGGCGGGGCCGGGGCCCCGTGGAGTGTCCTCCTTTAGGAGGCTCCAAATATGGTAACCCTACCCAATCAGGAGTTTTGTGGGTGGGGTCCTAGGTGAGCTATATCTTCACTAACCCTCTTCTCAACTGGTTCAGAGCTGCCAATGTCTTACAACTCACAGGCCTGGGTTTGAGGCCTGTAATCTTTCATACAATCCTGTAAACTGTCATGCATGTGAATAATCCCGTTGGCCCTAACAGAGACTTAGGCCTTGACCACATTATTTAAAAACATATGTCTGACCTTTGTACTTAGAAGAGGCAAAAGCTGTTGGAGAATATTTGTTTCAGAGGCGTTATGCTCCTCTGGTATAGCTAGGTTTATTTTTTAAATCAAACCTTGATCGGCCATTGTCCCATCAAGTGGGTTCATGCCTTCCAGCTGCTTGTAAATTAAATTTTAAAATTAACTATTTTATATAAATGACTTTTTCCAGCAAAGCAGCACCACAGTCAGCTCTTGAGTGAGTGCACTAGTATTTTAAACCAGCAGTTTCTTAAGAGTCTTAGAATGTGACGTATGCACAGATTTGGCAACCACATAGTACATAACTTTAAGAACTTAAATTCTCTTGGACATAATTGATGGCAATCGCTCCAGAGGATCTGTGACAGTCATTCAGGCTATCAATCTGCTGTCTCAAGCAATCTGTAGGTACGGATTGATGGCCCAATTCTGCAAACTCTTACTTGCCTATGTTAAAATAATCCATATAGACTTGAATGGACTGATGGACTTTAATAGGCCCCAGCTCTGCAAGCCCATATGGACAGAGTTAGCTTCACACATGTAAGCTATTCCCATGAGCAGACCCATTCATTTCAATGACTCAGACTTGCAAACATTTATACAGATGAACAAGTAACTCATATAACCATTACAGTTATTTATATATATATTTTAAAAATATATATTTTCTTTGCACAATACCCATCGGCATTAGTCCATATGATGGAATATTGGCCTGCACTTTAAAAGTGAACCTATTTTTGAGCAATGCCATAGTAGCATGATGCCTCTGAAATGAGTACTTTCCCTTTGGTTTTGGCCTCCTATAATTTTTATATATATAAAATGTGATCATGGAACGAGATCTTTGTGGTCAAGTTTTCAAATTGCCTCCCTAATTGCAACCATATAATTTATGGACACATCCACTAAACTCCAGAGTGGCATCATGTAAGCAAACTATGTAAATATGTGCAGATATGCTGAATTGTGCAGACAAATATTTGTTTTGCACCTACAAATGGATTTGCTAGCAATTTTGGTCAGTGTAGCTAATGAGGCTGTTTTGAAAATTTCACACTTATTACCCAAAAGTTCAGCTTAGGATGAATTTCTGAACTATGGTCCCAATTCAGCCAGGTACTTAACCACATGTATAGCTAAAAGCACATGAATTGTGCCATTGAAATCATGGCTGATTCAGGCTATAAAGGGCTCAATCTTGCTCCCAGGGAAATTGGTCATGAAACTCCCATTGAAATCAGTAGGTCCAAAATGGCTAAAAAAGACAATTTATGATGGATACATAGTAAGTCCTTACGTATTGTAACATCTGCAGTTCCATTTTATGTAAAAACTGAGTTTTAATTACTTGTGCCTATTGTCATATGAGATGTTGTGTGTGGGTGAGGGTGAAGGGGGGGGAGGGGTGTTATAGCCCTGATTTTGTAGAAATAAGACTTTAAGTTAGACATAGGTCCAAGCTACAAAGTTCTGACCTGAATTCAAATCCAGATCCAAATGGTGACAAAGTTCTGGGGCATTTAAATTTCTGTTCTGGTTTGGGCCCATTTCTAGTTCAAACTATGATTAATGTTATCATTCACAATGGGACACATTGCTTTGGGGATTCTTTGTACATACCACTGACAATTAAAGTGGAGAGATGCTCAGTAAGTTTATTACTTTTATCTGAATACAAATGCATTCCCTGATTGCTGATATGTGTCTTTCCTTTGATCTAGTTCAATCCACATCAAAATTTGTATTCTTGTTAATGTCTGTTTCCTGTGATTCTGAAACTAGAAATTGCTCATTTATTATTTACATGTTCTCTTTTTCGTTTCTGTCTATTCCCATTTTCTCTCATGCTGCTTCCTCTACTTTCCCATCTCTTTTTATTACACTGTCTCCTCACTGGGTCCATGCAGACAAGTCATGGTTGTCCAGAATGCAAGGTAGAGTGACTTATCTTTCAATTTTATTCTTTGAAGCATGTGTGCATCAAGCTGTGATTATCTTATGCATGTACCTGTAGATTTTCCTTGAGTTCTGATGACCTATAAATCCAGGAACCAAGACTGGCTTTGCTGTTCACTGTCTAATGAAGCTGATTTCCAGGAGGGAAAGAAATTGGGGGGAAAAAATTGTTGTGGTTCCTGATGCAGTAACGTTTTAGGATCAAACTCCGTAGTCCTTAATTATGTAAAACTTCCAATGAAGTGAATGGGAATTTTGTTCAATCAAGTACTGCGTAAATTGGTCCTTACTCTTGATGCTTGTGATTAACTGTGAACTTGTCACATAATTTTCAGCAGAGGTTACTGCTGAGAAACAATCAGAGATGCTGACATTATTCGGAAGTGACCTGTCAATTCAGAGGAAAATGGCATATTTGTCCAAAAAAAAAACCTTGTTTTGACTAAAAATTTCTGACTAGCTCCAGCCCAGAGTAACACCAGATACAATTCAGCCCTCTAGCCTCACATTTACTTAAAGAGGAAAATTTAAGCAGGCCAATAGATGGCTTTTTAATGAATAAATTCTGCTCTGCCTAAAATCACTGTTATTTCATAATTAATATAATTATATAATTCATGTATTCAAATGTTAATTTTTACATGTAAGAGTTGTATAATACTTTCTTTATTCTATAAGTAATGTATTGTGTTACTGCATATAGCAGCAGGGTATAAAAGGGGAAATCCAGAGAAATGACAAAGAAAAGGAAGAGCCTCTGTTTGTGTTCTTTCCACATATGGCATGTCCTATGAGTCTGAAGTATAAACTCCGTTGGGAGTAGACTAGTTTTAATGAAGGTGTTGTATCAAAGCATCACCATCTGTTAATCACAGGCAAAGGGAAAAGTGGTAATCTAGTGGGACAGATCCAATGTATTTGCCAGGTCTTTCTTTTTAAAATTGTACAGTCCTTCAAGTAGCATTCTGCTTTGTGTGGCTTTTCTAGATTTAGTCAGTGTTTTTTTTTTTATCTATTTCTGTGCAACAGACTCAGTCCCTTTTGCAATAGCACTTCAGGCCAGATTTTGCTCTCACAGATATAAAATTGGAGTAACTCAGGGTCAGCCTTAGGAAAAATGATGCCCTGGATGAACTTATATTTTGGTGCCCCTGGCACAGGCACCCACCCATGACCCCCGGCCCCCACCAGCTCCCCCCTATTGCCCCTGCCCTCCCACGGGGTCTCCAGGCTCCCCACCCTCATTGCGCCCAGGCCCCACTGCCTCCCCCCCAGTGCTTAATTTATAATGAGAGAGGTACCGGGGCTCAGCCCCAGTAAGCCTGGGCACAAATTAAGCACTGGTTGGGCAGCTCAGAAATTCCCTCTCTGTGCAGCCTGGCCTGGATGGCCGGAGAGCAGCAGCTGGTGGCCAGGTGCCCAGCTCTGAAGGCAGAGCTGCTGCCATGGGTGCCTGGCCAACAGCCACTGCTCTCTCACCGTCCAGGCCGGCTGCACAGAGAAGGAACTTCTGAGCCTGGAGCCTTCCCAGCCATACACGTCCTAACCACTGAGCCCACAGGAAGGGGAGACCAGGGGCTGGCCCACTGGCTCTGCAGGGGCAATCCTGTTGCCTGTGCCTCCCCGCCAGGCTGGCAGCTTCAGGTGGCATCACCTGCCCCCCTGGCTGGCTTTCCAGTGGCTCCAGCCCCAGGCTTGCCCACCCACCCCATCCCGCTCCACAGTCCAGGCCCACCAGCTTGCAGCACTCAGATGGTGCACCCCCCACCCCCAACCATCGGCCTGGGCAGTCACCCATGTTGCCCACCCCTAAGGCTCACACTGGAGTAACTGCAAGGACTGCACGGGAATCACTCCTGATTTACAGTGGTATCAAGGAGTGAGGGGCAGGGAGTCCAATCCCCTACCCACTTTCAAAAACCAAGAAATCCTTCCCCTGAAACCAGTAGATCCCCTGAGTACTAGAGTCATCCAGACCAAGTTCCAGTGCCTCTGAACTGTCTTCAAGCGCCTATGTTCCCCACTGTCCCTGCCACCCCGTTCCCTCCCCCCGCCAGATAGGAGGGAAATGGATTCCATAAGAACATAAGAATGGCCCTACTGGGTCAGAACAAAGGTCCATCTAGTGCAGTATCCTGTCTTCCAACAGTGGCCAGTGCCAGATGCCCCAGAGGGAATGAACAGAACAGGTAATCACCACGTGATCCATCCCCTGTCGCTCATTCCCAGCTTCTGGCAAACAGAGGCTAGTGAAAGGGGAGTCTGGGCAAGCTAATTTTTACAAGTTGGCATTAGCTGACTAGCAAAAGATACTCAGCTGAGGAGTAGTGTGAGGACAGAGAGACACTCACCCCAGTCCTGCCCCTTCTCAGCTTACCCCATCTCCAGATGTGCAGAGACAGCTTCAGAAAGGCCAAGGGAGGGGCTTGGGAGCAAGGGAATGGGGGGAACATGCCACTGAGTTTGTCTGGTTTTCTGAACAGGCATAAATATTTAAGTGGACCATGAAACAGGATCAGTCATCATAGCCCTTCTGCTTCCCAGAGAGGCTTACGGTTTGGTGGTGTTGTGGTGATGGTTGTTTTTGCCTTCTTTGTAAAGAATGCAGAGTAATAAGACTGTAGGGTGAATTACTTGTTAACATGCACTCATTCCCCCTGAAATCCCATCCATATCTTTCTTACTGATACATGAAAAAAATAAAAAGAGAAAGAGCTCCTTTTTTAACAGATATCATTACACTCTGAGGTTGTCAGACCCAATCGCATTATGGACACGTTCTGCTTTCCTTTCTTAAGTGGAAGTGGGAAGATACTCTGCTTTACAAACCAGAATGCCCTACACATTTTTTAGTAAATTGAAGGACAGCAGAACATCATGTTTTGAAAGAAAATGAATGGGGCTGTGTGGAATGGGCTAGGTGTGGGATGCAGAAGAGCTGCAAGTCACTGTCTTTATAAAGTGTCCCTCAGAACTGAATGTATGAGGAAAAGAGGCAGGAGAGGGATTTCATATCCCTGTCACTGTGATCACAAATGCCTCGTTATTATGGAGCAGACCTCAGATATGCTGTATGTTCCTCAATGACTGTATATAATATGGTGTGTGAGAGAGGAAAATGTGGGCCTTTGGGCCTTTCTGAAAAATACGTATATAGAAAAACAGATATGAGAAAACAGAGTAGAGCCTGTCAGAAAATGGTAAGTATTTTCTGTGGAAAAATTTAGAAAGAACTTTTCCAAAACTTTTTGCACAATTGATTTCAGTGGGGCCACTTGTATAGTATAATGTACTGTTTGACATGAGTAAGAGTATCAGACTACGACCACTGTGTCCAAAGCTGTAATTATGCAAGTACTCAAAAAGGGGCAGTCTGTACTGTTTTTTTCTCCATTAGAACCATATCAGAGGGGGGGAATCATGTTTGCCAAAAGAACAGGGACAAATCAACTGGGAAATATTACTTTTACACTTTCAGAGTGGTCTTACAAACAAAGAAGAATAATCAAAATAAACCAATCTTCAAGTCTTTGATTGTTCCTTTACATTCGGGCCATGTTTAAATGTAGATAAAAGAACAGTTAACTTTCATTTTATCAAAAAGGTTCTGCACTTTAAATCTTTTTGGGTTCTCAGAATCTTAGAAGTTCTTGGTATTTTCTTAGGTAACCCTCTGACATCTTTTCCATTAAAATTTTATATTAAATTAAAATTGGTACGCAAGTGGATCTAGCATCAGGGCTTGTAGTGCCCAAGGAATCCATAATGTATGAAAGGGAGTGCATTACTTGCTCCGCATCCAGAAAATGCAGAGTATAATTGAGTATATTTCCGCTCCTTTTTAATGCAGCTAATTCAGCCAAACCTCTTATACTTGCCTATTGATAAAAACAAGCTTGATGCACTTTTATGCTTGGTCTCACTACAGTTAGAGGCGAAGCCAGAGAACAGGATCAATATGAAATTAGTGTTTCTATCATTAACAGTATATCAGTGTACCATGGCTTTCATTTAATGTTCCTATAAGATGAGACTCCTGAGATTAAAGAATACAGAATAAAAATAAAATGGATTAAGCCTACCTAAATGCGCTAACAGAAAGATGTTCTTTGGGAAAGAAACACATTATCATTTACAGTTGTAATTAAAGTTCTGCTCTAAAGAGGCAGGAGGTATTTATAACTACAGTTTAAAAAAAAAAGCTTGTGTTTCCTGATGCTGGAGGTTGAACAGTTTTCCTGTAGGCAGGCTGAGCTTTCAGAAGGCTCAGAAGGTCAGGTTTTTAAAGACAGCATCATGAAAGCATGGTACAGCAACTTGGGCAATGCTGTTAAAGAAGGTAGGCTCTCATTGTATTCTTATAGCCCTGAGTTGTTGCGTTTTTTTCAATTTCCATGAAATATATTCTGCACAAGAATGGAAGGAAACAAAAGAGGACTAATGTAATGTTCCCTTCCTTTGTTCAAATTCAGTGCTGAGTACAAGCGGAGGACTAAATATGTGCAGAAAAGCTTGAATCCTGAGTGGAATCAGACGGTCATTTATAAAAATATCTCCATGGAGCAGGTGCGTGACTATTAGCACTATCCATTGTGATTTTCTGTTCTATTATTTGTATGGCCAGTGACTGTCATTGTGGAATCAGGGGTGATGTTGGAGGGAGTTCATCCCCCTGAGAAATCCTGCTACCAAATTGAAGGGAAATTTGAATGATTTCTTTGCCTTTGATAGAGTTCACACCTTCTACAGATACAGTTTGAACATCCCTGCCAGAGATTTAGTTGTCCCTTCAACTCATAAAAATACTTCCCAATAGTATTTTTTTTTAACTTTGGAATTCACCATATTGCACCTACTACCAGCTATTTAAAAAGGGGTTTGGAGGCAAATACCCTTGATCCCTCTATTAGTTCTATACGCACACACACACCATTTAAAATCATACCAGGTCAACACTACTATGCTGCAGAATCAATATACTTAGCGTATTTTCCAGGGATAAAGTATAAGTAAGTTCAGCAAGCACAAGTTGTTTACCAAGTGGTGTTGTCTTTGTCTCACTGTTTGGAGTGGCTCATGACCCTGAGTGCCAACCTCAGGGCAGACTGTCAAGAAGCAGGGGGAAAACTCCAACCTGGTTGTATGTTCTATAATTAGATTTCACCAATCTACTAACAAGTGTGATCTCCTAAAGCACTATACCACTCTTACCATGGAGTCACAGAGAGTCCAGTTGCCACCCGAGCAAGCTGGACTTTATAATAGATGGTTGCTTTACACCAAAAATCACAACAATAATCAGGTTAGTCCCCATCCCAAAGGACCAGTCACTTACCTCCGGCCAGTTGTACTCAGATCTCAAACCAAAGACAGTGCTTGTAGCCAATCCTGTTACAAACCAGCCAAAGGTTTAGGAACTAGGAAAAAGAAATGAGAGTTCTTTACAAAAGTAAAGCAGGTAAACATACACACACAAATGAGTTACAGTCAGCATTCAAAAGGTAATAGAAACTTCTGTAGTAAGCAGACTCTGTATATCCTTTAGGGCTAACCCAGGCAAAACATGCTTAGAAAGCCTCACCCCTCAGAGTTCAAGCAGCAAAAGAATAATAAGTTCTCCTTAACAGGCATTTTTATTCCCTTTCCCCAGCATCCCAGTGATAAAATGAGGGGTTGGGCACGTAATCTCTTCAGGGCTGTGGGAGAATCAATCAACAAAGTCCTTGTTCCACAATGGCCCATTTGGATTCAAAAGTCTTTACTTATGGGCAGGAGATAACGCCTTCAGTAGGAATCCAGCTTTTTGCATTAGGTTAAGTCTTTTTTACTGTTTGGTGAGCTACATAGTTTCAAAACAAACATTTTACAGTTATAGAACAAACACTTCAGTACTGCCTTATAGCATGGTTTTAAGTGAGATTATGCATGGAGCAATTTACAGGCATTTCATAAAGTCTAAACACTAGACACATAGGTATAAATCCAGTACCTATCTTGTCAATACTACACAGGTAAGACTGATTGGTTTACCATTATGCATTTCTCAGTGTTCAGTGAGGCTTAAGGGCTTTGGCATTAGTTGGCACCTGGTCTGGTGGCATCACAGTCTTCTTTTGAAACAGCCTAGTTAGTTGATGGCCATCAGAGTATCTTCCTTCCTGACTGCATGGCGTCTAGCAGGTCTAAGATGCACCTGCTCAGTCTCAGGATTGTAACTTGAGACTCAGGCTTTAGGGGTGCTTCCAGGCCTATGAGGCTGCCTCCAAGATCCCAGCACTTTCAGCAATGCCACAGCTGCAGGCATGGCAACTCTGAAATTGATATTGAATTAACTACAGGGGGTGAGTCAAGACATAGGGCATGTCTAAGATGTAGAAAAGAGAAATCTTGCTCCCTACAGTCGTCCAGATTCACTTGTACTAGGGGTTCTATCGTTTTCCATATTCAAATAAAATACAAATGGAATGTTGCTGTTTTCAAACATAATAGTGAGGGGCTTAAGGATGGGCTGAGTCAGCTGAGAGGAACATGTTAGGGTTTTTATTTTCCAAGGGTAGACAAGCTTCAGTCACAGTTGTGGGAGAGGAGTAGCTCATGTTCTCAAAAGCTTTCTTCTGCTTACTATTGTTAGTTTTCTAAATTTAATCTTGAGTTCCAAAATCAGTTGTAGCAGCCTTTAGCATGCCCGTGCTCTGAGTGTGAGAAAGAGATGTTTTGTCCTTTTTAAAAAATTCTGACAAAACGAGGATCTCCCTCCTGGTTTAAATCCAAGCATTATGGAATAATGGACCTAGACAGATTATTTGTTTCCAGCACCTGGATCTAGTTGCACTTCCCTAATGTTCCTATATTTCTTAGCATTTAGTTCTTGACACTTTCAGATTTAATTTTTCACAGCCATCCAATCTTTCAGTACTTTATAAATGCCTTCAGCATGCCAAGCTTGCTACATCAGAATGTCCAGATTTTTTCAGCTGCCTTGATGTGGTCCTTCATTCTGACACACAGCCCTTAAAATCAGACTTCCAATTTCAAACTTAATTATTCATACTTCTCTTTCAGTGATGATAGTGTGGATTAGTGGATTAGTTTTTGAATGAAGCAAAACTGAGAAGGCTGGAGAAGGGACTAACACGGCTCATAGGATTAAAAATGAGTAGGGCTCCATGTCTGTCACAGAGGTCACAGAAATTACAGATTCCGTGACTTTCCGCAACCTCCGTGACTTCTGCAGGTGCCAGTGTGGCTGACCCCAGCACTGCCCGAGCAGCTGGCTCCAGGGACAGCTGCTCAGGTGGCCCTGGGGACAGCCACACCAGCCACTGCTCAGGCAGCCCCCGGCAGCAGTCCCAGGGCGACCGGCGCAGCCACAGTCTGTGGCCTGAGGCAGCAGTCTCCGTGGGTGGCCGGCTGGAGCAATCACCGTCTCCAGCCCCAGGCAGCAGTCCCCGGGTGGCCGGCTGGAGCAGCCCCAGTCTGCGGCCCCCTGCAGCAGGTGCCGCTGGCCTCGGGTGCCTCCGGCCCCAGGCGCCACCCCCTTCCCCAGCAGCGCCCCCCCCAAACATCCCTCCCCACACTCCCCCACAAGTTTTAGTCACAGATATTTTTAGTATAAGTCAAGGATTGGCAACCTTTGGCACGCGGCCCATCAGGGAAATCCGCTCGCAGGCCGGGACAGTTTGTTTACCTGCAGCGTCCGCAGATTCGGCCTATCGCAGCTCCAATTGGCCACGGTTCACCGTTCCAGGCCAATGGGGGCTGTGGGAAGCAGTGGCCAGCACATCCCTCAGCCCACACTGCTTCCCACAGCCCCCATTGGCCTGGAACGGCAAACCGCGGCCAGTGGGAGCCGTGATCGGCCGAACCTGCAGACGCTGAAGGTAAACAAACCGGCCCGGCCCGCCAGTGGATTTCCCTGATGGACCGCGTGCCAAAGGTGGCCGATCCCTGGTATAAGTCATGAACAGATTAAGGCCATGAATTTTTGGGACCTGTCTATGACTTTTACTAAAAATACCCCTGACCAAATGGTAGTATTAATAATGGAGTATGGAGTCTTTTACTGCTAAAGTCATGGGCTCAAATCCAGCTCAGTTATGGCTTCCAGGGTTTGTGTAAATGCAGTGTTTTGGTGTCACATCTTGAGGGTTTGCACACAGAGCATTTCAAACTAATCCAAAAGTTCAAAGTGAAATTCAGCCAAATCCAATGCCTGTTTTCACTGTGAAGGTATGCCTGCAACACAGCCCCTAAACCTCCCAGGTTCACTAAAGAGGTTTGTAAATCTTAGCAAACTTTCCAAATAATCCAGGCTGATTTTCAAGTTTAAAATGGTTTGGTTTCCGGTTCTGCTGTGAACATATCACAGGTCTAGTTAGCAGTGACTGAACAGCAAAAATTTATTTGGTGATCTTAAATGAGCTGATGATCTCAGCCAGAGCCTAGTAGGCAGTTGTCTGTATCTCGGCCACTCTTACCACAGGCCCTAATTGGCAAAGTAACAGTCAAAAGTTTGCCATTCAGGATGTTAGCTAGGGCCTGTGCTAAGAGTGGCTGAAATACAGACACCTGCCCACTGGGCTAAGATAAAAGAATTTAAAATGTGACAAAAAAGGATTTAAAATTTTTTGAACCTTTGCGTCTACTGTCACTACTAATCCTATTCTGTTCTGTTCCATGGAGGTTCTGGGCAAAATTTTCAGACTGAATAGTTTATTCAAGGAAAAATGCAGTTTGAGTCAAACTTTTAGCAAATTTGACAAATAGTTTCGGCCATTCACAAAATGGTTGGAGGAAGAAATGGTGTTGGTGCTGTTATCCTTCCCATTTACAACCGTTAGCCCAGTGATTTGGGCACTCACCTGGAATATGAGTGACCCAGGTTTAAATCCTCAGTCTAGAA
This sequence comes from Terrapene triunguis, assembly GCF_002925995.2. Lineage (NCBI taxonomy): Eukaryota > Metazoa > Chordata > Testudines > Emydidae > Terrapene > Terrapene triunguis. The sequence goes on from NW_020664419.1 coordinate 14,995,547, forward strand.
CAGACCTGAAATGGACTTTTTTGATTCAACAAAAATACCAAAACATTCAGATTCTGTTTGATCCAAACTGCATTTTGTTTTTTTATTTTTCAGAAATACCACCCAACCAAAAAATCAGTTATTCACCCAGCTCTATTTTAATACAACACTCATCACCTTGGTATCTGAGTGCCTTCCAGTAATACATTAAGAGAAGTACATTATGTGACTAACATCTGTCACATGTTGTTTGTTCTTTCATCGACTCTGCCAGGGGAGAAATGTGTGCCATAGAGTGTCTTTTTTTGGTAGGGACTTTTCTTTTCACACCTCTCCTGGCATATATCTGTTGGCTAGAGAGAATAAGATGGTTGTGTAGGTGGATGATTCTTCTCTTAGGAAAATTCGGTGCCATTCCATGAATTAGCAAGAGTTCCACAGAGCAGCAAGGTTAAATAGCTTGCCAAGATAGCAAATAGCACCATACTCTCTCCCAGCATTGGATCTTTCCTGTTTTTTGTGATTCCAGTTGTTCCTAGAATATATGATGGCTGCAAATGCACATATAAATAAACATGTACTATAGCTTGGAGACTTGTCCCCATGCCACGCTGTTCATAGTGTCTGGACGCATAGCCAGCATGGATTGATATTTCACAACAGTTTCATAATGACGATAAATAGGAGTTTAGGAGAATAGCTATGCTGGTTGCAGAACAGATGTTCTGATCAGCAGACGACTCAAGCTACATCAGCCTCTGAATAAGCCATATACTGTCAGCAATCGTTTCCTTGCTAGTGTTGGTTCAGAAGCTTGATAAGGATTATTCGTTCAAAGAAGCATTTTCCTCTCCTCCATCAGTTTGGAGAGTTGGTCTGAAATCCATAAGATGAAATTAATTAAAGGCAAGATCAAAGTACTGCACTTAGGAAGGAAAAATCAAATGCACAACTTACAAAATGGGGAATAATTGGCGAGGTTACTGCTGAAAAGTTTCAGAGGGTCATACTGGATCACAAATTGAATTGAGTCAATAATGTGATGCAATTGCAAACAAGGCTAATATCATTCTGGGGTGTATTAACAGGAGGTAATTGTCCTGATCTACCCGGCACTGATGGGGCCTCAGCTGGAGTAATGTGTCCAGTTCTGGGCACCACACATTAGGAAAGACAAATTGGAGAGAGTCCAGAGGAGAGCAACAAAAATGATAAAAGTTTAGAAACCTGAACTCTGACGCAAGATTAAAAAAAAATGGGCAGATTTAGTCTTGAGAAAAAAAGACTGAGGGGGGAGCTGCTAACAGTCTTCAAATATTTTGAGGGCTGTTATAAAAAGGACAGTAATCAATTGTTCTCCATATCCACTGAAGGTAGGACAAAAAGTCATGGGCTTAATCTGTGGCAAAGGAGACTTAGATATTAGGAAAAGCTTTCTAACTATAAGGGTAGTTAGATTCTGGAATAGGCTTTCTTGGGAGATAGTCGAATTCCCATCACTGGAGGGTTTTAAGAACAGGTTGTACAAACACCTGTGATGGATGGTCTAAGTTTACTTGGTCCTTCCTCAGCACAGGGCATTGGACTTGATGACCTCTCAAGGCCGTTTGATTCTACGATCAAAGGCATGCTCGCCTGCTGACAGCAAATAAGTATTATTAAATGTTTGCTAATACAGACCTTTTAACGTCTAGACATTGGCTGGTTATACAATTTTTCATTTTCATTTTCTCTTTCATAACATAGCAGAAATTAAACTGAAAATAATTGTGAGAAAGACTTTTGAATGAAACAGACTTTTTCAAGACTGTGATGATTAATTTTGCAATGTTGCACGTTCCAATTAGACAGTTAAATGGAAAAAATAAGTAAAACTGAGTGTTTATTTTTGGAAGGGGAGAATGGTGGAGATATTTTCAATTTAGGGAGGGGTTCTAGACATATATTACAAACACTGCTATGTATTTTCAGTGCAAGCCAACTTTCTTTGGATAGGTGGAAGATGGAGTGATGAGAGCAGAGGATTTGGCAGGAAAAGTTCTGAGTTTTATTCCTGTCTTTGTCACTGACACATTACATGGCATTGGACAAATCAAAAAAACAATGGCTGCCACAGTTTTCTGATCAGTATAAAGTGGGTAGCAATATTTTCTTACATTACGGGAGTATTGTGAGGCTCAGTTCTTTAATGTTTGTAAAGCACTTACACTTCCTTGAATGAAATTAATATATAATAGATTTATTTAGAAAGGATATAGTTTTCAAAGACATGTAAGTGACTTAGGAACCTAAGATAATTTTCAAAAGTTACATAGGCATTTTTGAGCCTCAGTCTCATTGAAAGCCACTTAGGTTCCTGAATGCCTTAGTCACTTTTGAAAATGCAATGTAGGTTCCTAAATCATTTAGGCTCTTTTGAAAATTTTATCCACATTCCCTTTCTGCCCCTGTGTACCAAGTCCTTTATAACAATGTAAAAGGCAATGCATTTAAAAACCTCATAAAATATTAATATAAAACTAAATAACTCCAAATAATTATAAAATTATTATTCAGTATTAATTATTCTGCACCAGGCATCCTGGCATAAATTAATACTATGCTCTTCCAAAACTGATTTGAAGAAATGTAATAAGAGAAGGCTCTACATCTGGGGTAGGACTCAGGGACTGCATAAAAATGTTCTGCTTGCTCCATTCAGCGAGTTGTGTGAATTTTCCCAGGGGAGAATATAGAAAATATTTCCAGTGGTATGTTCCATAGCTACACATACACAAATATCACAATCATCAGCAATATCACACAGGCAGTGATCTCCGGACCTTCAAACGGAGATCTCTGCCATGTGAACTATTAATATAGTAGTTAGCTGTTAGTTGAGTCTGACCCAGTTACTAGAGGAGACATTAATCACATACACAGCAGGGAGGGTCTGACATTCTAGGCAGTATATGGGGAAATGGCAGACATTAGCTGTTTATGCAGAGACTGTTGTTTCTAAGGACAGTAAGGATGAAATCCTGTTCACACTTAAGTCAATGGTAAAACTGCCATTAGTAGCTTGAGTGGGCCCAGGATTTCATCCAAATTGTCACATGATCTGTCATAATGCTCACTTCTATCTAGCAACTTCCCACACAAGAAACACCCACTAATTGATTCAGGCTCAGCAATGCCTTTGTCTCACCATGACTGGCACCTAGCCAAAGTTGCTTCCTGATCAAACCGTGTTCATGCCATCTAGCTGTCCCTTCGCCTGGGAACACTTGTTCTTTTCCTGAGGAGTGCACTCCCCACCTACCGAAACACACCAACTCAGGTTTAGAAAAATTACTTGCAATCACATCATCCGTTAACTTCCTGAGGGGACCTTGAATCACTGGCTTCAGCAGCTAGAATTGGATTATGTAAAACAGCACCTCACATTGCTCAGATAGTGTCACACACAAGGGCTACTTGTAAAATCTCTAACCACAAAATGCTCTTGACTCTTTAATTGTGGTACACATGTCTTCAGACAAATACTTCCCCTCAACTCATATTTGAAACTTATCTCATGCACCCTGCTTAGCAGAGTTCCTCCGATGGTTTTCCATTATCCTGGTATGTTATAAAAGCTTTATTAAGTTAAGAGGATTAAAATAGACACTACAAAGAAATGTGGAGTACTATACATTTCCAGCTCTGTTTTATTATCTTGCTAATAGAAAAATGCGGTTCCAGCATAGGACCAGTTGCTTGAAATCCTGGTCTGCGCTGGATAAGCTAGCTCCATCTGAAGGGGTGTGTGATTCTTGTTCAGTGGCACAAACATAAATTATGCAGGTTAAATACACAATGAAACTTTTTTTTTCAGATTTAGACTTAAGAGAAATGATAAGAGAGGGAGGAAGAGAGACTAATGTGCTGCCAACATTTTAATAAAGGGCTCCCTCAACAACATTTTGCCTCACTCAGCAGTGCTCTCCATGTCAAATACTCTTCCCACACAATAAAATATGTATCAGTTCCACACAAAAATTCAATCAGATCCATACTTTCTCCCCTCCTAGATCCATCTATCCTTACTTGTGTCCCAGTACAGCACATTCATAACCTGTAATGAAGAGGCACTCTTTAGAACATCTCTCTAAATGTTTAAATATCTTTGCCTATATTTTGTAAAGGGCATTCACAAATGATGTGCTAAGCTTTCCGTGCTATCTTGCCACTTTATACAGTCTCTTGTTCAAACTTCTGTTTAATTTTTCACAGGATATTTCCAATAAAAATGTGTTCTATATTGCCCGAGTGGATAGGATATAAAAAAAGAGAGAGAACAGAATTTCACTTAGTTAAGAACACTTTTTAAATCTTTGCTTTCAAATCATATTTTTATTGTTGCCCTATTTAGCAAGTGCATTATATATTCCCCCAAAAAATATTTTAAAATCTCCTTTTGCGGGGGGTGGGGGGTTAGGATAAGTTGATTTTAACATAATTTTCAAAGAAACTGGCACTGCATAATTGTTCATTTTACTAAGACTAAGTGAGACCAGAAGATATTTTGTGACAACAACAATAATAAATCCACTGTTTAATGTGAAGGTCTTCTACATCATTAAGAATATCTGCATCAAACTGAGCAGCACTGGGGAATTTTGACAAGGTGGATGCTGCCTCGTTTGAGAGGATACTGTGTAACATGTACATGAAGTGGTATGGCTTGTGCTGCTGATTAAGACTTCCATCCTATTATTACTCCTTTGGCCCAAGGTTATCCAGTATTTGAGACCTTGCTAGGTTGCTTCTGTTAGGAGGAGAAATTGATAATATGTGTCAGGTATTTCTTTGGTGCAATCCTGTTTGTTGACAAAGTATGTTCACAAAGTCCTGTTTCCTTGAACATAGTAGAAACAAACAGGAGTCAGTTCCTTGCTCCCAATTTGCATGCTTGACTTTCCTGTGTGTCCTGTGCTCCAAGGAGCCCTGTCCCCCTCAAGGCCACCCTCAGGACTGTTTCTCTCACTGTCTGCAGCTTCCGCCCTCTAACACACACAGCTGCTGCAATCAGCCAATCAATCCCCTTGCCCGTGTGTTTCCAACCAGTCCTGGGGAACTTCTCAGACCACGTAGATTAAACAGGCCATGTGGCCTACTGCCTTGGGAAGTAGTTTCTATTGTCTCCACTATCTCACTTCATGAATGAAGCTTATTTGTTCTAGCCATTTAGCCTGAAAGAAGGGTGGTTAGCACAACCATTAGCTTTAAAGGGCTCTGTGACAGTCTGTCAAAGACCTGTTTGCTAGCAGCCATTAATATCTTCTTACATAATAACAGTGGAATTGGTTCTGCATGGGTGGACCTACCCAATTGACTTCACTGAGGCCAGGTTTACACTACCACTTACTTTGGTATAACTTATGTCGTTCAGGGGTCTGAATAAACCACCCACCTGAGCAACATAAGTTACAGCGACCTAAGTGCTGATGTGAACAGCGCTATGTCAGCAGGGGAGCTTCTCCTGTTGACATGGCTGTCGCCCCTTGAGGACATGGATTTATTATGGCGACAAGAGAGCTCTTTCCCATCAGCATAGAGCATCTTCACCAGACGTAGCGCTTCACCGATGTAGCACTCCTAGTGTAGACTAGCCCTGAGGTCCTGGCTTCACAGATCAGATTGTAGGAGGGAGGCATTGTAAAGTAATATTTAAAATCCACATTCCAACTCACCTCAGCTGCAGGCAAGTCAATTCACCCAACCTGAGGAACAGAAGAGCTGGAGGAGTAGAGATCTGTAGTCACTATCAACATTTAAAAAGTCGCAGTATGGGCCTTGTGGTGGACACATTGTCGGGCTTTCAAAAACAACTTCTGAGAGTCCCAGCAGCGCCTTCTACAAGCCCATCCGTCTTGACAGCAAACTCCAGCTTTGCCCAAAATTAATTTTCTGAGATCAAGGTTGATGTGGGGATAAAAAATTGCCTGGCTGTCGCATTGAAAAAGAATGCCGGCAAGTAATAACAAATAGAAGCTATTGTATGGATGCGGCATGAGGTTTATGATGGCAATTGGGATTAATCATCTTTTGATTTAAACTGTAGCTGAAGAAGAAAACACTGGAAGTGACTGTCTGGGATTATGATAGATTCTCCTCCAATGACTTTCTGGGTGAAGTGAGTATCTAACTTCCTCTCTTCCAGCAACCTCCCTCCCCGCCTCTTGGGAGACACCTGATTAAATGCACATTGATAATCAGAGATTGTTTGTTTGGTGGGTGTGGGACTCACAGAAACTTTTTTCTTTAGGCTTAGCTTCTGGGCCATAACTATACTACTGCCCAACTTCATAATAAATGTGTGAGATTTACTTCTTTCACCTAAAAAGGGTACTGAACTTTTCCGTCTTTTGGTATATCATAGTAGGGCTAATTTTGTGCACTTACGTTTAAGTGATTATGGTGAATAGTTGCACTAATTTAGTTCAATGTTTCAAAAGTAACTTGATGAGAGATCTCAACTCTGACAAATAGAGTCTGTCTTTATCTCAGCATGGGAAGTGAGGACTGAGGAGTTTTCTATAGTGTGGGGAGAAGAGTGGCAGTGCCAATGAATCAAGGACCAATTTCTGCCTGAAGGCCATGATTTCGCAAGGCACTTAAGCACATTGAATTGCAACGAAGTCAGTAGCGTTGCACAGGTGTAACTGAAAGCACAATCTTGTATAGTTTATTCCTAATGTTTCTATAACTAATACTGCACCAGGTCAGCCATGATGAAAAGCTTGGAGACAACCTGCTTTCCCTTTTTGTTTTAAAGCATATGTAATATGGAATTACCAGCAATAACCATATCAAATCAGTAATTAAAATTATTACCATAGAAGATAACAATTCGAAACAATTACCCAGAAAAATCAATTACTAAAATTACCATTCGGATAAAGTGATACGAATGTGAAAAAAATTGCTTACCCTGCATTTAGGGTGTATTATACAGCATATGCAATTAAATGTTATTCAGTTTAGCACCAGATATGCTTTATTGTGACCGTAGTACCAGGCAAGCTATGTCACCACTTAAAAAATCTCTAGAACAAATGTATGGATGAGTTTAAAAAATGATTACTTACATCCTACCTACCACATCACACTGTTGCTGTCTTCAGCATATTTGTCATACCCCAAAATGAATGACTTTAGAGAGTATCTACATATTATTATTTATGACCTTAAGATTAAATTGGTGTTCTAATGACTGCTTCTCTGGCATGATTAAAACTTTTGACTTGAAATATGAGCACCATCTGCAAGTATTTAATTTAATTTATAACTTCATTTCTATTTAAATTTGAATGCAGTTCCTAGTGGGGAAAGTGAGAGAGCGAGAGAGGGCGCAAACAACTATATTTCAGGCCCATTATTTGGGGGCTGTCAAGGGTTAAATCAGAAGGAAGCCTAACCAGTGACAGTGGATGTGGGATGCATCCAAAAATATAACTTGTCAATGACTGGTGGCCCTAAGGGCACCACTGATTAAGCAACTAAAAGGCCCCCAAAGAGACCGAGCCAGAGCTTGGGTCATGCCCTGGCATATGAGAGCTAAGGACAACTGTTTTTTCTGCCCTCCTAGTGAGAGACAAACTTGAGGAGACTTCCCAGGTAGAGCTAATAAAAATAAATAAATTATAAATAAATAATAATACTGAGGAGTCTTTCACCAATTCACTGGCCTGCTGAATCAGTCTGTATTTTTTTCTCTAATCAGATGACAAAGGCTTAGTTCCTAAAGTATTTGCACCCTTTCCTTCTGCCAGCACCCTTACTATTACATGTATGAGTTTATTGGGAGCCTGCAAGGGTTACAACCTGCAGGGGCTTCTGTTTGAGTTACCTACAGCTTCTGGCTGTTATCCAGCTGGCTTGCTGCTAAGTATCCAAGTGTTTGGTCTACAGGACAGTCACACAGTGACCTCATCCTGGGGTCAGATACCAAGAGCTGTTCCACACAGAATATTGGTCTGTACGTAGATCAGTCTAATTCTAACAATTTTGTGCTTTGGTGTTCCCACCACTTCCGAAGGAGAACTAGCCAAGAACTCACCATCAGAACTATTTCCTACCATTATTCAGCCTAATTTCCATGACACTACTCTTTGCTAAATTCCTTTTTAACCACCCTAAACTATTCATCTCTACTTACTGCTCCATCTGTGAGTGGTCTCTTTGGGTTTGTCTCAGGCTGACCAGCCTCTTTGGTGAGTCTGTGGTACCCTGCTAATGGGACAGTGATCAATGACAGTTCCCCAAGCTATGTTCTACATGCACCACATTCAGTGTCCCTTGGATAGAGTTCCTCTAGTCTTTACTTAACCTTTGGTAGCTTCAGGCAGTGGGCCTGCTGTATACTTGTTTGCTGTCTAGGCTGGGAATTGTTCTCCTTTAGTCTCTGCAATAATTAGAGGCCTCCTGGAGCACTGGGGAAGTTCTAGAAAACTGGAAGAAAGCTAATGTGCCAATTTTTAAAAAGGGTAAACAGGATGACCGCAGGTCATTATAGGCCTGTCAGCCTGACACTGATCCTGGGAAAGATCGTGAAGCAGCTTATAAGAGACTCAATTAATAGAGAATTAAAAGAGGGTAGTGTGATCAATGCCAATCAACATGGGTTTTATTGAAACTAGATCTGTCAAACTAACTTGGTAACTTTTTTTTTGTTTGGTGACATTACTAGTTTGGTTGATAAAGGTAATAGTGTTCAGGTAATATATTTAGTCTTCTATAAGGCCTTTGACTTGATACCACACAACGTTTTGATTAAAAAACTAGAATGATATAAAATTAACATGGCACACATTAAATAAATTTAAAACTGGCTAACTGATAGGTCTCAAAATGTAACTGTAAATGGGGGATCATAACTGAGCAGGCGTGTTTCCAGTGGGATCCTGCAGGGATCCATTCTTGGCCCTATCTATTTAATATTTTTATCAGTGACATGAAAGAAAACATAAAATTCTATAAGTACCTACATGGGGAACAAATATTCTCCATCACTGACAATTTTTAAATCAAGCTTGAATGTTTTTCAAATGTAATGCTCTAGGAATTATTTTGGGGGAGTTCTATTGCCTGTGCTACACAGAAAGTCAGACTTGATGATCACAATGATCCCATCTGGCCTTGGAATCTCTGAATCCTGAAGTAGCTGCTCCTTTAAGATGGCTGACTACAATATGGCCCAAAGACTTCTAGACTACAATATGGCCCAAAATTTTACCTGCACAACCTCTTTTCTGTTCCCAAATATTTAAGGTGGTTTTTTGTTTGTTTGTTTTTTTATGGTGGAGCATTCAGCAGTTCTTTAATGCCTTAAAGAGAGGGTCTAGAGGATTGTTCATCCCCCTGGGCAACTCTTGCTTTGCAGCTCATAGGTCGCAGGAAGTTGTCTCCAACTTATTCTGTGCTCCCTGCTCCCCTTCATGAACTCAATCTCTCCCCAAAGAGCTCTGCTTCCTAAGGACAGAAGATTTTTGTAATCAACTGCCTAGTCTACCTCCTTTGCACTGGCTGAGTCCTAAAGAGAACCTCCCCTTTCTGGGCAGATCTTTCTAAAGGCTTCCAAGACTCCTGTCAGCAGTGCTAGTTGCCAAGAGTAGTGGATCTCAGCAGAGTAAATTCAGAGGAGCACAGGCTACATCATTTAAAGGTCTGCACAGTTGTTCCTCTCATGGCAATGCACTCAAGGCATCTTCTTCCCCTCCCCAATGCAGCTCTGATTCCTAAAAGGCATTATTGAGTACTGTTTTTTTAAGCAATGGAAAATAATTGTTCCCTTAATACTTAAAGTTATAGCTATCTCTTTCCTTTGTGGGGTAAAAAATAATAGATATTAACATTTGAATATAATCATCAAGCACATATAAATACTTAAAGAACCTTTCAGAATCATTCTTACATTATACAAGGTCTCTTTAGTAACAAATATTCATTAACATCTCATCTTCCCCTTAGAAGTTTTACATTGGTATGATTCTATTAATTTTTGTGTGTGATACTTTTGACTTACACCAGCATCAGTGAGATCAGATTCAGTCTTCTTTGTGTCTCATGTTATATCTTAATCAGATATATCATATGTCATTGTGCAGATATTGATTGAGCTATCCAGCACCTCTCAGCTTGACAACACCCCAAGGTGGTATCCTCTGAAGGAGCAGACTGAAAGTATTGACCATGGGAAATCTCATTCTGGGCAGAGCAGCCAGCAATCACCAAAGCCATCTGTCATCAAGAGCAGAAGTCACGGAATCTTCCCTGACCCATCCAAGGGTAAGAGCTATGGGAAATTTCCCTAACAAGTCCTCAGAAATCTATGATGTAACAGAACCTTTTGTGATTTTCAGGGTCCCATGGAAAAACAGAGTGACTTGCATATATTTTCTACATATGTACTTTTATTAAAGGCTAAATTCAGTCTCACAGTGATTTCAGTGGAGTTACGACTGCTTACACCAAAGCTGAATTTGGCCTTTTCAGTACCATGCAGTTTACTAAGTAATTGTGTCTTTCAAACAGTATATTATAAAGTGAGATCCTATGTGTTTTGCACAGGTATTAGAGATCTCATGGTACTTTTCATTTGCCTATGTCTTTGGCCAAAATTCAACACATATACCACTTTGGATTAGGCTTTCTTTTTTATTTCATTTAGTATTTTATGGCACTGTGTTTTGAGCATGTATGCTAATATTTAAACTGTTGTCCTCTGACATTGTCAAACTGACATCTTTTTAAAGAATCATAATGAGTGTAAGTTCATTTCACCTTCATTACGGGCCTGAGTAGAATGTGGCTTACACTGGTGTCAATCAGGAGTAACTCCATTGAAATCAGTGGCGGTAGTGGAGTTCAGTGGAGTTAGACTAACGTGAGTGAGTGAAGAATCAGCCTCAGTGTCTCCAAAACCGACAGTCAACGTGTATCATTCTTCAGAATATTTTTTTTTCCAAACTAAATATAGCAGTTTCCCAATATCTCAGCTGGCAAACATTGTATATATGCAGCACATGTAGTACCAGAGCAATGTCCATGTGATAAAGCGGTACAGATGGAGGCCAGATGACAGCAGATGACAGCAGCAAAGTAACAGGATAGTGTTCTGGTAATAACACACAATCTGTCCTATTTCTTTTTGGTGTAATGTTGCTATGATGACAATTCTGTAAAGCACTGTGTACTTGCAAGGACAATAAATCTTGTCTAAATCAGAGAGGGCTGTGGATATAATTATATAAGGGCTAGATTGTGACTTGAACTACACACCACTACAGGGGGATCCTAAACTTGCTCGGCCTAGCTTGGACTTGAGTCTGGACACTCGGGGTAAATGGTGCTGCTTGCCTGCTTCCTTCTTGCAGCACAGGTGGGTAAGGAGGAACAGGAAATGTGCTAAGCCTTGGCTCCACCCACCAGTTCACCAGCGAGCAAAGCTGGGTCAGCATGGGAGGTGTCAGAATTTGCTGCTGGTATAGGCCAGCAGCAAACTATACCTTGGACCACAGAGCAACAGGAAAGCAGGGAGGGAATTGTGACTCATTGTGCCAGACACAGTGCCTGCTGGGGCTACTGGTGGAGTGAGGCATTTCAGGACTGTGCCTAGAAACACAGTTTTCTGTGAGAGAGATTATTTATTTAATAGAAATAACACTCATGTTTATCCTTTTCCCCATCAGACATGCAGATGCCCACCATTGAGAAATCTCACAGCAGTCCCGGGAGCTCTAAATCTTCTTCAGAAGGACATCTGCGCTCTCATGGACCATCCCGCAGCCAAAGCAAAACCAGCGTCACTCAAACCCACCTTGAAGACGCTGGGGCAGCCATCGCTGCTGCTGAAGCAGCTGTCCAACAGCTTCGCCTTCAACCAAGTAAAAGACGCAAATAAATTCCTCAGCATGGCAGCTTAATGTTCATCTGTTGCCTTTTTCCCCTGCTGTCCTTCCCGGTTTGCTTTTTGTTTGTTTCTGTTCTTGGCACATTGTGCTCACTCTGTTCAATGTCTTTCTTTGTGTGTGTGTGTGTTAACACATATAAGTACAATATACTCCTCCTATTTAGAAGTCTTATTTTTTTTATTTATATAGACTGCAGTAAAACTGGCTGTTTCTCCATCACTCCCACCATTTGTGGCCCATGACATTCCAGAACTGTGCATGACTCATGGAATCTTCCACTGTGTGTTATTGTTTTGGTGTTGCTAAATATCTCAACCACAGAAATAATCAAACCCCAGATAGGTGGCTGCCAGCTTTCAAAGAATCACATCCAACATGCATTGAGAGCACATTAACAGCATGATATTAACATCAGAAAACAAGCAGGACATCTACACTGGAGGACAATGGTGGGGAGGATTTCAGGTTGAAAAAACAGTCGTTACTTAACAGCATGACTCAATTTCCTATATTTGAAGCATGGTTGCTTATAAGTCTCTAACATTCCACTCTTTTGAAAGGCTTATTAAAGGCAACCTACTCTGTACAACATTTCAGATAAATTCGTATTAGTGAACAGTAGGCTGACAATAAATACACCAGACTATTAACAAGGAACTCAGGTACTGAATAGTATTAATAATCTTATCATTCCACTCTCCTTGGGCTTTTCTAAGCCAATTGCTGTAGTAGTGGATTCAATTTCATTAAATGCTTTATACCACAGATTGATTTAGGGCTAGAATAGGATTTGTCTGGCAGCTGGAAATAGATTCACAAATGACAAACCTTCCATTCAGAATTCTAGCACTACAGAGTACAATTCAGACCTGTATCTTATTACTGGTTGAGGATTTAGTTTCTGCAAATTAAAACCTTCCAACTGTGGACACACTATGTTTGTCTTCAGGGTTTGTTGGTGTGCCATAAACTCATCGTGGTATAAAACACAAAGAGGGGGAAAACTATTTTCCTTGTCCCACCGTCATTAATAAAGAAACAGCCAGTTTTCACGCCCTTTAATGCTGTGCATGTGGTGTCTCTTTGGTGTTTGAAACCCCTACTTATTTAAGTGCAGAACAAAACACTTCTGTTTGCATGAATAACATTTAAGCTGGTTCCATCTGAGGATACATACTCTGGGTTTCCATTTCACCTACACTGCCACAGCAGCACATAAAAGCGGTCAGTCTAATCATGCCAGGAAGCAGCACAGACACAGCATAGCAGGAGTCCTCCCAATTCAAAGAACTCAGTCTGACAATCTGCCTCCACCAGCCAATGACAACAAAGACCAAAGCCAACTAGCCCTCAGAAAAGTGATGTCTGATGGACCAGTCAAGCCCGAAGGAGGTGAGCAGAAAGACATGGCCAAGAAACCAACCAAAGCCAGAATCCTTCTTGCCATGTCTACTGATTCATTGCAGAGTTTAATTATTTATTTACCCTCTGTAAAGTGCTGTAAATGTCAATGCGAATCAAGACCTTTACTTGATCTTACCATAATTGTGTAAGTCCCTAACGAAACAATGTGCTAAATAATATGATAGAACAGCAATTTGTGCACTTCCATTCTGCTGGGGGACCTGCTCTTCTGTTGAAAAATGGATTAACTGTGTTCACATTGCCTAATAAAATGCATGCCTTTAACCAGGTCTGCTTAAGCATGCTTTAACAGTTCTTGTGTTATAACAAAATACTAATTGCACACTTCTGCTGCTGGAATACCAGCTAGGACATAGAGCCATTCTCTTCCCCCCACCCCATGTTGTTGTAACTGCCAATGTATTACTTTCAATGCAGATTTAGTGTGGTAGCTGTGTTAGTCTGTATCAACAAAAACAATGAGGAGTCCTTGTGGCACCTTAGAGACTAACAAATTTATTTGGGCATAAACTTTTGTGGGCACTTCATCAGATGCATGAAATGAAAAATACAGGAACAGGTATAAATACATGAAAGGATGGGGGTTGCTTTACCAAGTGTGAGGTCAGTCTAACGAGATAAATCAATTAAGAGCAAGATACCAAGGGAGGAAAAAATAACTTTTGAAGTGGTAAGAGAGTGGCCCATTACAGACAGTTGACAAGAAGGTGTGAGTAACAGTAGGGAGAAATTAATATTGGGGAAATTAAGTTTAGGTTTTGTAATGACCCAAAGAGTGGCCAGAGAGATTGAAGTGTTCTCAAAACACCAACCCAGGAACCAAACCCTGCTACAAATCCCGGTGCCAACTCTGTCCACATATCTATTCAAGGGACACCATCATAGGACCTAACCACATCAGCCTCACCATCCGGGGCTCATTCACCTGCACATCTACCAATGTGATATATGCCATCATGTGCCAGCAATGCCCCTCTGCCATGTACATTGGCCAAACCAGACAGTCTCTACGCAAAAGAATAAACGGACACAAATCTGACATGAGGAATCAACATTCAAAAACCAGTAGGAGAACACTTCAATCTCTCTGGTCACTCAATAACAGACCTAAAAATGGCAATTCTTCAACAACAAAACTTCAAAAACAGACTCCAACGTGAAGCTGCAGAACTGGAATTAATTTTCAAACTGGATACCATCAGATTAGGCATGAATAAAGACTGGGAGTGGTTGGGTCATCTGATGAAGTGCGTTCTAGCCCATGAATGCTTATGCCCAAATAAATGTGTTAGTCTCCAAGGTGCCAGAAGGACTCCTCGTTTTTTCAATGCAGAGTTTTGCAAATACCAGTGAAAAGGAAAGGAATAAAGGAATAGTATCCTAGCAATATCTAAAGTAGAAATATGTTCCTCTCTGTTGTGGCCAATTGTGCTATCAAACCTAAATGTTAGGTATGCCATCATCCACCTACCTTTCATTGCCTCCCAACCAGAACTTCATCTGATGTAAATCAGCTAGGTTCATTGTCTTTTGGAGCACTTCACTGATTTACATCTGCTGTGGAATTGGCCCAGATTATTCTGCTTGAGTCCTAAACCACGTGGTGTCTGAACTAAAGTAGATAGGTAGGACAGCTTTATTATTTTACTCCCCGTCAAGAAGATAAAAAGAAAAACTCTTATTTTGTTTCTAGTCCCCCATTTATTACCCTTCTGTTTTTATCTCAAATTTTCCATGTCTCCCTAGAATGGAAGGAGACTATTGAACAATTATTGTTATTAATACTAATAGCGAGCAAAACCCAAAACATCTGAAGGTTCTTCCAACAAACGGAATGTTTATACGGGGCATAAGAACATATTTAGTAGCACTATGCAGAGAATGGAGATTCCATTTTCTGGAGGCTTTTGGGATTTAGAAATTTGTTTTCATTCCAATTTGGAATAAAACCTAAAAATTTCAACATTCTCTGGAAAAGTCCCAAAAGCATTTTGTTTGGGGTTGTTTGAGCTTTTTAAATTTTTATATTATATTATATATTCTACTGAAAGAAATTGAAATGAAAAGTCATTTTGATATGAAAACTACAATTTCTGATGGAAAATGGTCCCATTGAAGATTTTTTGAACAGCTCCAGTATTTAGCCAACCTTTTTTGATCTGGAAATCTCATCAGAATATATTCTCTCTTGATAGGTCTAGCACTTTCTAAGAGATGCGTGAACCGAGAATTGAGCTAGGATGCAGGAACTCATGAGTTCTAACTGTTTTTTATTCAGAATTAGCATTAACTGTATAATTTATTCAACAAATTTTGCATCATTTTCCTGTTCTGCAGATCATTCCCCATCCTCAAATTTGTTTGATGAAAGTTATTTGCAGTTACTGTTCTGTAACTCATTCATGGCAGATAAATTTGAATATTTGATTTTCAAGCTGTTTTGACTGACCTTTCACCAGGCTCTGGAATGTGAATGATTTATATAACAAAGCCAAAATGAAGTATAGAGATATGCACAAAATAAATTATTTTGTTGACTTTATATCAATACCTTTTCAAAGTACAGAATATTTTTTTCTTGGTCCAAAGAGCAACCCATGCACTTTCAGTCTCTATGACTTTTACTTTAGATTAACGGAAACAACAAAGTAAGGAAGAACAATAGCAAAGTCTGCATGACAAGACAGAAGAACGCAGTATGAGCTTTACATGTGAGATGCTGTATCAGTTCTGCCACACAAAAATGGTAGCAGCTCATACAGACAGCAGACTCTTAAGAAGTTAGAAGTACAGAACCCAGAAAATAAACTCATAGTGGTTACCTGACTTCATAGGTGATACAAGATAGTTGGTCACTTCTCAGTGCACATCCTGTTGTACAGGGAACTCAAGCAGAACAAAGTGCTGTGCAGTGCCCTGCAATGGCCTCTCTTTGGCTCACTTCTTTACACAACAGTTCTGCTGCCAGTGGTCTTGCGCAACTATAAAGGAGGTGATTGGCTTTGCCCTGAAATGCAACAGGCTTCATCTTGATTCTGTCATTGCATAAAAATGTTGTACAGTTAGTCGACTGATAAAGAAGCAGAGGAGGAAGTTTTGTAGGCTCAGGAAGACTGTTTTATATCTTTCAAAGGTGCCTGCATTGCATGAAAGTAAAATTTGCAGAAGCTGAGTAGAGGATTCGAACCATAAACTTCATAATAGCCAGCTGCGTATTGTCTATGTGCTTCCAAGCAGACACTACTGTATATCCCATGGGAGAATGGTACATTAGTGTACTTGTTCTTATGAGAGAAAGGCATGCTAGTGGAGTTTAGTGTCAAAAGGGCAATATGGACATGAAGTGAGATAAGACTGGTTTTAATTGAGTTTGCCTTCTTGCTTATGCTCAATTTCTTTTACTTGACACAATAAGAAACTGCTGCAGAAAAAAACAAATAGTTTAGGGATATAAAACATAAGTAGGGATGTAAAACATAAGTAGTTTAGGGATATAAAACAAGGTAGAAGTGTTGTGTACTAAGCAGATATATATGCTACTGCATTGTAAACTTGGTTAGATATAAGTTAGTGAGCACCGTGTAATTGTGAGCCATTTACCAGAAAAAATGCAATATTGTGCAGTTCCTCTCGGTAGCTTTTATTTTACTGGCTTTGGCCAATTTGGAATGGAAAATGCAACTGATTTCCTGGGTACTTCATATTGCTTGGACTGGATAGGATTGTGTAGAGATTTAAACACCAGCTTAAGCTCCCTTCATGTACAGAAGCATTGAATGCTTCTAACAGGCAATACCAGGTTTTCATTTCTTGCCAGTTTGGGATGACTCCTTCACACTGTAAATAATTTACTGCCCAATAAAGCTGCTTTATTCCAAGCTTCTCTGGGCTCCTAATTTCGGGGTAAATTAAATAAGCTTTCTTATTGCGACAAACAACCAGTTTTCCAGAATCCTTCTGTCATTATCAAAACAAGAACAGTTTGTCCCCGTTTTGTGCAGACAGTAATAATCTTATGCTATCTTTGGTTCCAGCCTGAGTACTGGCACCTTTTGCTGTTGCTAGTCTTACTATTTTTTCTTCCACCATTTTAAAATGACATGTAATTTCAGGAAATCGTTCAGAGTCTTTGTCCGATAACTCCTATTTCAAAAGTCTGTTAGCCAGTGGCCTGAGCCCCAGGGAGCATATGTGCTAGAACTAGATTGTTAAGATTGCTTTGTTGAGTAAAGAAACAACATTGCAGCACTTTTAGTAGGACACTATCCTGCCACCATTACTCACATTGTGTGATACTGGACGTTGTGGGAAGTCCCACTGAAATTTCACAAAATTATAAATATAAAACATATGGTCAAATCAACGCATAATGTAAAAATCAATATAAAATGGCAGATATGTGGGAGTACTCATGGAGTAAAGTACTATCCAGAGTGAGGAAGGATGGCAGAATGGGACTCTTAGGACTAAATTGTGGTATATCCCACTGATCAGTGTTTGTTGTGTGCCCTCACCCCCCATACTCAGTTCATGAAGAATGTGAGTACTATAGATACAGAGCTGGTAGTAAGTCATGCTTTTAGCTCTGGCAGGCTCTGGTTCTGTCTTTGGTGTTGGCCAAGATGATGTCATTTTGCCACAGTTCTGGGTTGAGGATACTTGGTGATGCATTGCTGCAGAAGGACAACCAGCTGGCATTCTTTCTCCTAAGGCTCTGTGGTTACAGTGGAGGAAGTAACACATTCCACCAGCTTGATCACATGGTTGGCACATTTAGGATGGGAGGCAGAACTGTGGCTCCACTTAATTCCCACCCACTCTTTCTTTGGTTGCTTGCTGAAAGAGCAAGTTGATAGTACCACCAGGTCCTCCAAAGCCCCAGATCTTGTGATGCACTCCGGATTTGGACACATTGTACTCCTTTTTAAAAGGCTAGGTTTTATTACCGGAATTCTGTGGAATGTGTCTTTACCATTCAGTTGGATGGTCTCTTGTCAAAGGCAATTGGTTGAATTCAAACTTGGTGGAGAGGGGAGGTGAGCTGGAGTATGGAATCAATTATTTATGTGCCTGACGTCTTTCTGAGGGTTATATATTGAAATTTTCCAGAAGTTCTAAACAAGGCCAGGAGCCACTGTAAATGGGCCTACCCCTCGAGTGAGAAATGAAATACTAGGACCGCTGTGATCTCTGGATCATAACACAGATACTGGTTTCGCTGAGCAACTTTAAGGGAGCAGTGGTTTTTAATCTTATTTCAAACTGTCATGAGCAAACCTTAAAGGTTTAGAGAGTTGTCAGGGTTCCCTCCCGACTCTGAACTCTGGGGTACAGATGTGGGGACCCGCATGAAAGACCCCCTAAGCTTATATTCCACCAGCTTAGGTTAAAAACTTCCCCAAGGCACAAATTCCTTTCCTTGTCCTTGGACGGTATTGCTGCCACCACCAAGCGATTTAAACAAATATTCAGGGAGGGACCACTTGGAGCCCTATCCCCACCAAAATATCCCCCCAAGCCCCTTCACCCCCTTTCCTGGGGAGGCTTGAGAATAATATACCAACCAAATAGGTTAACAAGGTGAGCACAGAGCAGACCCTTGGGTTTTTAGGACACTAAAAACCAATCAGGTTCTTAAAAGAAGAACTTTATAATAAAAAAAAAAAGTAAAAGAAGCACCTCCTTAAAATCATGATGGAAGGTAATTTTACAGGGTGATAAAAAGATTTAAAACACAGAGGATTCTCCTCTAGGCTCAACTTCAAAGTTACAAAACAGGAATAAACCTCCCTCTTGGCATAGGGAAAATTCACAAGCTAAAACAAAAGATAATCTAACGCATTTCCTTGCTATTACTTACAATATCTGTAATTTTAGATGTATCATTTCAGTAGGAACTGGATTACCTGCTTGGTCTCTCTCTTTGTCTCAAGAGGGAACACACCGAGAGCACAAACCAAACCTCCCCCCAACCTCCGATTTGAAAGTATCCTCTTTCCCCATTGGTCCTTCTGGTCAGGTGCCAGGTCAGGTCAGGTTAATGGAACTGATTAACCCCTTACAGGTAAATGATTCTGTACCTCTGGCCAGGAGGGATTTGATGTTACTGCATACATAAAGGTTGTTACCCTTCCCTTTATATTTATGACAAGAGTGATCCTGGGTATGTAAGAACACAAGAAGAACATAAGGACGACCATACTAGGCCAGACCAATGGTCCATCTAGCCCAGTATCCTGTCTTCAGGACATGGCTAATGTCAGGTGCTCCAGAGGGAATGAACAGACTAGGCAATCATCAAGTGATCTATCAATGGTTATCCACTCTCAGCTTCTGGCAGTCAGAGGCTAGGGAACTCCAGAACATGGGGTTGCATCCCTGACCATCTTGGCTAATTGCCATTGATAGACCTATCCTCTATGAACTTACCTAGTTCTTTTTGAACCGCAGTATAATTTTGGCCTTCACAACATCCCCTGGCAATGAATTTCACAGGTAGACTGTGTGGTGTGAAGAAGTAGTTCCTTTTGTTTGTTTTAAACCTGCTGCCTCTTAATTTCATTGGATTATGCCAGTTCTTGTGTTATGAAAAGGAGTAAATAACACTTCCTTATTCACTTTCTTCACACCATTCATGATTTTATAGACCTCTTTTATATCCCTTTTAGTTGTCTTTTTTCCAAGCTGAACAGTCCCAGTCTTATTAACCTCTCCTCATATGGAAACTATTCCAGACCCTTAATAATTTTTATGCCCTTCTCTGTACCTTTTCCAATTCTAATATATATATATATTTTTAGATGGGGCACCCAGAACAGAAAGCAGTATTTAAGGTGTGGGTGTACCATGGATTTATATAGAGGCATTATGATATTTTCTGTCTTATTATCTATCCCTTTCCTAACGATTCCTAATGTTCTGTTAGCTCAGGGGTCGGCAACGTTCGGCACACGGTTTGCCAGGGTAAGCACCCTAGCGGGCCGGGCCAGTTTATTTACCTGCTGAC
>NW_020664419.1:15016292-15066391 GCF_002925995.2 Terrapene triunguis
GAACCTGCCGCGTCAGCAGGTAAATAAACTGGCCCGGCCCGCTAGGGTGCTTACCCTGGCGAGCCGCGTGCCGAACGTTGCCGACCCATGTGTTAGCTCTTTTGACTGCCACTGCACTTTGAGTGGTTGTTTTCAGAAAACTATCCACAATTACTAAAAAATCTTTCTTGGTAACAGCTAATTTAGATCCCATCATTTTATATGTATGGTTGGGATTATGTTTTCTAATGTGAATTACTTTGCATTTATCAACATTGAATTTCATCTGCCATTTTGCTGCCCAGTCACCCAGTTTTGTTTGATCCCTTTGTAACTTGTCATAGTCTGCTCTGGACTTAATTATCTTGAGTAATGTTGTATCGTGTGCAAATTTTGCCACCTCACTATTTACCCCTTTTTCCAGCTCATTTATGAATATGTTGAACAGCACTGGTCCCAGTACAGACCCCTGGGGCACTCCACTATTTATCTCCCTCCATCGTGAAAACTGATCATTTATTCATACCTTTGTTTCCTACTTTTTAACCAGTTACTGATCCATGAGAGGACCTTCCCTCTTATCCCACGACAGTTTAAGAGCCTTTCATGAGGGACATTGTCAAAGGCTTTCTGAAAGTCCAAGTACACTATATCCACTGGATCTCCCTTGTCCAGATGTTTGTTGACTCCCCTCAAAGAATTCTAGCAGATTGGTGAGGCATGATTTCGCATTACAAATGCCATGTTGATTCTTCTCCAACAAATCATGTTAATCTCTCTATCTGATAATTCTGTTCTTTACTAGGGTTTCAGCCAATTTACCTGGTACTGAAGTTAGGCTTATCAGCCTATACTTGCCATTATCACCTCTGTAGCCTTTTTTGAAAATTGGCATCACATTAGCTATCCTCAAGTCATCTAATACAGAATCTGATTTAAATGATGTGTTACATACCCCAGATAGTAGTTTTGTAATTTCATATCTGAGTGCCTTCAGAACTCTTTGGTGAATACCATCTGGTCCTGGAGACTTATTACTGTTTAATTTATCAATTTGTTCAAAAACCTCCTCTAACGGACACCTCAATCTGTGACAGTTCCTCAGATTGGTCACCTAAAAAGAATGGCTCAGGTGTGGGAACTTCCCTCACATCCTCTACAGTGAAGACCATGCAAAGAATTCATGTAGCTTCTACGCAATGGTCTCATCTTTCTTGAGTGTTCCTTTAGCACCTCGATCGTCCAGTGGCCCCACTGGTTGTTTGGCAGGCTTCCTGCTTCTGATGTACTTTAAAAAAAAAGTTGTTAGTTTTTGAGTTTTTGGCTAGTTACTTTTCCAATTCTTTTTTGGCCTGCCTAATTATACTTTTATACTTGACATGCCAGAGTTTATGCTTCTTTCTATTTTCCTCAGTAGGATTTAGCTTCCAATTTTTAAAGGATCCCTTTTTGCCTCTAATTACTTCTTTTACTTTCTTGTTTAGCCATGGTGGCACTTTTTTGGTCCTCTTACTTTTTTTTTTTTATTTGGGGTATACATTTAATTGGAGCCTCTGTTGTGGTGTTTTTAAAATGTTTCCATGCAGCTTGCAGGCATTTCACTTTTGTGACTATATCTTTTAATTTCTGTTTAACTAGCTTTCTCATTTTTGTGTAGTTCCCATCTCTGAAGTTAAATGCTACTGTGGTGGCTTCTTTGGTGTCCCGTCCCCCCATGCACACACATCCTGAAAAGCCTAAATAATTATACAAGCTGCCCATACTTCTGTCTTTATTCTGCCAAACTGGGCTGAAAATCTAGCAAGAACGGTTCTCTTATGAGATTTCTGGTGCTTACTGCTTGGGTTGCAACTAGTACAGGCTTTCTGGTGGCATTTTGGCACTTCAGCTTGTGGTCCTGGCCAGTCATGTAAAAAGGAATAACTGTTGGGATGGAGGAAAAGATACTGTCTGCAATTTAGAACTCAGAAGAAGGTTCTCTTTGATATAGTTATTATTTTATCTGAATCAGTTAGCCCCACATTTAATCTCAAGTTCCCCTCTTTAAACAAACTGCTCATTCAGTCTAGATGAATGGCTGGGAAGTCTGGCGGTGCTTAATAGTTTCCATTTCACTGTTGATTGATTTGACAGCACATGGCTGTAGGTGCTGTGTGAATTATCTCCCTTATGCTTAGCTTTAAAAAAAAAACACACGCACATTTCTTTTCTGTAGTCTCAAGCCCCCTTCACTGGGAGATTTAGTAGTAGAATTTGGATTCTTTTTTCCCCTTCCCATTGATTTTAAAATGACATTATCCTTTAGTACGTTTGAGACCTGGAACTCATGTTTCTCCAGTTATGGAATCTGATTCTCTAACTGGCTCCATAAATACACAAGTTTAACCCCACCCCCCTGTGACGGGGCTGCCCGTGGGAGCCAGCTGAGGTCACTCAATTAGGGTGAACTGCAAACAAAACGGGGCAGACAAACCCCAAACGCTGGTGGATATTCCAATACTTAGTTTACCAAGCCAGTACAGAACAGCTTCTATAGTACCTCACTGGTTACTCAGAAGTCCAAACAACGCAGTTCCCTTAAAGTACCCAGCCTCAGGCCTCCGTCCAGACACACACGTCAGATATGATGACGATTACTGAAAATCTTATCTCATCATATAAAAGAAAAGGTTCTTCCAACCCCAAAGGGTCAGCCACATACCCAGGTCCAATTATAACTTAGATCTTACCCAAAATACATGCTTATAGTCAATTCTTATTAACTAAACTAAACATTTTTAAAAAGAAAAGAGAGTGTTGGTTAAAAGATCAATATACATACAGACTTGAATTCAATTCTTGAGGTTCAGATAAATAGCAGAGATGAGCTTGTAGTTGCCAAAAGTCCTTTTAGAAATAGTCCATAGGTTATAGTCCAATGTCCATATTCAGGGTGGCTCCAGTCAATGACTGGGGATCTCAATCTTCGTGGCTTAAGGTTTACCCCTCTTGAAACCCAAAGCAGATCTGAGATGAAGCAGGATCGTGTCCCAGGGTTCTTATACATTTCCAACAACCTTTTGGCCTGAGAAAATAGGCTTAACTCTCCTGCTTCCAAACATCCTGGCAATTAGCACAGGATAATTTATCCATTAAACAGTTCAGATACAGGTTACCACAACCTTCAAAGAGACATATAGACAATAATACTATTTCACTCAAGTATTTTCCTAAATGTTAATATTCCTTTTTTGATCTTTGAATCAAACAAGACTTGTTTGCTTACATCACAAGACCTGAGCAAACACCTACCCTTCTACCTCTAACAATGCAGACTTGCATTTCAAAGCTCAATTCATTTACATATCTTCCTAACCAGTCTGTAAAGTTTGGCCATGGGTCAGGTCAGTCTGTGAGTTAATTAACTCTTTCTGGCCCTGTCATCTTTCAATGATATATTATATCACACTCATAACATCACCCCCCCCCCATCACCCCTATGTGGAGACAACTAGTATTGTGTTAAGATTATTTTTTTTTAATTTGGAGAAGTGAGGAATCTTCAATTTTCTTTATCCTGCAATTGTTTTCTAAGGTAGGTATATAGAGATAGCTGCATGAATAGCTTGCAGTTGGTGGGAAAGTCTTCACTGGGATCCATTAATGGCACTGAATGCAGAAGACATATTGGTGGCACCTGTATATGTCTAATCCTTTTTCATGGAGGACTAGGAAGATTATTTAGGCATGTGAACCTTCGCCTCCCTCATGGGCTTCTTTTTTCATCTATTATTTTCCACTTTCTTAATCTTAGGGTTTTTTGGGTACAGCATGGACAGCAGCAGATTCAGAGGAAAGAAAAACTTTTCAGCCTAGAAGGCAATCAATAGCTCTTCCAATCCCATTCATGCACAAATCATTAGAAGCCTTTCTGTTAAAATAAAATCTGGACATTTTCCTTATACAAACTCAAATGAAAAAGAGCAAACTGATAGCAGTTCTGGTGCCATTAATCTCATGACCAATATCAGTCGCTGGTGCCATTAGACCCATGATGTGAGTGTTAACAAATCATTTTATTGCTGGCAATTAAATATATACTGAGATGCCATATCAACCACTGCAGCTCAAAATTAGATAGAGAATAAGATGATAAGTTAACAGTAGGAGTTTGTTATCAACCACCTGATCGGAATGGACACCAAAACGAATGGCCAATAGCAGATATCCAAACCACTACCAAGGAGGAGACTAATAGTACATCCTTTAACCCTCAGCCCCTACTTTGATCACTGCATACAGTCCGATGATTTTTCCAGGGCCCCTTAAGGCTGTTGGCAGTGTCTTGGCTGCATTTCTTAGACTACTGTTTCTACCCAGCGCTCCAGCCTAAGAACCATTTTCTCGCCCGTTTCCTTACAGGAGTTTAGAATGTCATAGGACACAGAACTGGAAGGAATCTTTTGGGTCATCAGGTCCACTATCCTCCTATTGCTGGTTACCCTATCATATAATCATGACATTGTTATCACCAGGAGTTAAACCCAAGATCTCTAGAGCTAACACATGAGCATAGCCAGTAGAGCAGGTTGAAAGTTTTCCATCAAAACTGTTTTTCCATGGACAATTGGGTTTTTGATTAAAGGAAAATGTTCACAAAAAGTGTCTGCTTTCTGTGGAAAGATTCAACATTTTGTTGAATAACTAAATGTTTTCGGCCAAAAACTGAAAACATTATGGCTACAAACTTTGTGGATTTTGTTTTTTCAATTAAAGGTCAAAACTTTTTGTGGGGAAAAAAGAAGTTCTAACAGATCTACTCTACAGAAATAGGTAGAGTAGTGGCAGACTCATTCCCTTTGTGGATCAGACACAAATGAATAACACACATTGAACTTTGGGGTCTTCAAAATCCAGATATAAACCTAAACTTGGGCTCACCATGTCTAATATTCAATTCCAGTAACAGAGTTGATGGGAAAGGAAATCAGTGTGGAAAAATGTAAAGTAGGGTAGAGTAAAGAATAGAAACGAAAAATACTGAATGCAAAATACACCCTAAAAGGACATTTTATTCCAAATGAGCACCAGGAAAGAAGTTTGGTGTTCACAGAGAATAGAACTCTGACACCTTCAAAATGTAAGTAAAATCCAGGAGATAAATTCAGCTATTGAGTACAAGTAGTCTTATGACAGCATTTAAGTACTTCATAAAGGAAAAATCAAAGCATAACTCCAAAACGGGGAATAACTGGCTAGGTAGTAATATGGCTGAAAAGGTTCTGGAGGGTTATAATGGATTATAAATTGAATGTGTGCCAACCATGTAATGCAGTTGCAAAAAAGTCTAATATCATTCTGGGATGTATTAGCAGGAATGTTGTATATAAGACAGAGGAGTTAATTGGCCCACTCTACTTGGCATTAACAAGGCCTCAGCTGGAGTATTATGTCCAGTTTTGGGTGCCAGCCTTTAGGAAAGATGTGAATAAGTTGGAGAGAGTTTAGAAGAGAGCTACAAAAATGACAAAAGAAAACCTGACCTATGAAGAAAGGTTAAAAAAACCTGGCATATTCAGACTTGAGAAAAGAAGACTGAGGAGGGAGGGAACTGATAGTATTCATGTACATTAAGACTGTTTTAAAGAGGATGGTGAGCAATTGTTCTTCATACCCACTGAAGGTAGGATGAAAAGTAATGGGGATAATCTTCAGCAAGGGAGATTTAGGCTAGACATAAGGAAAAACTTTCTAACTATAAGGATAGTTAAGCACTGGAATAGGCTTCCAAGGGAGGTTGTGGAATCCCCATCACTGGAAGAAGAACTGATTAGTCAAAGACCTATCAGAATGGTCTATGTGTTATTGGTCCTGCCTCAGCACAAGGGGGTGGACTAGATGACCTCTTAAAGTCTTTTCCAGCCCTACATTTCTATGATTCTAAGGTTAGGTGAGGTCTTGTTTGGAATGCTGTGCTGAATTCTGTATTCCTACTACTACCCATAAGGATATAGAGGAAGAAGAGGTCCACTGGAGGACAAATTTAGTGACTTCGGGACTCCAGGAACTAGTCTTTACAGAATAAACAAGGAAACTGGGAGACATATCATTCCCCTCTGTTTTAACCCTGGACAAGCTGAGATGTGCACTAATGACCCTAACTGGCAGGTAACTTCATAATGAAGGAGCAGCAACACCGTCCCTCTGCGCAGTCACCACTTTGGGTTTTTATGGGTTTTGTGGGGGCATGGCTGCTCAGATGTGATGGCATGAGGAGGGAGCCAGTCTGGGAAACAAGCAGGAAAAATTGGAAGTCCTGGCACAATCAAGGAACTATGATGTGATTGGAATAACAGAAACTTGGTGGGGCAATTCACATGACTGGAGCATTGTCATGGATGGATATAAACATGGAAGGACAGGTACGGGAGGAAAGGTGGAGGAGTTGTATTGTATGTAAGAGAGCGGTATGATTGCTCAGAGCTCCAGTATGAAACTCGAAAAAAGCCTGTTGAGAGTCTTTGGGTTAAATTTAGAGGAGAGAGCAACAAGGGTGATGTTGTGGTGGGCGTGTGCTCTAGATCACCGGATCAGAAGGATGAGGTAGACAAGGCTTTCTATGGACAACTAAGTGAAGTTGCCAGATCACAGGCCCTGGTTCTAATGGGGGACTTCAATCACCCTGACATCTGCTGGGAGAGCAATACAGCAGTGCACAGATAACCCAGGAAGTTTTTGGAGAGTGTTGGGGACAACTTCCTGATACAAGTGCTGGAGGAACCAACTAGGGACCATGCAGAAAAGGACCTGGGGATTACAGTGGACAAGAAGCTGGATATAAATCAGCAGTGTGCCCTTGTTGCCAAGAAGGCCAACAGCATATTGGGCTGTATTAGTAGGAGCATTACCAGCAGATCGAGGCAAGTGATTATTCCCCTCTATTCGGCACTGGTGAGGCCACACCTGTAGTATTGCGTCAAGTTTTGGTCCCCCCCCTCCCCCCCACAGAAAGGATGTCGACAAATTGGAGAGAGTCCAGCCAAGGGCAATGAAAATGATCAGGCAGCTGGGGCACATGACCTACGAGGAGAGGCTGAGGGAACTGGGCTTATTTAGTCTGCAGAAGAGAAGAGTGAGGGGGGATTTGATAGCAGCCTTCAACTACCTGAAGGGGGGTTCCAAAAAGGATGAAGCTAGGCTGTTCTCAGTGGTTGCAGATGACAGAACAAGAAGCAATGGTCTCAAGTTGCAGTGGGGGAGGTCTAGGTTGGATATTAGGAAACACTATTTCACTAGGAGGGTGGTGAAGCACTGGAATGGGTTACCTAGGGAGGTGATGGAATCTCCATCCTTAGAGGTTTTTAAGGCCTGGCTTGACAAAACCCTGGCTGGGATGATTTAGTTGGGGTTGGTCCTGCTTTGAGCAGGTGATTGGACTCGATGACCTCCTGAGGTCTCTTCCAACCCTAATATTCTATGATTCTATGTGACATCATCCTATGACATACTTATGTGGAAACAACCACTGGGATTAGTGCTGATCCTGCAAACAGTCTCAGAAATTAGATTAAGGGTGGCTCTGGTTCACGCATGAGCAAGGAGGAATCCAGATTGCCAGAAGTAGAAGGCCATGGTGCACAGTGCGGGTCTTGTCCTGAGATTTCTTCAATTGCCCCACGGATCTCTGGAAATATATGCTTTTGGCAGGCCTTCTACTCCCTACACAATCCATTTCCCTGCTCACATGAATTGTCAGGAGTACCACAAGTGGCAGAGTTCTTAGTGTAATTTCACCTATCTGATGGGCTCTTCTTTGGCAGAGTATGTTATAGTGCTGTGTCTGTCTTCGCTGAAAAAACAGAGGCTTTGGTGGGTATCTCATTGAGGCAGGCATGGTTTGGAAAGTTACCTGCTAATCGTCTCTTAAGAGTGACTATAATTTAAGTGCAAAGTGTCATGAAATACATCTCAAAACCAACGCGGTCTTAAAGGAACCTAGGTAGTGTTCAAATAGCTGGACTGAGTGACTGAAAGCAGCCAATGGTAATAGAGTTTTAAAGAGTTACTTGATGGCTGAATTTACAAGGGAAGAATCATTGTGGGAATATGAACTGATGGTTAGGACAGACCAATGATTCATGATGCACTGTTTCCTTTTATCTCTATTTTCCAGTGTCAATTATTAATCCATTTTCAAAGTATATTTAGGGTGTCTTATTTAACTTCGGGTCACATTGCAAGGCAGTTTGCAGAAGCCTGCACCGGAAATAACACACACCAAGTCAAACTTAAATATCATTAACTTGGATGGGATATTATCTGGGTTCTGGGCTGTATTTGAAATTATTTGTTTTTAGATTTTTGGCACATTTCATGTATAAATACAATCCCTTTGTATTCTTTGTCTTCAAGCTTTAAGGCTGACCAAGATGACAGGAAAACTTTTCTAAGTGAGAGCTTTTAGCACAAACGTTTCTATCCTCAGCATTATATCCATTATATTAAAATAAGTGAAAAGTGCCATCCATAGCAATCTTTTCAAGAAAAAACCCTATATTTATGTTTCCTGGGAAATTGTGTTATTCAACGTGTGAACAGATATTGTTCATTGTTCTTTATTAAGTGTAATGTCACAGTGTGGTATCTGTATATATTTCTCAACTTGCCAAGGGCCAAAAGCAGGAGAATTAATTAATTTTGAGTATCAAAAATAGTAAACCAAAATAAACCATCTAAAGCAAAAATAATTTCTTTAGAGTTGGCATACAGTGACCACATGAAATTAACCTAATAAATAGAGGTTTAGCACCAGTTTACTAAATTGCTAAGGGCTGTGCTTAAAAACTCAAGGCATACAGTAAGATTACCAAAGATATTAATGAGCAGTTGAGAAATGTAATGGTACGATGTCTGAAGAGGAGGATGTTTCCATACACAATTTGTGTGGGACTAGATGGTGTATCGATGATACTTCCTTTGGATTCCCTGTACTGTATCAAAAGTCATCAAATGCAATGAAGGAATGTTTCATAAAGAGTAACAGGAAGGTCCATTGGGATTCTCATTGTAGGACTATCCTACTCACTTTGTCAAATGAATATGAAGTAAAGTAGAGCATAAAGGTGTTTGCAGCATGTAATTGTGATGAATAGCTCTTTCTTAACATTGATTACATTTATATCTTACAAGCTTTTTTGTAACCCATTATTCCTGCTCTGTACAGCAAGGCCTACCAACCACCGACCTACAGAAAGCTCTGTCTCCACTGGCTCGTCAGTCAGTAGTTTTGGCAGCGGATATAGCATGGATAGCGAAGGAAGCAGCAGCACCACAGGGGAGAACAATCTGTTTCCTATTCCAAGAATGTAAGGCTTTTTCTTTAATACACTGTATTGTCCTGACAATACTATGTACAGCACTTTGAGGCCTCAGGCTTCCTCATATGTCATTTCTTCCCAAGACTTGTGTTACACAGTATAACAGCTAATAGCATTTAACCAGATAGGACTCTTGTCAGAGTCCGTAATTGCATTTTCCACTCTTGCACAATTATAAATGTTCAAGCCCACTATACCCATGATTCTACAGAACAAACTAATCTCTGCAATCCAGGAGCAACCTCATCCTCATTCCTTTTTGTGCACATTTGTAGAGATGGGCTTGAGACACAAAGTGCAGATGGAGAGCAGAACTTCCGCCAAATTTGGGGATGTTCAATTTGGGTCTTTAATTTGGCCCCATTCTCGACACAGGTACTAACAGCAAAATTCAGATCCAAACCTCCCTAAAATTTAGGAATTTGAATTTGTATTTTTGGTTCGTCCCATGTCTGCATTATCATAGCAGTTTGAGGAAGACTTCTTCATCAAATCCCTTCTTTTGCCAATATAGGGGTATTCTCCACAGTCTGACAAGTTTCACCATCAGGAAGTTTATCCTTATTTTACAAGACTAAGCTTTATTATTATTAACCTTATCCATTACTTCTAGTTATACCCCTTGTATCATGCTAGATAATTTCTCTCCCCTTCTGATGTTAACACTCTTCAGGCGGAAATAGATCAATTGTTTTCAAAGTCTGTCTGGCCCATGAAACATTTGCTGATGGTCTTTGAAGAGCTAGCTGGTCACACCAGGCTGGCTATGCATATTGACCCTATTCGCTGCAGCACCTAATCCCACCACTGTGTGGTACTAAGAGTCGGTTAATGCTGCTAGGAAGAGTGCTGGCTATGGCTTGGCACCCTTTGGCCCTCTTCAGAGGGGAGTACAAAACATGGGGCTGTCTAAGGGCTGGTCCACACTAACCCCCCAGTTCAAACTAAGATACGCAACTTCAGCTACGTGAATAACGTAGCTGAAGTTGAAGTATCTTAGTTCAAACTACAAGGTACTTACCGCGGGTCCACACGCAGCAGGCAGGCTCCCCCGTCGACTCCGTGTACTCCTCTCGCGGAGCAGGAGTACCGGTGTCGACGGCGAGCACTTCTGGGATCGATTGCTTACCGCCGAACCCGGAGGTAAGTATAGACGTACCCTGAGACATAACAGCAACATGACTCCCATTGCTAGAGAGCTGTGTGGATGCTGAGCACCTCACTTCAGTAGAGAAATTCTGATTTCCTCCAGCTCTGACTCTGACCCCATGTTTCTAAATCAGACCCACCCTTTGGCCAGCCCCAGTGCTATCAGCCCAACACTGGGCTGGAACCACACTAATGTCTAATGAACCTTTTCAAGGAAATCTTCCTTTCCTTGGCCTTTTCCCAGCACACTCTGGTCAGTTCTTGCTCTGCCATCCTGAAATCTGATGCACAAGAGATGAAAGCAACTTTTTTAAAGGTTCTTGACATTATAAACGAAACAAAACCAATTTGTTCTCTAGAGTTTGTGACATTCCAAAGTGCTCATCCCTTGTTGAAATGTAGTGGAATGGCAAATGACTGTAACTTATTAGATGCTAACAAGGAAAAGAGCTCTCAATCTTACTTTTAAGTTTCCCCTTCAGCAGCTTAGGGGAAGGGGGAAATGATCTCAGGCAGTAAAGTTCCATCTGATTAATTTTTTATTGAATCTTTCACTCAACCTTGCTGTAGATTAAAACCAATTGTACTTCAGGGGAACAAAAATTATTTTTAATTGTATTTTACAACCCAGATGCATAATTAGTTTATAATGATTCCTAAAGATAAAATACAAGTCCATGGCATGTTAGGGAAGCCTGAGTTTTAAACCACTCTTATTTTGGGCCTAGTGCTGCTGGCCATTTGAATATCTAGCTAAGAAAAAAAAAATTAAAAAGTGATACTATGGGGATTATTTGATGAGGTAGCTAATTAGAAGCATGTCATTGCAGATGTTAGACATTGTTACAAATCTCAAGGGAAATTAATAATTATATAACAATAGAAGAAAGCATTTTATATAATCACTGCATTTGGTGGGTCATTTTTTTGCATCTCTCATTATCAAAATGCCAGCGCTTGTATGAAACTTCTGAAAATTACCAATGTCACTCAGACCAAACCCTGCTGGAGAATAGGGACCAGATTCTTCATTGCCCAATCCATTGTGTAGACTTTTACACCAGTGCAAAGAGGCGGGTGTGAAATGCTACTAAACTAGAATGGTAAATGACTACACAATTTGCAGGGAATCTGACCCTGGGCACTAATAATTCTCTACAGCATATTTGCCATACTTCGTAATAAAGTTCATCCCGAAAAAAGAAATACTTTGCTAGGCAATTAAACTGAATTCAAAATTCTGTTTAGTATTTACGTTTTCCCCATCAGATTTTTTTTATTTTATCACAGAGAAGGACCACTTCCTTCTGCAATGTGAAACTTAAGAGCCTGACCCTCAGCTGGTGTAGCTCAACACTGCTCCATTTGACTACAATGGAACAATTCCGATTTACACCAGTTGAGGATCTGGCACTACATCTCTATCACGGTATATTGTAAGGTCATCCATTGTAAATTGGAAGAGTCAATTCAAAATTGCAAAGTTTATTTTCTGGAGGATTGTAATTATGCCTCAAAGCATGTTGTGACTTGCTAGAATAGTTAAAGAGTAAACTGAAATAAACAACACAGGACCAGATACTGATCTCTGTTACTCTGTTATCTCTGTAACATAGATAAAAACCTGCCCATATTAACCAAATGAATAGAAGAAATAACTCTTCTTCTAAATCAAAGGAATTTTATCACACTGGGTAGCTGTCAAGATCAGACATAATAGATGAGATCAGAGTTATAGTGTCTCAATGATGAGTTGTTTATCATGCTCAATGAGTATGAAAGAGCCTTCCCATCCCAACCTGAATTGTAGTATCACAACAGTTATTAAAGAAATACTGTGATTGAGCAAAAACTTGTCTTACTGTACAAATCATAGTAATCTAATTCAAATATCTTGCTGAGGATGC
Source organism: Terrapene triunguis (assembly GCF_002925995.2). NCBI lineage: Eukaryota > Metazoa > Chordata > Testudines > Emydidae > Terrapene > Terrapene triunguis. Next base: position 15,028,684 of record NW_020664419.1, read on the forward strand.
CTGTTATGGTATAAGAGCACTGACTCATGAATGATGTGACCAAAAACATAAAGAGACAAAGTGGGTGAGGTAATATTTTTTACTGGACCCACTTCTGTTAGTGAGACAAGTTTTTGAGCTTACACAGAGCTCTTCTGCAGGTCTGGGAAATATAGCTAAATACAAAGCGAACCAGATTGTTCAGCATAAGTAGTTAATATATATCGTAAAGGCCCATGTAAGGTGAAGAGGCCCATTAACACTTCGCCAGTCATAGTGGGGGAAAGAGGGGAGGGAAGCTGGGGAAGAGGGGGGTTGTGTGTTATAGATTATTGTAATAGACCATAAATCCAGTATTTTTATTAAGTCCATGATTTTTTGTGTCTAACAACATTATGAATTTAAGCTCCCAGGCTCATCTTTTGAAGGTGTTGTGCAGGTTTCCTTTCAGGATGAGGACTGAGAGGTCGATATGAAGTGATCATTTTGTGAAAAGTGTGCACTCATGGGTGATATTGTGTTTTTTTCTTTTATATTTCTCTGTGTGAGTTCATTGGAGAATGTAGTGATAGTCTGGTTTCATCTACATAGTTGTTATTGGGCATATTCCCCCTCCTTTCTTCCCTATGACTGGAGAGCTGTTAATGGGCTACTTCACCTTGAATGGTTCCTTGAAATATATGTTAACTACTTATGCTAAACAATCTGTTCCACCCTGTATTTAGCTGTGGCACTCAGTACATTTCCCAGACCCGAAGAAGAGCTCTGTGTAAACTTGAAAGCTTCTTTCGCTCTCCAACAGAAGTTGGTCCAATAAAAGATATTACCTCACCTACTTTGTCTCCCTAATATCCTGCTAGTAACGTGGCTGCAACGACACTGCATCCGGTCAAGAGCTGTGATATATTAGAATATTACATGGGATAATGCTTATGTAACTAAGATCAGTTTCTGGACCTGTGTTATTTATTTCACCTTTCCCCTTAACCATAACAGACCGATTGGGAGAGTAGAATTTGATCAAGTAACAAGCTTTCCAAAGATGTGATTACAAGCTTCTGCAAAAAAGAATTTAGCATCTCTGAAGTCTCTTCCAGTTGGCAAAGGGAGACTTGCTGTTTACAGAAACAAGAAATTCTGCATGTCCAATCACATTCTCTGCAAAATTATTGCCTTTCCTGTTATTTATGAAAAATATTTGGCACCCTTGATTGTTTCTTCTCTTTTTGGACTGTACCAATGCCCTTTCTGTTTGAGGATTTCTTTTGTGCTTTGGTATCTTCTGTTCAAGGCTTCATTGACCGTTACAAAACTGCTTTTTTCAACAGAGGGAAGATGAGCCAGAATGGACAAGAATCAGTAAAGCAGTCAGGAGTGGGATTAACTGATGCAGAAGGTAAAATGAAATACAAACAACATTACAAAGAGGTGCCTGACAGTTTATACAAAAGAATAATTATTCTTTCAACTTTTCACGTTAAGAAGTATTAGCTGAATCTGTGTTTGTATTACAGTCTTAAGGCCTGACTCTGAGGGTCCTTGCTATACCCTAGCAATGTCAAAGGGCTTTAGTGTAAATGAGAATCAGATCTTAGCTGTTTATTTAAGGTCATTAAATAGCCATCTTGCAATGAATAACAATTCTCACACAGCAGTTCTCATTGCTTTTCATGCTACTGGAGTAAAAAGAAATGCTTAATGTAGTCTATGGAACTGATTCCATGCCCCCACTGAATTCAATAGAAAGACTCTCCACTAGGCACTGGATCAGGCTTTTCTTAGTACATTTCATGCTACCCACTAAATATAGGAAACATAATATGAGGTGGCTCCATCCAACATTAAGTTAAAATAAAGGGACTATCTTAACCTCCAGGCTGACTGCTGGTCTTGTACCCAGATGAAGCTCCTTGAGAATATTGGTTTGATGGGGAAGATCTTGGATTTTTTTATTTAAATCTATGAGGAAAGTTAATGTCCATGACAATGAGGACCATATGCCTATCAGTGCCTGTGAGGTTCCCCACACAGCTGTCCCAAAGTTGCTCAGACCACAAATATAACACCCCCACTATTCCTGCATGGGCATCTCTTCCCCAAATACCGACAGTAATCTCTAAAATGGGTCATGCTTTTGTGATGTACACCAATAGAATGAACTATCAAAGAACAGTGTTGGTGGGAATTAGCATGATATAGACAATGTCCATAAAATGGGGCGGGGGGAAATTAGAATTAGAGCTGGTTGGAAAATGGTGTTTTTCTGTGGAGAAATCATATTTTTGGTGAAAAATCAAAATCCCAAATATTTCGTCCAAAAACATATATTGCAGTTTTGAAATGCTGCTACAGTGCTTTATAGGAATTGTAGTTTGGATGTATCATGTTCCAATTCTCCTCTCTAGGCCAGGCTCCTTGGTCAGACTACATGATACATCAACATCTCCCTTCTGGGTGAAAAGAGAAGTTGCAACCATCATGGCAGTCATAGTGCATCATGGGACATGACGTCTAGCTGGGGAGCTTGTCCTCTATAGGAGAATGGGAGCAGAAAGTTTTTGTGGAAAAAAATTTAAGTCAAAGCCCCAATTTTTCATTGTAAGACAGTTTCAATGGAAAATTTTTGACCAGCCCTAACTAGAGTGAGTCCATGAAACTCATTTTCACTTGTGAGTATTAAGTCCCTACTTGAATCTGGGCCTGAAAGATTAGTACCCTGATCCCAGGTGCCACCTAAGATAAACACCAAAATCTGGAATGTTCACGGAAACAGCTTGTGTTTCAGTGTGTTATGCATATTTTTTATTTTCTAAACAATATTTTTAGAAGTGATTATATTAATATGATTGTAACTAGTGCTGCACAGCCTGGTAGGCTATTCTGTCAAGAGATTCCCACGCAAAAGATGTTTGCCCTTAAGACATTGAAGCTTTCCATTTTTTAATTCCCGCATTGTTGGTTTTTAGTCATCCTGTGCACTGTTTCCACTCTATGTGGTGATTAAAATTCAGAATCTGACTCTCCTCTCACTTACACTAGACTAAGGCTGTGTCTACATTACGGACCTTACAGCGACACAGCTGTATCGCTGCAGCTGCACCGTCATAAGGTTTCCTATGTAGCCATTCTATGCCGATGGAAGAGAGCTCTCCCTCCGGCATAAAAAAACTACCCCCAGTGACTGGCAAAAGTTCCCGCCAACATAGCGCTGTCCACACTGGCACTTTTGTTTGTGAAATTTATGTCATCCTTGACCAGCAAAAGTTTTGCTGACAAAAGTGCTAGTGTAGATAAAGCCTCAGTATAGCCAATAGAGTTACACTAGGTGTGAGAGAAGAATCAGGTCCTTAGATGGCGCTGGAACCAATCTGATGAGTTCTCGTTACTAGTACTCAGAGTAGTTCAGCAATCTGGTTCAACAGCTCCAAAGGCAGCTGTATCAAAATCGGCATGTCACATGTCACAAATGTCTTTAAACAAATGTAGGGATTCAGGGCACGCCTACACAGGGCCGCCGAGAGCGGGTTCGGGCCCCGGTGAAAATTTTTTTTCGGGCCCCCTGGCAAGGGCGGACCAGCTAAATAGCTGGGGAAACCGGGCCCCCTTCCGGACCACCGGGCCCCAGTAATTTGTACCGGCTTCCCCCCCCTCTCATCGGCCCTGGGTCTACACTACAGCGGGAATCGATGCTCTGAGATTGATCCACCTGTGGTTGATTTAGCGGGTCTAGTAAAGACCCACCAAATCAACTGCAGATCGCTCTCCAGTCAACCGCAGTACTCTACCCCCGATGAGAAGAGTAAGGTAAGTCGACAGGAGATTTTCTCCCGTCGACTCCCTGCGGTAACTCAACCTAAGGTACATCAACTCTTGCTATGTTATTCATGCGTAGGTAGCATAGGTCGACTTACCGCGGCAGCATATACATAGCCTTAGACTGAGAAAAGTGGTCTCATGTTTGGACAAGACAGACAGGAAACCCCTCCTCCTACCCCCCCCCATAAGGTTCAAGTCACAGATGGGATGCAGAGTATTAAAAAAAATACAGAGATGGGAGGAATAGGTTGCAAGGCTCCTCTCCAATTTTGCACAATCTTTGTAGGTAATTAAGATGTGCAAGTATGTGATTATTTACAAATCTGTACTTAGATGCCTAAATGACCAAAATTAAAGGTGTGTATATCGCTTTACAGGAAAATTTGGGCAGTTATCCACACCTCTAATTTTGCAGACAAAGAGAAAAAGAAGAGAAGAAACATTAAGATTAAAATGTTATCCTTAACATCCATAGCAGTAGAAGATTTATAAGTATAATTCTAATAAATATGATTCCCTGAATTATACTTAAGGTGAGTTTGATTTATTTTACCTTCACGGAATTAATGATGCCTTTGAGTGAGCTCAGTGAACCAAAGTACAATATAGGACAGGAATCAGATAAATAGTAAAGCTATGTACATTTGGGCTCACCTGAGATAGTCCCTCCTTCACATTGAATTCACATTCTATGTTTATATCCACTAACAGATGCCTTGAAACAAACCCTCAGGTCTTTACATCCTTTACCTTTAGAATGTTTGAAATCTAGATCCAGATTCTGATCCAAATTTTGTGACTTAGATCTGTTTCTAATATCCAGTAATACCAATTTTCTGAAGCAGTGCTTAATTAGTGCCTGGGCTGAGCCACATTACCTCTAGGCTTGGCTATTCATAGCCCCAGCAACTCTGGGCTTGCCATGTCAGTTAAGAAAGTAAAAATAACTGCTTGAGCCCTGGCACCTCTTTCATTACAAATTAAGCACGGCTCAGAAGGAAACAACCATTTAAAATAGACTAAGTTGTCATTCATAAATGTCTATGTTCATCTTGCTCGCTCTCTCTCTATTTAAATTTCATCCAATAAAAATATTAGGAAGGAAACACAGGACTTTAATAGAAAATTATCTATGGATATCTTACATAATGTGTGATGTGTATTTTAATACATGTGCATATAAAAATAATCAGTACTAGATGATAGTGGACTTGCTTAAATTTTTACTAGTGTCTGGATAGAATACAGTTTGATATTTGGTACAGGAGATCTAGACTTTAAAGAGGAACAACTGTAGCTTAGGGAGCAGGATATAAAAAAGCTGGTGGAGCAACACATTGAATAGGTTTTTTCTCCGACACATTTGTGAATTCCCCTAAAGTAAATAGGCAGCAAGAATACACTGATGGCACTGTAGCAGTCTCAGGGGACTAGATTCTGTGCTACACCTCCTGAGAGACACAACCCGAAGATAAGAGGAGGAGCCAAAGATAGCTTTAGCCACCTTTGCACCACTTGATTTCCAGGCTGCCATAGAGAACAAAACAGTCACCAGCATAAGTCAGGGCAGGCCTGGGAGCTGCTGTAACTCTTGACAGTCTGTCCTGAGTTGTCTATGGGGTCTGTGGCATTTCAGAATCCTTGTAGCACTGAGTACTATGACCACACCCCTTATGGCCGGACTTGTGAGAAGAGGCAGCATAGAGGTGTTTACGTTGGCACTAAGCCGATCCTGCACTGGGAGCATTCTCTGTTGGCTCTTTGCCACTCATAATGAACTAAGCAGCTGCTTTTATTTGTCGGGGTAAATTGAAACGAATGTGTGCATTCTCTCCTCAGAAGAGACCACTAATTCATTGGAGAGGAGTTGAGGAAGCAGACTTCGGACATCAACTGATAGTGTGAAAAGGAGGGAACTTACGTTAGAGCTAACGGTGTTTTGTTACCATGAATCAAAGATTTGATAATGATTAAACTGTCATGTAATGGTCCATGCAGGCAAAGATCTTGGTAGCCCTTTAAGTGGTAATATTTCACAAACATATTTTTGGCCCACATTTTCTTCAGGGTCTTACACTTTTCTTCAGCATTAGCCATGCATACCGTCTTGCTCCACCTCATTTTTTTGTCTTGAGCAAACCTATTTATTATGTCTGAGGCTGGAAAATTCCACTCTCCTTTCAGCTTTTCTCTTGCTTGGTGTTCATCTATAGAGGCAACACAAGAGTTTCATCTCGATGCCAATGGGTTATTGTGATTCTGAAAAGTGTTATCTCCCCTGGGAGTTTGGAAATAGCCAGATTCATTGTGTAAATACTGAATTGTTCGGTATATGTAAGGAGATGAGAGAGGGAGAATGCATAACCCTTCTTACTAACAAGAATAATTCCCAATTATCCCATGTGTCCTGAATTAAGGTTGTGTTTATTTTAGTTTAACAGAACTTTATATATTGTTTGCTACAACCGAATCCCAGCTCGGCTCCATATCTCTCTAGTAGCACATTGACTGACAACACACTCAGCCAGTGAAACACCAAACCCGTTCATCAGAAAGCTCACTGGCCAATTATGAATCTATGATTCTATGCTGTGACAGCTGATTCCAGCAGTTTCAAAAATTTACCTCTTATAAATTGACTCTGTAAAGCCCAGCCTGTATGGAACTCCTTTTGATGGTAATGTGAGTTCAATATATAAAGCACTTTCTGAAGAAGGTCCAGCGGCAGAGAGCTTAAGCTACAGCTGGAGTTCTGTCTAACTTCTCCACGGCAATTTTAGACTAGTATTCACAACTATCTAGGCTATTAGCAGCAGTTATTATGAGCTTCTCTGACAGTGATATACTTGCACTATTTGCTGCCTTCCAAAATGTCTCAAGCATCACAGGTATGTCAAACCATTACTAATGCAGTTTTTTTTCCTTTAAATTATGGTCTGGTCTTGCAAGTATTTTTCTTTAATCAATAGAAGCTTATAGTTACTATCCATATAACAATTGATTTGACCATAATGGATATTGATCCAAGACTTTAAAGAGAAAATGAGCCAACCAGAAGTGTTACCAACGCTATCTAGGTGTGATTGAATGGATATTTTTAGTTTTTAAATTCATCTCCAGGAATGCAGTGCAAGAGAAAATTGCCAAACCCTCTTAAGATCTTGCTTCAAGAGCCCTATGAGTCAAGAGACAGTGTTCATTTTAATAGTAGCAGGCTATGTGCTTATGGGCTTATTGTGGACTTACTTACACTGAGTCAATGGGACTATTTGTGGAATAAAACACTACTCAAAGTGAGTAAAGATGGCAGAATTTGGTGCTTAATCAGCAAGAGATCTATATATGAAATGAGGCGCTGCCTGTTTTCTGCAGTAAAGGCTTTTTTATTTTATTTTTTTTTTAAAAAGCTGCTATGCCTAGAATTTTTCAGCCTTCCGTGTTTTTTTTAAAACTGCCTTTTGATATAAAATCCCTATCATGCTTTGTGTCATCCAGTCCTAACTCACATCTACCATCTAGGGCTCCCAACAGCATAAGATTAATCAATGCCAGAAATATTTAAAAGAGAAAATATCAGCAAGGATGATCTCTGGCACTGAAAAATTGCTTTAGTGCTGGAAGAAGGTGGCATAGAGGAATAGAAAATAAGCAGGGAAAGTGCTGCAGTTTGTGTTGACTGATGTAGCGCTCCTCCTTTGCTTTCTGAAATTCTGCTTTTCATTACACAAGTTAAAGGGATCAGATATATTTTTAAATAGTGGGTGATTTAGAGGAAATGTTATTAGAGTACAGGACTAGGATCTAGGAAGTCTAAGATGCACTGCTGAATGTCATTTTATGGCTATGTGGACTTGAGCCAGTTCCTTATCCACTAAGGTTGACCAAATTTTTTCAATAAAAATTGTTTGTCAGTGAAAACTCCAGTTTTCAACTAAATGAAAAATTTCATTTCTGCTTTCTGTGGGAATTTTTTTTTTAATCTAAAAAGAATGCCTCAAATATTCAAATGCCTCAAAAACCAAAATACTTTGATTTGGATATGCTGCCAGAGTGCCTCCTGGGAGTAGCAGTTCAGTTGCCTCATATTCCCATTCTGCTCTATTGGCCTGGCTCCCCACCTGGACTACATCTCCCATGATGCACCATGGCATGGGATATCCATGATGCATGACTCCATGAGAGGAGACTATGATGAATTGTGGGAGAAAAAGTTGTACTGGGCTACTACTAATGCATTCTATGGATGTCTTTCTCCATTCACGAATGGCTTGCTATATATTTCTTCTTTGTTTTCTGCAGCCTTTTTTAATAGAGTCTTAGCAATTTTAACTGCTGATTTGGCTTTGCCATTTGATTGGCTATGGCATGATGTGGTATGACTAATTTGATTGGCAACGGTACAGATGTAATATTCAAATTCTGAGATAAATTGCTAAACTCACAGCAAGTAAACTGGAGTTCATTGTCTGAAACTACAGATTCTGGGATACCATTCATGCTGAAATGTTTAATAGCTTTCTTTGTGATGATCACTGAAGTAGTGTCTGACAGTTCGTGTAGTTTCTAGAAGTCTGAATACTAGTCTACCACAATGAGTTAGTTTGTGTGGTTTGCAATGAAAAAAATCCATTCCTACTTTGCTTTAAGGTCTCTTAAGAACACTGTATATTTTAATTGTCTTTTTGCTGCTTGACCTGCATTGCCCCATATGCCCATCAGGTCTCTGATACCCTTGGTCATTTTTGGCCAGTATACAGTGTTTGTTGTTTATAGGATCACTCTGGTGTATTCCTGAGTTTCTATTCTCAATGATCCAGTTATTATGATTCTACTGCCTTTATATAGGATGCTATATTGGACTCTCAGCTCATCTTGATAGTTTCAGTATTCCTGGGAGGCAGGTGGGGCTTCTCCCTTGGTGTCTGGCCATCCTGACAGAATGACAGATGCGAGCACTTGTAAATCTTGTCCTGTATAGTTTGTTGTCTTTTTCTTTCTTATGCAGTCATTTTAGTTTCTGATTTCATGTACCTGCAGCCGCCGCCTCACTTCTGACACCATGTTTAATAGTCAAGCATTAAAAGGGAGAGAGACAAGACAGGAACCTTTATTCCATCCTCCATATACACTCTGCTCCCTCATCAAGAACTTCCTGAATGTAGAGTTCTCTAAGAGTCTAGACTTCATCATACTACATTTCCGTCTATTGGGAAGCTATTTATCGTAACAAATGGAATTTATACTAAGGGTGAATTTGGACTAGAGGGCTGAGACTATAAGGAGAGAGGAATCTGAACTATGTTGGAAAGAGATATAGCGGATCCAAAGTACCTGGAGAAAGAAGTCCTTGTAGCTACTTTCTGTGGGCCCCAATTGTGCAACCTTTCTTCATAATGGTTGGTACTTACTCACAGTAAGTCAACTGAGCTACTTGTGTTAGTAAGTGCTCATCAACATGACTAAATGTTACCCAGTGTGACCTGGAGAATAAAATGCTCAACTCATCCCTAAGGCCCATTTTGCTCAAAGTCAAGTTGAAGGAATTACACATTTTGAGTAAAAGGTATATTAGTTTAACTCTGGGATTATGCTCCTCACTGACACCAAACTGAGTGTAGTTTAAAGGATGGGGAAGCAGGAAATGACATGCTAAAGAGAAATTTGCCTATTGAACATTCACACTGGTGAATGTGGATCTGAGTTTACAGACTATTGCCAAAGCTACTGTGAGGGAGTGTTTTATTTATCATTCATATAAATATATTGTTGTTGTGTTTTCCCAAGTTGATCATGTGTTCCCTTTTCCCCTAATAAAGTTGTCCTTATTTCATACACAAACTGAATATGTGCAAGTGGGGAAATAGTGCCTATTAAGGGTGCCCATGGAAGGTATTTAGTGATCCCAGAAATTCTGGGAGGGGGCTCGAACTAGAGGTGTTCGTTAGTTTTGGCACCCTAGCTGTTTGAACCCAGCCCTTGTTATTGCCAATAGCACCTGGCCAGAAGGCTTACATTACTAATCCTATATATTCTAATAGCTCACTTTCTTTCCTATAAAAAATTACCATGATCAGAGTAGGTTAACTGCTTAGTGTCATGACAAGGCATTAATTTAGATTATCAAATGTGTTGTAGAGTATCATAAAGTTTAATAAGCAATAAAGTAGTTAGAAATGGCAAGGTCAATATGAAGTGTTGCCAGTTAATGTTTGCCCATTATTCCAAAAGAAATTCAGTTAAGATTAAACTATAAAGTAAAATCATATGCTGAGGTTGCATGATTTCCATGCAAAAACATGCATTCCATGTGTGGACCGAAAAAGCCCAAAATATGAAACAATTGTAATGGGCCAGATCCTTTGTCTATATGGGGCCAGCTGGTGTAAATTCAACTTAATGGAGGTATGATTATATTACAGCAGCTTGTGCTATCTTTTCTTTGGTTAAAGTTTTATTACATTTGGTGAGTTATGCTAAATGATTAATTAAATAAAATACAGCTCTTTAAATCAAATCTAGGTCTTTTTATTTGGGAAACTGCTGTCTCTAGCAGAAAATGGAAAGAGTATCTGTATAAAGAGAACCAGTATTCCTTTTTCCTCTTTTAAAGATAAGATATCAGTAAGTATATTTTTTAAGTTACCGATAAACTACTTTTTGCAAGACCTTTTTCCCTTTCATTTGCAATACCAGATATTCAGATTCTTTCTTTCTTTCTTTCTTTCTTTCTTCTATGTTGATCAAATATATACATTTTTAATTAACAAATTTAAATAACTTTAGGCCCAACTTCGATATCAGTAGATGCTGTGGTATGTCAGTGTGTCAGTTTACCCCTTTATGTAACTGAAATTAAACCTGCTACTTCAAACAGTTGTCTAAACATAACTAGTGTTTCTGAAGGGTGAAATCCTGACCTCACTGAAATCAAGGGGATTTTTTCACAGTTTCAGTAGGGTCACAAATTTCACCCAAAGGGCTTTGAGTATTCTCAATAACCCATTATTATGTTATGTATTATCATGTGTTTATTTGCATTTTGTTGGGGCAGTACCACCTTTCCACAATATGGGCAGTAAAAGAGAAATGGACAGTGGGCTAGCTTATCTCCTCATGCCAGTGTAAACCAGAATTAACTCCACCTCAGGGCCGGTCTACAATGCGGGGAGGGCGGGGGGGATCGATCTAAGATACGCAACTTCAGCTATGCTATTAGCGTAGCTGAAGTTGAAGTACCTTGGTTCAACTTACCTGGCCGTCCTCACGGCAGCAAGTTGACCGCCGTGGCTCCTCCGTCGACTCTGCTTACTCCTCCTGCCAAGGTGGAGTACGGGCGTCGATTCGGGGATTGATTTATCACGTCTAGACGAGACGCGATAAATCGATCCCCGATAGATCGATTACTATCCGCGGCCTCAGGCAGTGGAGTTGCATCCGCCTAAAACTGGCATGAGAGGAAAATCAGGCCTGGAATGATTACCAAAGCGATGCTCTCAGATATTGTGACCAACACAGAACTATACACATAAAGTAACATTGGAGAAACCAGGAAAATTAAGTTAAAAACAGTTGGTCAATTGAGCAACTAAGTGGCTACAAATAATGCTGCAAGGGGAGAGATCTGGGTTATTGAACAACCAGGAGATCAGACTCCATAGCATTTACAGTAACTGTTTTATTTCATGACCAGCATTTTTGTCTTGCCCTCTCTGTGATCTCTCACTCCCTACATTCTCATTGATTTGTGGGTTTCAGAGCTTCAGTGTACTGCACTTAAATAAGCAAGGTTTCTTTAGCTCCTGACAGTTGTTTATACAAATGCAAGAAATCCTCTGCAGCACATTCCCATTGGAATTCTGATCACCCATCTTGTCCGACAGAGTTCTCTGAGATATACCATGTACTGTGTAATTTCTCGCCCCTGGGCTGATTTCAGTTCTGCCATCACTAGTTCTCTTAGAATTCCAGTGAGAGCGAAATAAAGGGCAAGATTTATTAACAATTTGAACTGACAATTTGTATAGTGCAGCGTGTTAGCAGCAGAAGCAAAGCCAACAATTCAAATTTAATTTAGGTAGCTGTAACCTCATAAACTTAGATTTGAGTTACGGACTCAACCTTGATTAAATAACTTCACAGGCCAATCCTTTGGGCTGAGTTATGTCATGTTCGGAATGTTCAGGCTCCTGGAATTAGATTGGCTCCAAGAAATCTATTTATATCTGGTGTTCCCTGTGCTATAAACAGTTCCCTGGTGTCGTGGGTTACAGTTAAAAAAAAACACCTTGTTTTAAACAAGAAGAGCAGGGTTAAGATGAACTAGCCCAAGCTGTGAGTGTGGGATTCTCCATTCATCAAGAGCACATTTTAGTTCCATGATCTTTTCTAGTCTGCAGAGTAAATTTCAGTCTTGTGACTCCTGGGCAGTGGATTCCAGAGCTCTTCAGTCAAATTAGGTTCCACCCCTGGAACTTGTGTGTCACTGCTGGTCTCACTTGTTCTCCGACAAAACTCCCAGTGACTTTTCATTTGTGCTAATCCACATAGCTGCTCCAGAATATCTGTATATGTACGATGAGAAAGAGTTGTAAGGGGGTAGGTTGTAGTGGTTAGTGATTTCACTGGGAGTTTTGCTTGTGTAGGAATTGAAGGATTTGGCCATTCATTCTTTCAGAGTTTGTATATCTAATTTGCTCAGACACTCTAATAATCCCTCTGCATAAAGAGGGCCTGATTTGGATTTTACACTGGTTTTATGCCAGTGTCAATCCATTAATTTTAAAGCATAGAGAATGCTATACCAGATCAAACACATGGTCCATCTAGTCCAGTATCCTGTCTCCAATGGTAGCCTGTACAAGAAGCAGCAGCAAGAAAAACTTAGTAGTCAGTTATGGGATAATCTACCACTGGAAAGTCTCCTTCATAGTAGAATGATAGAATCATTGAAATGTAGGAAGGGACCTCAGTAGGTCACCTAGTCCAGTTCCATGCATTGTATTATCTTGAATGTCCCTGACAGGTGTTTGTCTAACCTGTTCTTAAAAGCCTCCATGACAGAGAATCCACAACCTCCCTGGGTAATTTGTTATAGTGCTTAACTACCCATACAGTTAGGAAGTTTTTCTTAATGTCTAACCTAAATCTCTCTTACTGCAATTTAAGCCTATTACTTCTTATCCTGTCCTCAGTGGTTAAGGAGAATGATGTATAACCCTTCTCTATAACAGCCTTTTACATATTAGAAGACTGTTATCATGTCCCCCTTCAGTCCTCTCTTATCCAGACTAAACATACCAGGTGTTTTTCAATCTTTCTTCATAGGTAATGTTTTCTAGACCTTTCATCATTTTTGATCCTCTCCTCTGGATTTTCTCCACTTCATCCACATCTTTCCTGAAGTGTGGTGCCAAGAACTGGACACAATATTTAGAGATCAGTTTAAATCCTGAAGCATGAGCATTTATATTTCCTCCAAAAACAACTTTTTTTGAGTATTTCTAGTTATAATTCTTATTATGTATATAATTTTCAACTAGCCCTGTGAATTCTTCAAAGTTCTTGGACACTGTGGCAATGAGCTCCATTGTTGAATTATGTGAATTTCTTTGGAGCTAATCCTGATTAACCACAGTCTGAGATCAGAATCAGGCCTTAGTATTCAAAGAGTCACATGGGAAAGCATTTAGCAATCCAACAGCTGTTTCATGCTCTGTCTCAACCTCACTATATTATTAATTAATATTTGTGTGTGTTATTTGGTTAGCTGTGACAATATACGCAGTGCTGCACAAGATACTTAAATAAAGACAGTTTCTGTCTCAAAAAGCTTTGTTTACATGATAGACATTATAGAGGGTTAATATAAATTTGGCAGAAAGTAACTTTTAAGCACATTTCCTTTAGTTGACAAAAAATGCTAATCTGATTCAGTGTGCAGTTCTAAAACAACTGCTGTGCTCAACAGCAAGTGTAATTACCATTTGAGGTATTAAGTTCTGTAATTATTTTGTACTAATAAGAACCACAAGATAGTGTCAATCTATTTTTGTTAGGAAAAGCTCGAATTGGACAGCCCAAAACAAATGTTTTGTGAAAAATGTACTTTGGGAGGAATTTGGGGTCAACACTTTACTCTCCGTTACATACAGTACAACTCTATTGAAGTCAATATGGATGCAACTGTGTAGCAGAGAGCAGGTTTTATCTTATCAGTGATGAAAATTATAGTTGGTCACAAACCCAGTTTAACGATCAAAACTCAATTTAAGGATCAATTTCATATTAGGAGCTTGAGAATACGGTACCAATACTAGTCCAAATTCTGCTTTCATTACATTTGTATAGCCCGATTGCCTTACATGATATAACTCAAGATCTTGCCTTTAATTTCCAATAGTTGAAGTTTAAATGACAGTTCCAGTGGTGTAATGGCAAATCCAGCAGGAGTTTTATCTAAACCTCCAAAGTTTTTGAGGGGAACGTGCTTGACTATGGATGTGGTGGAGCATAGAAACCCCAAACTGGCCAGGAAAGAGTCAATGAACTGCTGTGGGCTCTATCACATGCACAGGTGCCAACTTTCCAATGTGCCCCCAGCTCTGCCCCAGGCCCCGCCCCAACTCCACCCCTTCCTCCAAGGCCCTGCCCCGCCTCTTCCCGCCCCTGCTCCACCCTCATCCTGCCTCTTCCAGCCTCATTCTGCCCCCTCCCCCCAGCGCGCTGTGCCCTCGCTCCTCCCCCTCCCTCCCATAGCCTCCTTCACGCCACAAAACAGCTCATCGTGCCAGGCAGGAGGCGTGGGGAGGGAAGGGGAGGCACTGATCAGTGGGGCCGCCGGCATGTGGCAAACACTTGGGGGGCAATGGGGGAGCTGATGGGGGGCTGCTGGTCTCCCGCGACTCTGCGCCTATGATCACATGTGCAGTAGGTGTCAGGCTTAGAGAAAGGAGTTAAAAGGGGACAGGAGAGCCCAGCTCAGGTGGGAGCTGGCTGGGAGGGAGTGCAGACTTCCAGCTCTCATGCTGTGAGACAATCCTGGCTGGGCCAGAAATTGACTAGTGACTGTTGCCTGCCAGAGCCTCCCTCAGGGAAGATAGGTCTGACATGGGACAGTTGTTCTGATTTGCTACCAGTGACTTTCCTGCTGTTGCTGGGCCGGACTGGCAGGCAGGCCCGGGTGGGGAGTGGGAGGGAGCCACTTCTCACACCACCCAAGCCTGGCTGCCAGTGCCAGGGACAGGCGCTGAGGGAGCCAGAAACATGCTGGGGGGAGAGGGGACAGCCGGGCTCTCTCTCAAGCAGCTGCTGCGCTGCACAGAACAGCAACCCGGAGTAGCCAGCATGAGAAGTGACTGGTCTGGCCCCTTCCGCTCCCCGCCTGGGCCCAGCTGCCAGGCACAAGGGCCGAGCGTGCTGGGGGGCAAGCGTAGTGGGAGAAAGACAGAGCCCCCTCCCCACCGCAGGTAACTCTGATGGAGTGGGGAGAGTGCGACAGGCCAAGCAGAAATTGGGTGGGGCACTTGACCCTGCATGCCCCTCATGTGTCGCCTCTGTCAGTTAGGATTGGTCAGAACTCTTATGTACAGATTTATGAACTCAAGGAGATGGGCTAAATTAGCCCTAATTGTGTCTTGCTTAACTTAACCATTTATGGTGTCATGTTCAGAGCTGCTTAGCACCAATGCAGCTCCCCTTGGAGAAGGGCATAAACCAAACACTAAACACCCACAACAAGAAGTTATTCTGTAGTTGCCCAATAAAGGGCTTCTTGAACCTCCATGTGCAGCATCTGTACAAGATTTGTTTCTGTTATTGGCCACTTTTTTCATTAAGGCTGATCAAATGAGATGCTCTGCTATAGTTATCATGGCACAGTGGAGTGAAATCTCCATTACAGTGCATGTTTACTGTGGAAAAGGCAGCTTGTGTTGTTACAGTATATACAGTATTACATCAAAAGGCATTATCTGTCTATGGCACTTATATGGTTCCCATTACTGTAGTATCTCAGTCTTCAATGTATTTATCCTCACAACACCTCTGTGAGATAGGGAAGTGCTGTTAACCCAATTTTACAGATGGGGAACTGATACATAAAGGTGCTTGGCCAAAGTCACACAAGACATCTGTGGAGAACCCAAATCCTAGACTAGTGGCCTGACCCCAGGACCATCTTTCATTCTCTGGTAATCTGCCATAGTGTAATGGCTTGCTGAAAAGGAGTGTAGATATGCTAGTGTCAGTAGTATGAATGAATACCAGATTTGATCCCTTCTTTAATTTTGAGGAAAATCTAAACTTCCCTACTTAATCATATCTGTCGGATAGCCTTGGGACTCCTTCCCCAACCTGGGAACTGCTGCCTTACTGTAGGATAGACCCAAAGTGGAACACTGAATACAAATACCTCTGAATTTGTGCCCAAGTCTATGGCACAGGCTGACTTCTAGTCATTAGTTGCCATGGCCCATAGTCCATGAGAAGAGGCAAGAGAAGAAGAAGCTTATGTTGCTTTTCTGTTACAAGGCTAAAAACACTGAGGCAGAACATGTGCTTGTCATAGCTGTGTGGCACAGCATTGCCATTATCATTTTTGCATAAGCTCATCAGGGTTAACATCTCATCCCATCCTATTCACCCTAACACACACACACAATATTAGAAGCCCTCTGGGAATCACGACCAAAGTTAGTGGTTATCTAAGAAATAAACAAACATGACTAACCATTTTCTATAAAGATATATTCATCTGCTTTTCTCTGCCCCCTGCAGCAAAACTCACCAGTGAACAAACAGGGCTTGCTTTTCTGCAGTAGTGCTAACTTGTTGATTGCACCACTGTTGTATTTAAAGATCTTTCCTTAAGGCAGCCTTTCTCTATTGTTGACAATAAAATGGATGGTCTCTGAAAGGAGCCTTTTGTGCCACTGTTTGGCTGCAAACAATTGGGGGATAATGCAAGGACTGCAAAGGAGATTTAATATCCTTTCAACCTTTCTAGAAGATTGGAGCTAAAAATGTACAATCAAAGCCTAAAGCAATAACAGAAAAATATTCTGAAAGTGGTGGTTCTGTCAGTTGGAAACAATGCACTTTCCCTGCCACGTAATCACATTTTATAGGAGTTCATCTCAGACTATGTGGTACTTATTCAATCATTCTAAACAGAGTTTGGTTAGGACTTTAAAACTAACCAGTAAGGCCTATTTTGTGTCCCCCCTCCCACTTCCCCACTCTGCTTTCTCCCAGATGGACACCTCTGTAATGACATCAATACAGTGTCTTTAGACAGCATCATCTTGGACTATGATCTTGGGGGATATCACTAGTTAAGCAAGGTCGGACCTAGGAGCATCACAAGCACCAACACACACCAAGAGATGGTGAAGGTGGTGATTTAATAGGTCATAGATATCCCTCATAGTCAGACTGATACCCAGGATGGTGTTAGGGGAGGCACGTTGTTTTGCTGGAGGTGCCATCTTGAAGGTAAGATTTAAACCAAGGTCCTGCCCACTGTTGGTTATTAAACATCTCATAGAACTTTTCATAATTATTGTGTCTTGGCCAGATTCCCACTCAAGTAATTACTGCTACTTAAAATTCCCCACAGCAGTTTCAAATAGATACAGTATTTTTTCTTCTCTTTTTGCTGTGTCTATCTACAGCACACAACATTTATACAGATATGGCCAGTCTCATCACAGGCTTTATAAATAAGGTATTGTAGAAAATGTCCGTGTGCTATAAAAGCAGAGACAATCTACTAGATCCTGCTCTTCGCTAGAATAGGAGGATGGTCTTGTGGGCAAAACAGTGACCAGAGGCTCAGAAGAGGTGGGTTCAATTCCAACTCTGCTGCTAGTTTTCTCCGTGACTGTAGGGGAGTATTCAGTAAGCTCTACTGTTAATATTCCCAGCTCTTGTATCCCAATACATGGCGTTTGCATCTAATAGTACACACATGCCCAGCAATTCAATATACTTGCTTAATATGTCTTGCAGCATATGTCTTGCAGCATTATCCAGAAGAGATACAGAATTTTGCAGCATGTGAACTGTCCTTTAGTGAAATGAAAGGTATTTCACACCCAGCTGAGAAGCCTCATATGGTATGTCTGCACTGCAATTAAAAACCTGCAGTTGGCCCATGCCAGATGACTCAGGCTGTCAGGACTTGGGCTGCGAGGCTGTTTAATTGCTGTGTAGATGTCCGGGCTCTAGACTGGAGCCCTGATTCTAGGACCCTCCCTGGTGGGAAGTTCCCAGAGCTCAGGCTGCAGCCTGAGCCAGAACACCTACACTGCAGTTGAACAGCCCATTAGCCCACACCCCGCAAGCCCTAGTCAGTGTCTAATTACCGTGTAGACATACCCTTAATTGCAGTGTAGACATTCAGGCTTGAGTTGCAGAGCTTGGACCCTCCCACTTCACAGGGTGCTAGAGCCTAGGCTCCAGCTCAAGCCAGAATGTCTACACTGCAATTAAGCCCAAGTCAACCCACGAGCTCAAGTCAGCTGGCAAGGGCCAGCCACAGGTTTTTAATTGCAGATTAGACCTACCCATAGTGTGTTCTGTCTGTCTGGTGCTCTGAAATAGTTAAGAAAAATGGAATCTGTTGCCATAGATGGAGCTGGTAGCCCTGTCTATCGTTGAGGTTGCCTGACACTTTCTTTTATAAGACCCCGTTTTCAGCTGCTTATAGCTGTGTGGAAAAAATAGGATGTGATCATGTAATTAATTATAATGAATATCCCCAAGGGAGGCGAATTAAGGTTGCACAGGCAATCTTAATTTTGGCATTTCCTAATTTAGGACAGAGGGTTTTTTAGCATAATTAATATTAATTATCACAGAAGAACTCAAGTTATGGATTACCAGTGAAATCCTTCAACTGACTTCTAGATTCCTAGATCAGGTGTGTTGGGCAGTATTGGGAGTACAGGTGTACATGATCCTGCATTAAATCTTGATCCTGCAAGGCACTGAGCACTCTGACCCCAGTCCAGCAAAGCACTTGAGCATGTGACTAACTCTAAGCATGAGTCATCCCATTGATTTCACATCCTTACAGTTAAGTGCCTTTACTAGATCAGGCGCAGAACACTCAGCACCGTGCAGGATCCAGCCAGTAATGAGGGCTGTTGGAGATTTACCCAGTTGCTCCTGCTCACTAGGTGGAATTAAGCCTAAGGGGATGTGATGCTGATCATTAGCTACAGAATTTTTATTCCACATCCCACTTCTATTTGATCCTGTCCGTCAGGGCCGCCGAAAGCGGGTTTGGGCCCTGGTGAAAAAAATTTTTGGGCTCCCTAGCAAGGGCGGACTGGCTAAACAGGGCCGGCGAGGGGTGGGGGGGGAAGCCGGGGAAGCTGGGCCCCGGGCCCCCTTCCGGACCGCTGGGCCTCGGTAATTTGTACCGGCATCCCCCCCCCCCTCGGCGGCCCTGCCTGTCCTCTTGAGGGTTAGGAGGGCCTCAGCATGCAGGGCACTTGAGACTTATCACTGCTCAATGCAGAGGATTGCACCTTCGCTTAATCTTACTTCCCCCCAAGACTTAAAGTGGCAAATAAGTTGCACAATATTTCACTGCAACTCTGCAAGCAGTTTCAAGATCAAGGCCATAGTCTCGCAGATCTAAGTGAGGTCCTTGACTGCCACCTTCTGTATTTGGATTCTTCCTTACCTGAAAGATGTGTAAAAGATTATCTAGCTACAGAACATCCTACTGGCTTCACACAATGAAGATACACAATGTTACAGCGAGAGATGGGCAAAAATATTGGGACGAATAGTTTATTTGCCCCCCAAAAAATGCAATTTTGTCAATCAGAAACCATTCACGAGTTTAACCTGAATTCACAAAATAGTTTCATCCATCTCTAGCTGTAACATCGTTTATCTGTTGCAGCCAGCCTGGGAAATTACAGCTCATGTGCTGCATCTCGGAACAGGTCGGAGCCCTTAGCTTGTAAACATTTAATGCTGTAAATACAAAAACCCAAATGGTCTCTTTATTCATCTACCCTTCTTAGCTCTCCATCTCCATGCAAGTTTGCATAAAAAGCAAAATGATCAGGGGGCAGATTCTCATTTGTACTATGCTCCTCTTTAAGGACCCTTAAAGGGAAACTTTTACTTGTCAGTGTGGGGCAAAGGTGTGGTGTACATGAAAATTCGGGCACAGAAGTTTATTGGTAGCTTATCCAAATAATTTCGAGTCTGCAAAACTGCGCTGGAAATCTCACAAGAATGGATTTCTTGGAGGATTTCAGACATGCCCAACACTGGAAATAGCTTTAAAACAGCTTTTGTTGTAGAGTGTTAACAAAAAAAAATTCAGTTTCAGTTTTTTTCTAGATAAAGATGGGAGTGGACTTGGGGGAGCGTCCACCTTTTCCCAAACCTCTTTGCTCATCCTTACGTTTAAAGCAAGATATAGCCATTCCTAGATAACCTGGGTGCCAGCAGGTTGGATGTAAACCTTTCAAGGATCCCAGTACTATTACAAAGACTTTCAAATGAACTGCTGACTAAGCTAGAAACAATTTCTTGAAGTCCACTGTGAAATGAATTAAATGTTCAGTGTCGCTATTAGAGCATTAATGGGGCACTGTATTCCACAGATGAAAAATAATGACCTTGCTAAGTGGCAAATGGGTGACAGAGTGTAAATGATGCATTCTCAGTCAAAAGCACAGATTAAAAAGTGAAGGCTTCAGACAGAAGGTTAACAACTTTTGAATAATTTTTACAAAGGGCAGTATATGAAATGAAGAATTAACCAGGGATGCTGGAGAAGGCGCTGAAATGCATACTGATGCCTCTACTCTAATTTATATGAAGGATAAATGCCAGCACTACTTTCTAAGGTCAAGCGTGTGTTTGCCAGTCAGAAACCAATTTTATAATGATCAAAAGTGTCACTGACACTTTCATTCAATATTAACTAAAAATTGTGATTGCTGGCTATGTGTGGCCATGATGAAAATTAAGAGGACTAATTCAAAGACTTTGGTCCTCTCAGGCACTCTTGTTTCAATCTGCTGTTTGATTTAAGCTGAGAAATGCTCTGATAGGTCATGGGGTTCAGGTACTATGCCTTTACTTTGGCATGTTGCTAAGCATCTCCTGTACAAGATGTGGTATGTATTTCACTATTAGTGACTAAAAAGGACAAGTTAAATGTTCAGCATTTTGCAGCAGGCAGACACCAGCTCTCAGGATTGGGCCCATAGGCTGTAGCTGAAGGTCACAGGTTTAAAGCATTTGCTGAGCTGCTGCAGCAACATAAAGGATTGCCCAGATGGTTCATGTCTACTTCTAGCAGTGATGAGTCTCAGAAACTGAGCCAGGCTTGAAATGGCATTTCTGCGTGGACTCTTGGATTGCACACAAGTTAAACAACCTATTTTCCGGCTTTCTATAGCACCTATGTGGGCCTGTGAAGTAAGGAACTGATGGGCAGGATCCCCTGGGAGGCTAATATGAAGGGGAAAGGAGTCCAGGAGAGCTGGCTGTATTTTAAAGAAGCCTTATTGAGGACACAGGAACAAACCATCCTGATGTGTAAAAAGAATAGCAAATATGGCAGGCGACCAGCTTGGCTTAACAGTGAAATCTTCGGTGAGCTTAAACACAAAAAGGAAGCTTAAAAGAAGTGGAAACTTGAACAGATGACTAGGGAGGAGTATACAAATATTGCTGGAGCATGCAAGGGTGTAATCAGGAAGGCCAAAGCACAATTGGAGTTACAGATAGCAAGGGATGTGAAGGGTAACAAGAAGGGTTTCTACAGGTATGTTAGCAACAAGAAGAAGGTCAGGGAAAGTGTGGGACCCTTACTGAATGGGGGAGGCAGCCTAGTGACAGATGATGTGGAAAAAGATAATGTACTCAATGCTTTTTTTGCCTCGGTCTTCACAGACAAGGTCAGCTCCCAGACTGCTGTACTGGTCAGCACAGTATGGGGAGGAGGTGAGCAGCTCTCAGTGGTGAAAGAACAGATTAAGGACTATTTAGAAAAGCTGGACATACACAAGTCCATGGAGCCAGATGCAATGCATCTGAGGGTGCTGAGGGAGTTGGCTGATGTGATTGCAGAGCCATTGGCCATTATTTTTGAAAACTCGTGGTGATCGGGATGGGGGGGTCCCGGATGATTGGAAAAAGGCAAATATAGTGCTCAACTTCAAAAAAGGGAAGAAGGAAAATCTGGGGAACTACAGACTGGTAAACCTCACCTCAGTCCCCTGGAAAAATCATGGAGCAGGTCCTCAAGGAATCCATTTTGAAGCACTTGGAGGAGAGGAAGGTGATCAGGAACAGTGAACATGGATTCACCAAGGGCAAGTCATCCCTGACCAACCTGATTGCCTTTTATGATGACATAACTGGCTCTGTGGATATGGGGAAAGTGGTGGACATGATATACCTTGACTTTAGCAAAGCTTTTGATATGGTCTCCCACAGTATTCTTGCCAGCAAGTTAAAGAAGTATGGATTGGATGAATGGACTATAAGGTGGATAGAAAGCTGGCTAGATCATCGGGCTCAACAGGTAGTGATCAACGGCTCCATGTCTAGTTGGAAGCCAGTGTCAAGCGGAGTGCCCCATGGGTCGGTCCTGGGGCCGGTTTTGTTCAACATCTTCATTAATAATCTGGATGATGGGATGGATTGCACCCTCAGCAAGTTCACGGATGACACTAAGCTGGGGGGAGAGGTAGATACGCTGGAGTTACCTAGACAAATTGGAGGATTGGGCCAAAAGAAATCGATGAGGTTCAACAAGGACAAGTGCAGAGTCCTGCACTTAGGACGGAAGAATCCCATGCACTGCTACTGACTGGCTAAGCGGCACTTCTGCAGAAAAGGACCTGGGGATTACATTGGACAAGAAGCCAAATATGAGTCAACAGTGTTCCCTTGTTGCCAAGAAGGCTAACGGCATATTGGGCTGCATTAGTAGGAGCATTGCCAGCAGTTCGAGGGAAGTGATTATTCCCCTCTATTCGGCACTGGTGAGGCCACATCTGGAGTATTGCATTCAGTTTTGGGCCCCGCACTACAGAAAGGAAGTGGACAAATTGGAGAGAGTCCAGCGGAGGGCAACGAAAATGATTAGGGGCACGTGACTTATGAGGAGAGGCTGAGGGAACTGGGCTTATTTAGTCTGCAGAAGAGAAGAGTAAGGGGGGATTTGATAGCAGCCTTCAACTACCTGAAGGGGGGTTCCAAAGAGGATGGAACTAGACTGTTCTCAGTGGTGGCAGATGACAGAACAATGAGCAATGGTTTCAAGTTGCAGTGGGGGAGGTCTAGGTTGGATATTAGGAAAACCTGTTTCACTATGAAGGTGGTGAAGCACTGGAATGGGTTACCTAGGGAGGTGGTGGAATCTCCATCCTTAGAGGTTTTTAAGGCCCGGCTTGACAAAGCCGTGGCTGGGATGATTTAGTTGGGGTTGGTCTTGCTTTGCGCAGGGGGTTGGACTGGATGATCTACTGAGGTCTCTTCCAACCCTAATCTTCTATGATTCTATGTTTCTAAGTTCAGCAGGACCATCTAGCACAAATCTTGCGTTTCTTTAGAATTAGCGTCTAGCTTGCCCTGACTAACCGTAAATTACTTATATTACAGAGTATCCAGGGGTGGCGAGTTATATGGGCCCGTGGTGCCCGTGCTCCAGGAATATTCAGGGTCGGGGGTTCTGCTCCACCAATGTTCGGTCCGGGTCTCTCCCCCGGCCCTGCCTGCCGCCCCTACGTGCCTCCCCTGGAGTATCTCCCGTCCTCGCCTGCTGCCCCAGGCAATTTAAAAGGGCCCCTGGCCGCTGCCGCCACCACCTGCAGCACAGTGGGGCTAGGGTGGCTTCCTGCCCACTCTCGCTCCGCACCGCTCCCAGAAGTGACCAGCACGTCCCTGTGGCCCTGGGTGGGGGGGTGTCTCTGCATGCTGCCCCTGCCCCAAACACCGACTTCGCAGCTCCCATTGGCCGGGAGCTGCAGCCAATGGGAGCTGCGGAGACAGTGCTTGCGGGTGGCGGCGCGCGGAGACCCCCTGACCCCCCTACCTAGGAGCTGCTGCCAGAGGGATGTGCAGGTTTCTTTTGGGAGCTGCCTGAGGTAAGCACCACACCCCTCACCCTCTTCTGCACCCCAACCCCCTGCCCCAGCCCAGAGCCTGCACCCCACACCCAAACTCCCTCCCAGAGCCTGCTCCCCACACCCTCTCTTGCACCCCAACCTCCTGCCCCAGCCTGCACCCCAAACTCCCTCCCAGAGCCTGCACCCCTCCCGCACCCAAACTCCCTCCCAGAGCCTTAGGCTGGTGTGTGTGTGTCACCCCTGAGAGTATCGTTTAGAAGTTTCAATGATTTTGAACACCAACATTAAAGGGCACAGAAAACAGGCTCTCAGCACCTTCTGAAAATGGGGCGTAATCGTCAGTGAGGGCAGAAGGAGGCTGCAGTGTGGAAGTCTGCAGTCACTCTTTGGGCTTAGAGAGGGAAAGGAGGAAAGCAGAAGCCTTGGGATCCTGGTTCTGAGGGAAGGGTTTACCCAGAAAAGTGGTGGATAAGGAAGCCTGATAGACACAGGGTAGAAAGCTGACCAGAGAAATAGTATCAAGTTTTGGGATGGAGCAGATGTTGGCTGCTGATTGTAGGGTTCCTGGGCCCACATCCCCCTACCAACCACTGAGGAAGTGGCACAGTCTCGTCAGTAGAACAAAAAACAGCCTGAGACAGATCGTCCAGTGAGACTTTGATACCCCGGAAGGGGAAAACTATAGTGTTCTGGCCAGAGAACCAAGCCACAAAGAAGGAGCACTGCAACTCCTGGAGTGTGAAAGGGGACACAGCATGAGTAAGAGAAGAAGCAGGCATGAGACTGGGAGGAGCTATTCCCCAGAAGCAACTCCAAGGAGGTTTTTCAGTGGTAAGCAGAGAACCCCATTATAGGCCCTTTAAGAGTCTCTGTGGTTGTTCTGGTGAAGATGGAAATATAGAACTGAGGTCATGATGCTTGTGGTCATTAGAGGTTTCATGCCCCCATTTCATAAGGCATAATCTCTGTCCTGGCCAAATTCCAAATCAGGCAATTAATTCGGCCTTCCGAAATTTCCTTTGCATTTTTAGTTGTAAACAGTCTTCTCTCTCACTTCCTGCCCTGTTAAACAACGGCTACATCAACTACAGCTATGGCTGAACCATACTGGGGAATGATAGTGATCCCTACAACAGTTTGTTACATTTCATCAATACTTTGGGATTTTTTGTGATGTAAAGTAAGGTAGCTTATTAATAACTTTCATTAAACAGAGGAAAGAAAGAAAGAAAGAAGCAATATTCCAGCCCCAAATGTTCAAGAATCATGAGACTGGCTTAAAAATCATGAGATAAAACTTTTATTTTTGTCTTTTTTCTGAGGATTTTAGGGTACACTTGGTTCACATTTTCATGCTTTTCACAACTAAAAACTTACTTTTTCAATTGAAAGTTGAGATTCTCATACCTCCAGGACTGAGGCTTTAAGTAAAACAGCAAATATCACAGACTCATGAATAAATCACAAAAGTTGGCAACACTGAGATTTGGATTCCAAGGCTTTGGAGAAGTCTTGTGATGTTGTGACAATGGTTTCGCTGCTCTGCACAGCACTATTCCCTGCAGATAGACTTGCCGGGATTGATACAGCCTAGCTCTTTCTAAGGCTATGTCTACACTACAGCCGGGATTGATCCACCAGCAAGCGATTTAGCGGGTCTAGTGAAGACCCGCCAAATCGACAGCAGATCGCTCTCCAGACGAGAAGAGTAAGGTAAGTCGATGGGAGAAACTCTCCCGTTGACCCCCCGCAGTGTAGACACCGCGATAACTCGACCTAAGGTACGTAGCTGGAGTTGCTTAGCTTAGGTCGACTTACCGTGGTAGTGTAGACATAGCCTAAGTCATTTTATGATTACTACTGAGCAGTTGCATGGTGACCTAGTCTGTTGGATTGAGGTTCACTTACTCAGCAGATGGGTCTAACAAATATTTACTAAGGCAAAACACTCAGAGGAGTGAAGCACTCATGAGCAGGAAGCCCATCAGGATGATCTCATCACAGTTGCCTCTAGCACCTATTAATACAGCTTCAGCCTCCCTTTGTTACACAAACTTATTTATAACT
This sequence comes from Terrapene triunguis, assembly GCF_002925995.2. Lineage (NCBI taxonomy): Eukaryota > Metazoa > Chordata > Testudines > Emydidae > Terrapene > Terrapene triunguis. Next base: position 15,054,660 of record NW_020664419.1, read on the forward strand.
TTTTGTTATCTTTTCTTACCCATATATACTAATATTAACTCTTCTCCCTCATCAGTACAGGCTTAGTTTAGTTCAAATTGGTCTTTTGTAGTTTTTTAGTTACTTTATCTTTTCTTGTTCTCACAGACATTATTACTTTGCAGTTTCTTATATATATGCAGTTCTACTTATGCTTACTCTGTGAAATGGTGTCAGAACAGACGCTTGACATCCACAGCAAGCTTCTGCAGGCCTAAATATGACTTTCCTCCTAACACAGTCACTAATATCATGGCTTCTACTAGGCCTGTTCTGCCAGGGGGCAGTGAGGGACTTTTAGATCATTTGCAGAAGCTAGCGCTGTCCTTGCAGAAGGTCTTTGCCACCATAGCTCTGGGAGGTCCCAGCCTATTGGATCTGGATGCAAATAATCGGGAGTCCTCTGCCCCGCTAAAATCCATGATTTCCAAATCTATCATCCTTGAGGAATGTTTCTGCCTCTGTGCTCCCCTCCTACAGTTTCTCTCTAGCATCAAGTGATCTTGCTTATAGTAACTTTAGAGATGTAGAAATGAGGTGTATGGTCCTTTTTATCTTCCTACCAAAATGTTACAATCTGCAGTATTAGGCCTGATTCTGATATCACACGTGTCCACTGATATAACTCTATTCACTTCAATGGAGTCACTCCAGATTTATACCAGTGTAAGTGAGATCAGATGTAGACCCACTGTTATTTTTCCCTTCAGATTTTTCTTTCATACATAGGTCTTCAGCACAGGTAAGATCTAGCGTTGTTGTTGGGTTGCTGTTTTTTATTCCCCTGACCCCTTATTATTTCCTGATGCTCTAAATGTTTATGCAAGATGTTTTTGTTCAAGTATATCCCTGTAGACTTTATGCATATAAATGAATTCAAAAGTGCAATGAAATCTGAGATTTAGAATGCACCTATTATAGCAGCTACATGGCACCAGTGGTGCATAGATGAAAAATAACGGTGCTAGTAAGTGCCAAATGAGAGCCAAAATGTAAATTATGTGTTAATCAAAAGCACAGGTTTAAAAACTTCAGACAGAAGGGTAACTACCTTAAAGTAGTTTTTACAAAGAGCTATACAGAAAATGAAGAATTAACGGGGCAGAGATGGAAACAACTTTAGAAAGCACATCCACAACAACTGTGAATAACCTCTCCTGTGTATCATCACAAAGTGTGGACATTACTGTATTCTGCTAGAAATTGACTATTCTCCACTGACTCTCTGTTCAGTCTCATCCCTTCCAAGAAAAATTTGAAGTAATAGATTTACAGTTTGGGATGAGTTGGTTCCACATTCATTGTGATGAATGGAACATGCTCCTCCTTCCCTGAACTACAGGCCAAATTATGCTCTCATGTAGGTGCACCTCATTAGTAATTGCATGTGTCCATTTGAGGGCAGAATTTTGCCACATGTCCCACAGCCAGCCACAATATGATACCGGCAACACTGGAAGGTAGACTTAGATTTCTTGAAGTCTATTATGTTTTTCTAATACAAAGAGTTTTGCTAGACTCATCCATAGCTATTACTGCTCTTATCAATACATTAAACTGTCTATTCTGTGGACCAGATTCTCATGATCTTACTTACACAGACTATTATTTATTTACTTGTTTATATTACAGTAGTGCCCAGAAGCCCTAGTCTAGGATCCTTGTGCTAGGTACTGTACAAACACAGAAGGTCACACTGAAGTCAGTGGGACTAGTCATAAAGTGCTATACACGGCTGTTACTCTAACAGCATCATCTGTTTTTCACTTGAAGGAACCATGCAGCAGCAACTGCTCCGGTGCGCTACACTATGTCGTACATATCCCAAACGAGAGCTCCAGAGGTGCGTCAACACAACTTCAAGAGAGCACCTCCATTTTATTGAATAGGCTGGCAACTACTATAGAGATCTGAGGGCCACTTTATGCCCTTAGATGTTGAGCCTCTTGTAGTTGAGAGTGAGGTGGGACGTTACACTCTCCTTCTTAAAACTTTAACTTATGGCCCCCAGTGGCTAACAAGAAATGAAACTGCACCTAGTGCGTGTCATTTAACAATACTAAAGTACTGCATTAGCTTGTGTATGCCTATAGATACATTCATGCGTCCTTTTCTCTTCCCCTTACCCTCTCACAACAAAAAGCTGTAAATAGCTACATATCTAAATGTGTGTAAAGTGCATTTGTATGGGTTTTTTAAATGACTGTAGCAATTCGAGCTGTGAATAATGTGTGAAATGAAACAACCTGTTCCACTGCACACAAAATATAAGCAATGCTGTGTTCTCTGTGTAGCACATGCAGTCAGGCATTGTTCAGTTTAACTGAAATGAAAGCATATCACAGATAGTACAGATACAAATATGCATACACTTTAGGCAAATCCCTGAAATGCACAGGCACAGTATGAGGAGTTTTAGGACAGAGGGCGAGCATCAAAAATACTGACTTCCTTTGCCTTTAAACGGCTAAGTCAGAAAACCTCAGTGGTGTTCTAACACAGTTTTATTTGTGAAGATTTTCAAAAGTGGATGCTTAAAGTTGGACACTTAAGTCCATATTTAGGAGTCTTAATAAGTGACCTGACTATCAAAAGTGTTGCGCTCCCAGCAGCTCCCACTGAAGTCACCATTTTTGAAAATCAGGCCATCTATCTAATTACCTAAATAAGGATTTAGCTGTCTCACTTTAAATATTCACTTTTTAAGATTTTGGCCTCAGTATTTTCTTCAGTTCATACCTAAACATGATTGGAGACAAATGAAATTTGACCACACAATGCTGATGTCACTTTAAAATCATCTCTATGATGAAGCAAGAGGGTGGGGAGGGGGGAGTATTTCAGTGTTGTGTAGCACAGAGCTCTTTGCGAATGTCAGTATGATACACCTCATTTTGTTTTTGTGGACAGGCAGGGCTGGCTGTGGTTATGTAAATACATTTTGTCTTTTTCTCACTTTGATCCCCCAAGTGGATAAAGTATGAAATTTCCTAAACTGGAATTTCTCTCTAATGGCAGTAGTGATCACAGGGACTGGGTTTTCAATCTAATGTTAAGGCAATTTGCTTGGTATCTTTCATCCCCCCCTTTGTGTTTTACACTATAGCACTTATGTTGCTCTCATCATATAACAGTGCATTCCACATTACATTAATGTAGGTTTCCAGGCTTCCAGCTGTGTGGTTTTTTGTTTTGTTTTATTTTTTTTTATATTTCCACCTACAGAATATTCTATCCAATTAATTCTATTCTCTTCTATTTGGCTTCACAGAGTTGGGGGATGGATAAACCCAATTTGCCAGATTTCTTTCCTACAATTTATTATCTAGTGCTTTTTCTACTCTAGTTTTAAGTGTCTGAAGCAATGGGCTTTCTACCAATTTCCTTGGCAAACTATCCCAATGTCTACTATCTATTTTCTACCTTAGACTAAAGTGGTAATATTGCACCTGATCGAAAGCTCACTGAATTTAATAAAAGTCTTTGCATTGACTTCAGTCATCTTAGGTTCAGGTCCATTGTGCTCTCATTGTACTATAATATAATCCAGATTGATATTAACTCATTTGTTCAGGTTTCCAGTAGTTAAACCAGAATGTGTAAATTCCTGGGAGTTCAGTAGTTGCTATGAGCAAAGAGCAGGGCCGGCTCTGGCTTTTTGGCCGCCCCAAGTAAAAAAAACCAACAACAACAACAACAACAAAAAACGGGGCGGCCAGAACGGCAAAGCAAAAACAAAAACAAAAAAAACCTGCGGCGCGGGTGCAGAGGGACTGGCTGGGGGGGGGGGGGGGGAGGGGGCGGGCGGGGGGGGGCGGGGGGGGGGCGGGCGGGGCCCCCCCGGGGGGGGGGGGGGGGGGGGGGGGGGGGGGGAGCAGCTGTGCCACCCTAGGATTGGGCGGAATGCCGCCTCCAACAATCTGCCGCCCCAAGCACCAGCTTGCTCAGCTGGTGCCTGGAGCCGGCCCTGGCAAAGAGGGTAACCAAATTCGCTATAGGCTGCTCAAGAAATGCAAATCTTTGTTCATGCCTTTCCTTGGCCACTGAGATCAGAGTATATAAGGATCCTGCATTATTTTGGCCAAGACAGCAAAATCTGACTCAGGAAGGGGTTTGACAGTCAGAACTGCAGTTACACTTATGGATAAACTTGCAATCAAGGTGAAAAGGAATGAGAAATTTGCTTGGTTGGAGAAGGGAGGAAAACAGATTTTCAAATGATCATAAACTGAGCAAGAACCTAAGCAGTTTCTCTATAGCTGCCGTCTTTCTATTGTATAAGTAAGAAACACTTTGTGTACTCTCCTTTATATAACAGAATGGAAAAAGAGCTTGCAGACTCACTTGTCCTACTTTCACAGAAGGCTGATGCTATTGTCTTCTTGTAGTGAAGTTATAGCAAATGCAGGTTTTTAATGGGAGCTTGCAGATTTGCTCTTTCTCTAGCAAAACGTTTTCGTAGGCTACAGCTACACTACAGAGCTTACAGCGGTGCAGCTACACTGATGCTGAATAAGCCACACCCCTGAGCGACATAAGTTACAGCAACCTGGGTGCCAGTATAGACAGCGCTATGTCGGCAGCAGAGTTTCTCCCACTGACAGAGCTACCACCACTCATCGGGGCTGGAGTATTTAAGCCGAGGGGAGAGCTCTCTCCCATCAGCTTAGAGTGTCTGCACTAGCAGCTATAAGCTCTGAATTGTAGCCATAGCCTTAGTCACACCCCCGAGCGACATAACTTATAGTGACGTAAGCTTAGTGTGTCCATAGCTTTAGTAAAACTAATAGAATGGGACCATCCTAAGGCTTAATGTGCATTATATTAATCAGGGTTTGGGTGGCAGTGTATATATGACATTAAATGGTTTCCTTCTTATTATTTGAGCTACTGCCCATAGAAAAGCCAGGGCAATGTGTGCCTTCCATCATCAGAATTCATTTTAGCTGTGCTGATGCAGACAATCGTTTATGGGGCTGTATCTGATATATCCCTTTATATAAGGTGATGTGAAAGTAATGAGAAGTTTGAACCAAGCTTAATCAGAATATCGCAGTGCAATATTCATCAACATTTATTGTGTGATTAAAGGTATGGAAAGTTATTGCTGTGATTAAAGGTATGGAAAGTTATAAAGCTATTTTAAGAAATTCATTGAGACTCTAAATCTAAGCTTGTGTGTCTTGAAATTTGAATGAAGTGTACAGTAGGTGTTACCAGAATAGTTCATATTAGAGCATGAGGGGACAGATCCTCAAAGTATTTAGGTGCCTAAAGAAAAGATAAACCCTAAATGGGATTTTCAAAAGCACCAAAGTGAATTAGGCACTTAACTCCCATAGGTTGACTCATTTTGGTGCTTTTGAAAATCCCACATGATGCTTATCTCCAACTTCAGATGCCTAAATACATTTGGAATATGGGCCTTACTCCCTCTTCAGAACAAAGGGGAAACTGGGGAAGGATTGCGACTGTGTGTTACAATTTGTTCTCTGGTTAGCTGCTAAGGTGGTGCAGTTATGTGTTGCCCTGAACTCAGGGAAGCTTGTTAGTCTACAGCCTAGCTGTATGGTAGACAACAAATCCATAAACCCACACATCTTAGCTATGTTCTGTAGAGCTGTTAAATATCTCTTAGTGGGACATTTCAATGCCAAACAAAACCGGCAACAACCATTTAAAATATTCTGAGACTGCAGAGAAGCTTGGATTTGACTCCAGCCAAGGTATGAAATGAGATTATCATTGTAGCTCTTTGTGATAAATGGAGTCTGAGATTCACCTTCCTTTAGATAATGTAGTTGGCTGAAATTCTGCGTGCCTGGCATTGTAGCAGGAGACTTACCCAGTACTTTTTGTTTCAGAGCAGGTTTTCTTATTGTGGAGTACACATGGCCGCTCTGAATCAATTACACAGGTCAATCGGATGCCAGAATTGAGATCGAGTCATAGGAAATACATTTATCATACATACACACTGGGGCTGATTCACTGGTGCAGGGAGATGGAAATGTTATTTTTCCCCATCAGGGCGAGCAGCTCTACTCTGAGAGGACGATGGGAGAATTCAAAGCCAGAGGAAGACAAATAGATTTTCCATCTCCAACCTCATCCTGGGGCTTGCCAAATGGAAAGGTCATCCAGGATTTGCATTTCCCAGATCTCCCAGCCACCATCAGTGGTGACCACTTGGGAGCTGCTCTGGCTGGCTCTGGGCCAGAAGATGGACATTTGCCTATATGCTGGGATACATTGGCAGCCAGCACTGTGTGCTCTGCAGTGTTTTATACTGTTGTCACAGGTATGGGGTTGCCCCCTTTCTGTTTAATAGTCTCATTAACTTTCCTACTTATCAAATGCATTCCTACAAAATCTATACAGTTGCCAATCTCCCATCAAATTAGTTCTTCTGGCTTTATTCCCTTACTACCCTTTATTTTAACTGGTTTAACACGTCCATGCAATCTGCAGAGTCAGAATACTTTCCTTTTTCATTGGGACCATGTCTGGCACAGAAACCTATTTGCTCTCCATACAGAAATTGCAACACTGATTTAGCCAACATCAAAGCCAATCTCTACCATTCTATGATGGCAAAAGTCAAACAAACATGCCTTCTTATATCTGAAGTTGAAGGAGAATGACTTTAAAAAATCATGGTGTGAACCTGTTTAAGGTTTTTAATCATTCTGCTTTAGACTTAGCGCCTGATGGTACTCCCTGGGTTAAGTCAATGAAAGTTTCACTAGTCTCTTCAATAGAAGCAAGACTATATTCTTAAGATTTACAAATACATTTCCAAACAGAATACACGTTAAAAGCAGCTCTTATTTTATCACCAGATGTGGTCTAAGCAAATCTGGTCTCCCTGAGTCACCCACCTCAGTGTTCCTGCTCTTGCTCTGACCAGTCTCTTCACTTTCAGATGCCTAACCTGCTTAGGATCTTTTGTAAACCCCACCAGGCACCAATTTTCATTTCTAAGTACCTAAAACCCTTTGTAACTCTGACCACAGATTCTTTAGTTCAAGCTATAGAGAGACTCAGGGCTGGTCTAGACTGGGGGGGGGTGGATCAATCCAAGATACACAACTTCAGCTACGCGAATAGCGTAGCTGAAGTCGAAGTATCTTGGATCGAATTACCTGGGGTCCAGACGGCGCGGGATCGACGGCCGCGGCTCCCCCATCGACTGCGCTACCGCCGCTCGCTCTGGTGGAGTTCTGGAGTCGACGGTGAGCGCGTTCGGGGATCGATATATCGCGTCTTAATGAGATGCGATATATCGATCCCGGATAAATTGATTGCTACCCGCCGATACGGCGGGTAGTGAAGACGTACCCTCAGGCTTTTAGCTGTGGAGATTCTCCATGCTGGACGAGATGGCAGTTGTCATGCCTTAATGTCAACGATTTAACATTTCGCAAGTTCATATTGTTTACATGATTTTTTGTTTTCAGAAAGTTTACTACTATCTCATGCAGGAATTTTCTGCTAATCTACTGCTAGTATTAATATTCCTGTGATAATCCTGCTGCAAATTCTTCAGCTCAGTGCTCTGGGGAAGAAAGAGCAACTAATGGAATGGCTAGTAGTACAAGGATGGACCTATGTTGATGGCTTTGGGGAAGGTGTTTCTAAATTGCTGCAGAATAAGAACATAAAGTATATTTCATGGAGATATGTCACGGATGAATTGTTATTTCCCAGTAGCTCTACAGAGTATGATTTTTGGTAATAATACTAAAGCTAATAATTGTATTTCTAAACCACCTTCCCCAGCACTTTGGACACCGCTCCGTGACTCCTGATAAATAGGGCCCTACCAAATTCACAGCCATGAAAAACGCATCACGAACTGTGAAATCTGGTCTCCCCTGTGAAACCTGGTTATTGTAGGGGGGTTGCCGTGCATTCAGAGCTGGGTGGCTGAAGAATGGCAGCTGCTGGCACCAGTTCTGAAGGTAGTGCCACCACCAGCAGCAATGGTCACCTGGGGGGAGGGCATGGCTGGCCTTATGGGTGTTTACGTGGGTGACTGCCCAGTGTGCCGTGGTCAGGGGGGTGCTGTGGTCACACACACACACAGTACCCTGGCCCCTTTAAGCTCTGGGCCTGGAGCTGGGATGGGGCAGGGCTGGGAGCGCCCCAGTCAGGGGCTCCTACCATCCACTGGGCTCCAGCTGCTGGTCCTGATTGGGCTGGGGAGGAACGGGACTTCCTCTTCCCCTGCACGGACCACTCCTGGGGTCAGGTCAGACCCACCTCTGGGAACCTCCCCTGGCTGCAGGAAGCTCTATGGCTGCTGGCTGGGAGCCCAGCTCTGAAGGCAGCACTGCCACCAGCAGCTGTGCAGAAGGGTGGCATCGTATGGTATTGTCACCCTTACTTCTGTGCAGTTGCTGGCCGGGATCCCAGCTCTGAAGGCAGTGAAGCACAGAAGTAGGGAGGTCACGGTATTGCCAACACTTACAATAGCCTTGCGACCCACCCCCCCAATCCCCTAGAACCTCCTTTTGGGTCGGGATCCCCATGGTTAGAACACTGTGAAAGTTCAGATTTAAATATTTGAAACTGTGAAATTTAAGATTTTTTTAAAATCCTATGACCATGAAGTTTACCAAAATGGACCATGAATTTGGTAGGGCCCTACTGATAAATATAAGCCTACCGTGCTGACCAGTATTATCTCACTATGTCCTTGTGCTCCCTCTCTGTGTCTGTATCTACCTGATGTCTCTTTTCTTATACTTATATTGTGAAGTTTTTGGTACTGTCATTATGTTCTGTGTTGTACAGCACCTAGCACCATGCGGTCCTGATCCATGACAGGGGCTCCTAGGCACTACCAAAGTACAAATAAATAATAACAATATGAATGAAGATGCAATATCAGTAAGCGTTTTTTATAAAACAATAAGATATTACATGGCTGGGGGGGGGGGAGCCAAAGTGTCTGCATATGAGAGAGCAGGAGTTTTGATCTCCTATAAAATTTTAAAGCAGAATGTTTTTAAGTATTGCTTAAAAGTGGCAAAGGATGAACTGAGATGGATGTAAAAAAGGCAACAAATGTCACACTAGAGAGGCCAGCAGGGCAAAGTTGCAAACCAAAGTATGGTGGTAGAATTCCAAAGGGGCTAGAGTTGTCAGAATACAGATGTCAGGAATGAAGTATTGGATGAATCTGCATTGACTAGACCGGGGTGGGCAAACTACGGCCCGCGGGCCAGATACGGCCCCTCGGGGCTCTGGATCCGGCCCACGGGATTGCCCCCCATGGTGCCGCAGGCGCCACGCTGCTCTCAGAAGCAGCCGGCACCACTTCCCTGTGGCCCCCAGGCGGGGGGGCAAAGGGCTCCGTGCATTGCCCATGCCTCCAGGCACCGCCCCCCGCAGCTCCCATTGGCCGGGAATGGGGAACCGTGGCCAATGGGAGCTTCGGGGGAGGTACCTGGAGCTTCCTGGAGCGGCACGGAGTAGGGTCAGGGCAGACATGCAGGGAGCCTGCCCTGGCCCCGGTGCGTACCGCTGCCACCCCGGAGTCGCTTTAGCTAAGCGGCGCCGGGCTAGAGCCTGAACCCCACCCCCCAACTCCCTGCCCTAAGCCCCCTGCCTGCACCTCACACCCCTCCTGCACCCCAACTCCCTGCCTGCCTTGAGCCCCCTGCTGCACCCCGCACCCCAACCCCCTGCCCTGAGTCCCCTCCCACAGTCTGCACCTCTCCTGAGCCCTCTCGTACACCCCGCTCCCCTCCTGCACTCCAACCCCCTGCCCTGAGCACCCGGCCGCACCCCAACCCCCTGCCCTGAGTCCCCTCCTGCAGTCTGCACCCCTCCTGCATCCCTGTCCTGAGCCCCCTCCTGCACTCTGCACCCCAACCCCCTTCCCTGAGCCCCCTCATACACTCCGTGCCCCTCTTCTGCCCCAATCCCTTGCCCTGAGCCCCTTCCTGCACACTGCACCCCCCTCCCACACCCCGCACTCCCTCCTGCACACCAACCCCCTGCCCCGGCCCTCCATACAATTTCCCCACCAGATGTGGCCCACCCCTGGACTAGACTGTGGGGCAGTGAAGTTGGCCTGCAGAGTTCAGACAGAAATGTTGTCATTCTGAGTTTAGCTCATATTTGAAAGTAGGTACATCTTACTAAAAGTGGGTACATGGACAAACTGCAGAAGAAGACTACAAAAGAATAGTACAAGCATGTAGGGATAAAATCAGAAAGGCTAAGGCACCAATGAGTTACACCTAGCAAGTGACATAAAAGGCAATAAGAAGAGGTTCTTTAAATACATTAGGAGCAAGACAAAGATGAAGGAAAATGTAAGTCCTCTGCTTAGCAGGGAAAGACTTGCATCCAAGAGTTTTAAAAGAGCTGGCTGAGAAGTTTGCTGGACTGTTAATGTTGATTTTCAATAAATCTTGGAACACAGGGAAAGTTCCAGAAGACTGGAAAAAAGCTAATGTTGTGCAAATATTTTTAATAAGGGTAAATGGGATGATCTGGGTAATCATAGGCAGTCAGTCTGTTATTGATCCTAGGCAAAATAATGGAGTGGCTGATACAGGACTCGATCAATAAAGAATTAAAGGAAGGTAGTATAATTAAAGCCAATCAACAAGGGTTTATGGAAAATAGATCCTGTCAAACTAACTTGATTTTTTTATGAGATTACAAATTCAGTTGATTAATTAGGCTCTGATAGAGACCTCCCTATGGGATGGGGGAGCAGGCAGACACTGGACATAGCGTTGGTATATAATGCTCTAAATATTTGTATTGATTACAATATAAACCCCACTCACTCCACAGTCATACCCCTTTCATACTACACCAGAATACGAAGATTAGAACGAAGTCCCGGTGGCCAGTCAAGGTCTGATCCAATCATAAGGCACGGGGAGCCCCGCGCTGCACACCTCTTCTTTATCAGGGCTCTGGATTGATGTCTGACTTCAAATTTCAGATATGTCATGCAACTGTTTATAGACCAGTCTGTCGTGTCATCAGCTCTTTGTCTGTTTACTAAGTCTTTCACCCATAACTCCAGGAAAAGATCTCCAGGCAGGCCACCATTATTCAAGACATTCCATTTCCTCTTATGAACATGACAAAGTTGTTTTGCACAGACAGTCCTTGACCACTCATAACCTTAAATCCTCGCTTCAGTTACCAACACGCAACTCACGTATTCATGTCACGCACACAGCATGTACAATGGGCCTAAATGGCCTATCGCGTTTTACAACATATACTACTATGTATCCCAACTGATAAAGGTGACAGTGTTGATATAATATACTTAGGCTTCTGTAAGGCACTTGACTTGGTACCACAAGATATGTTGATTAAAAAGCTAGAAAGATATAAAATTAACACGGTACACGTTAAATGTGTTAAAAACTGCACAACTGATCATCTCAAAATGTAATTGTAAATGGGGAATCCTAATTGAGCAGGCATGTTTCTAGTAGGGTCCTGCAGGGATTGGTTCTTGGCCCTAATTTAACATTTTTATCAATGATCTGGAAGAAAACATAAAATCATCACTGATAATGTTTGCACAAAAATTGGGGGAGTGGTAAATAACAAAGAGGGCAGGTCACGCATAAAGCAAGGATCGCTTGGTAAACTGGGTACAAACAAACAAACAAAATGCATTTTCCTATAGCTAGATGTAAATGTATACATCTAGGAAAAAAGAATGT
>NW_020664419.1:15071391-15116421 GCF_002925995.2 Terrapene triunguis
CATCTGAAGAAGTGAGGTTCTTACCCACGAAAGCTTATGCTCCCAATACTTCTGTTAGTCTTAATGGTAACAAAGGAAGTCTTTATTTCAGTTCTTATGCCTGTAATGACACTATGATAATTACCGCACATCTCTTCATCTTATGCTGTACATTGCAAGATTATGGAAATTGTACGGAGTGTCATTTATTATTTCAGGATGAGCAATGTAACATTTACAGTCAAAAATAGCAAGTCTTCAGAGCATACTTAAAAATAGTTTTAGGACCAATTAGAAGACAAGGAATTAACTTGATTAACCTTAATGCAGAACATTCATCCAAAAGAGAACATGTATACCAGAAGCCTGGCACACCATCTAAATTAAAATCTATAATTTTTCCTCGTTATTTACCCAGCTGTCTCTTCCCTTATGTATATATACTTCTATGTAGGATAATCTGGTCTTGAGTTTGGCATTCTGAATGTTCATTAGGGAGATGAATCCTGCCCATTCCTCCGTGAGTTTGGAAGGCTTCATTATATTGCAACAATGCAATTTGTTGGCAGGATTCAAGGGGTATGTATTCTTTGTGCAGTGCAGGCGCCACCTCCCTGAACATGCTCAGTCGGAGTAACAGGGGGTGGGGTTTAAATAATCCACTGTTACATGGCTGCTCCCCACCAACACATACAGTGGGGTAGGGAGCACTGCAGTCAGACAGGCTGCAGTCACACAGAAACTCTGTTGCCACCATGTGCCTGGCGGGGGCCGCTCATTCCTCCTGCCTAATTTTCCAGCACCCAGATGAGATACTTGGTTTGGATGCTAGGGAGAGGATTTCGGCTGTATAAAATAAAGTGTAATGTGGCAGAAAGCACCAATTCAAGAGGCCAGTCCATTTGGGAGGTGGGCGGCAGGAGGTATTCTGTGGTTCTGCCTCTCTCATGTTAAGGAACATAGCCCCTGTGAGTGTGTATTTCCTGTGTATGTTGGAAGCGGTGTCTGCCTTACAAGCTAATATAGGAACACTGAGAAACAGTGGGGAGGGGTTGTCATTTTGCTTCTTTTCCAGCAGGAGTCTTCTGTCATTTTATTTTTATGTATTTATTATTTGCATTGTGGTAGCACCTAGGAGCCCCAGTCGTGGACCATTGTGCTAGGTGCTGTACAAACACAGAACAAAAAGTGGTCTCTGCCCCAACGAGATTGCAAATTTTGTGCATTCTCACCAGTTTTGCTGAACTGGGCTGTAAAAAAAAAAAAAGAAGAAGAAGAAGGACAAGAGCTGAGCTAATACTGATTGTTTGGTTCAGTGATAGTTTCAAAAAAATATTAAAAAATGATTCTGGTCAAAACTAACTAAAAGTTGTTAGAATTTTCTGTGAATTGAAAAAAAGGCCATTTCAGGTCTGTTCCAGAGTGGAAATTCAGACCTGGGTCTCCCACATCCCAGAGGAGTGCCCTAACTATTGGGATATAGGTCAGGGGGTGGGGCCAGTGGCATCCCCCCCACCATCTCCTCCTCCGCTGGGCATTCTGTGGATGGCCAAAAACATTCATGTCAAATTCACAAATATTTGTGGGTCGACTGAAACAGCATTTTCAGCGAATAAACTATCCCACAGTCAATGCCACTGATCCCACAGTCAATGGTTTCACTACTCAAATGGTGCTTCAACCAAAGGGTAACATCACTGTTCACTCCTTCCTAGGACAAGCTCCGGCTGATAGCAGGTATCTGATTAAAAATAAGTAAAGATAAAGGGTGAAATCCATGCCTTATGAATACAGACATAACCCTCAAAAGAGGGTAGCTGAGGGTTCTGGTGCTATTAATAATTAACTTAAAAAACACTGGAAAATGACATTACAAATACTTCCAACTGCGCAGAGCTGAGACAAAGCCCCATGATTTATAAATGCAGTAAATTGGTACAATAACTGCAGATAAATGAATTAATAAATAAACTCTCTAGCCATCCAATTTCCCAGCAATATGGAGGCTCATAGTTATATATGAATAAGGGTTTATATCACTGGCACTAGAGCAAATTAAGTTTATAACACACCTCAACTTCTTAAGGTTACCATTTAACAAAATAGTTTTCAGCAAATTATTTAATCAATTGGTTCTTAATTGCTAACGGATGCTTAATAAGTCTGATTGCCTAATAATAAGCAATAATTATCCTGTCTTGTAGAAACTCATTAAATACTTAATCATAGCTATATTTTTTAAAGAATCTAATTACATTGCTCTTGCTAACACAGTTCTAAGGTGGTTTTAATCAGCTAGACATGCTCGTTACCCTATTCTTGCACCTGAGTAAATATATTTTCAACAACTAGTTAAGATTTAAATAAGTACAAAAGCAGTCTTATTTCAGGAGATGATGAGTGCACAAGGCTTGGATTTATTCTGGATAAACCATTAATGTATGATTAACTGTGCAATGACGGTCCAATCCTATAAGGTATTGAGCACCTTGAACTCCAAGATCAGCCATAAAGACGCAGGAGAATAAATTTTAAACCATCTCAAAATAGGTAAAGCCAAGCCCATTTTTAAAGAAGTGCTCAGTCTTCACCAACTATGAACTCTCCTGAACAGTTCTAGGCAGTTATATAGTGACTACCCCCTCAATATAGCCCTGCTTTAAATGTGTTTGTATTTTGAGAACCAAAACCCCAAACCAATGACGAGGTGGGATACGTTTGTATCCCATTCAGAGTGATTATGCCAGGCTGGGTGAAGGGAGAGAATGGAGAGAGGAAGCCAAAGAGGTGGAAGGAAGTGAGATAAATTCTGAGTCTTTAAAACAGTTTTGGTTCTTTAAAGCAACAAAATGTGTTTCAGTCCCGTGTTTCATGAGGCTGGTGCAAGGGCCCAAAGAGTCCCTCAAAGAGTCAGGTTAAACATCTTCAATCTCGCACAGTGGGAGAAGTGAAAATGAGTTTGGAGATACAGGAGGGCTATCAGGTTTCAAGTATCCTCCCCAAGGAAATATGTTTTCCCCGAGTAGCTGTTATAGCAGAAAAGTATCAGTGGGGATACACACTGATCTACAGTAAAATGCTAGATATTGAGACACTGAAGTGCTGCATCATAAAATGGGACTGGCATTTTCAGACACACTGTAAGATATTGTAAGCATCTCTCTCTCTCTCTCTCTCTCTCTCTCTCTCTCTCTAGTCCACTGAATCCTATGTAACATTTCTCCATGCTGGCTGATTTTGTGTTATATTGAAAAGACATGTAAGTGAAAAAAACAAGGAAGCAGACTCAGCCAGGAAAGATGTTGCCTCAACAAATGTTGCAAATGAATGTAAAAGGGACGGGGATGGAGGGGGCAATAAAATAAAAAACTTGGCAGATGTTCTAGGAAAGGCTGGTGGTTAAGTAAAGATTGCCTGAAACTAATCATAGGTTTCTGCTACAACTGTTTATACTGGCTTCACGTAGTTAATTATTATGGGATTCAATGCAAAAACAACATTGACCAAAGCACTGGCAAAGCATGTGGTAGATTTGCCACTGTAGCTTTGAAATGTGTGCTGCCTTCATAAACACCTTTGCTAGTCTATCTACAGAACAAGACACAGCTCTACCCCCATCTCTATTTCTGAGCCTTTCAGTACTCGGGATCCAAGCTTGCAATGTGCTGAATACTGTCAGTTCCTATTGGTTGCTCAGCACTTCGCAGGATAATACCCTTGCCATCTTAACAACCTCGCTGAGGTTGAGTGGCACATCAGATGGAACGGACTTATGGGTAATGGTAATAACGTATCTGACCATCCTCTTCACCTGTCTTGGCTCTTCGTAAACCATTTCTGCCACAGTCACAGATCCTAACACCATGGGCATCATTGATCTTTCACACACATGTGCTTTACGTTGGTGTAATTACACTGAGAGAGTTAGACCAGTTTTGAGTGAGAAGAGAGTCAAGCTCTATATGTTGTGTTAGTGGGTCTGGCAAAAAAATGGGTGCTCTGATTGATGGAATGTAAGTCAAAGCAAAACTCTCATTAGTGGATTAAGAGCAGGAACAGACCCTCAGTGGAAGGTTTTCTGATTGCCAGGCTTGATAGTAATTTCACCTGCCCACATAAGAGTCCCTTCTGTCTCTCTAGGGGTGAAATCCTGACTCCACTGAAGTCAATGGGAAGCCTTCAGCTGAGTGAGGATTTCATCCTCTGATGCTACCAGGTGCCAGTTTGTGGTCATGGCATTCTGTAATTAGCTGGCTGCTTTCCATGACCTCAATACAAATTTATTTAAATGGGGGAAACAACACAGTATGTGAGGATTTTCTCATGGAAATCTGTGCTCCAGCAACTGGTGCTGTGTAATGGGAATTATTCAAGTGCTGTTATATATTCATGGGACATGGAATAGCATCTAAAAGTCACTTTGGGAATTTTGATGCTTTAAGAAAAGCAAGATTTTGTAGCAATTTGAAAGGCACATATTTAATTATTTCCATTCATTAAGATCACTTTTTACGATAACTCCTTGGCACGACCTGCTAGGATTTCCTGGTAATGCATTAAACCCCAGACAGCTGGCACCAAAGAGTTAGACATGAAAGACTCTCATGGACTTCACTGGGCTTTGGATCAGGCCCCAAGTGAAGAGGAAGGTGAAACATTACATTACACCAGCAAAGTGGCAGATAGAGGTAATCTAGGCCCAACCCCACTTTGGGTTGTTGCAGAGCCAGGACATGTTCTGCCAGGAGCACAGGGGAGCACTCATACATCTCTGCCCATTTAAGCGATGCAGCATATCCCCCTCCACTCTGGGCATCTAGCCAGGAATAATGCCTGTGCTGTGGACCTGCCATTCTGCCTAGTCCATGTGCAGGCTGCACAAAGGTGGAGGAAGGGTCTTTTCTTCTGCCCCCCCCCCCCCCACCACTGTACACGCACATAATGTCTGGGGAAAATATGGCCCATATCGCGTATCGTCTAAAGGGAATATAATTGCATTGCTCCACATACATACGTAATGGTTTGACATAGAGTAGTCCTGTCCAGAGAGCTATTAGGGAATTTGTGACCTTTCAAAATAATTGCACATACATGCTTATTGGATTAATTTGATTTTTATACATCTTTATTGTAAATTGAATAATATCCCTTATTCTTTTCGAATGGGTAATTTCAGAGTCCTGACCTAAAACTTTCAATAGCACTTCGGTGATTTAGGAACTTAAACCCATTTTCTTTCAATGATACTTAGCCAGATCGGGCTGGATTTTCAAAAGTATTTAGGTCTCTAAAATGCAGATAGGCACCCAGCATAATTTTTAAAACTCCGAGGAGCGTAACTCCCATGTGAGTTAGGTACCTATGTGCTTTTGGAAGTCCCATTAGGCACCTATTAGTTACCTCAACACCTTTGAAAATCTGTCCCAAAATGACTGTCGCTTTTGAAAATGGGATTTAGTGTCCTAATTCACTTTAGAAAATATTCCCTTCTTTGCTTCTTAAATCAAATAAGTTCTGATGTCTATGTATGTGCTACTGTTGACTGCATATGTCTGCCCCGTTTGCTCATATAGTCGGGTTATACTTTTCTCATTTGTTAACAATGAGAGGTGCTGTATAAAAACAATCTCATTCCTAAGTATGGTACCAAATGCCCCCCTCAGTTTCCTTTCACTATAATGGGTTTTGTTTTTCTGCTTTCCAGGTAAAACCCAGGTGATGGGTGAAATCAAGATTGCATTGAAGAAGGAAATGAAGACTGATGGAGAACAGCTAATAGTTGAAATCCTTCAATGCAGAAATATCACCTACAAGTTTAAATCTCCAGATCACTTACCAGGTACCAGTCAGAAACAGCATTATGATACAGTAATGAGCATCAAGCAGGACATTGACTCAGACATTTAATGATATTATTACCATAGGGAAATCATTTTGTTTGTTAAGCAAAATGACGTATTCTGTAGCACTGGCAGGGAAATGTTTTTTTGTTCCTGTGAACATTTTTGATGAAAATGAAAATGTGTTTGTTGAAATTTTTCTTCAAATGTTTTTTGCATTTATGTTGAATTCAAAATGTTTCCATTTATTGTTGCATGAAAAATGTTCATTTTTCAGTTTTGTGTTTTCACCAAAAACAGACATTTCTGTTTGTCATTTCTGTTTTGACAAAAAAAGGTACTTTTCATTGAAAAAATATTTCAGATGAAAAATTCCTACCAGCAATAATATTTTGACAGAGCCATAAAGACATCAAGACTGGTTTTGCGGTCAGTGATACCAGTGTAAATCCAGAGTAACTCCCTTGGCTTCAGTGGAGTGACTCCAGTTTCACTCTGGTGTAAATGACAGCAGCATATGGCTCCATGGTATACAGAGGTGTATTTTGTCTCCGTACATCTCATCCATTGAAATCATTAGTGACAATGACTCCTTAAGAGCGCCTGTATCATAGGTTGAATCATTCTTCCACAGATCTGTATGTGAAGCTGTATGTTGTCAATATCGCTACCCAAAAGAGAGTAATTAAGAAGAAAACCAGAGTGTGCAGGCATGACCGAGAGCCTTCATTTAATGAGACGTTTAGATGTAGTTTGAGTCCTGCTGGGCATTCTCTTCAGGTAATTCTGCATCTTATTACAACATAATTTTATATGTCTTCCAGGCTGTGCTGTGGGAATTAGAGATCAAGCTCTCATTCCCAGTGACTTGCCTAACAGGTTACTGAGAAAATAAGATTGCAAAGGAAATAGCACAGTTATCTCCACTCTCTTGCTGTCTTTTAGTAGGTTGAGTTCAGTGTACCTAATGTCATGTCTTTAGGGGAAGGATGGTCCTGTAGGTGAATGAATCACAAGACTGAAAGTCAGAAGATTTGGGTACTATTCACAGCTATGCCTCTGACTCATGGACACAGATTCTGCAAGTTGCATAGTCTCTATTTCCCCATCGCTAAAAGGGGATAATGATATTTACTCAGCTCTGCAGAGAACTTTGAGATCTTCAGAGGCAAAATGCTACTTAACAGCCAGGTGTTGTTATCATTTATTAGAAATAATCTACCGAAGCTCAAAGAGATAGATGTGAAGCATAATGCACTGGAGTCGGCTTGTTTAATTTACAATCTGGCACACACCAAAGCTTGTGTGGAGCTGCGCCAGGAGGCACAGTCCCTCTCCCTGCTGCTCAGCATGTCAGTGGGACTGTGCACTCTGCTTTCCTCGGTGTGTCCAGCTAGCTCCTTGGGTTGGTGCAAGAGAAGGCAACAGCATACGGAATGTCTCTTCTTAATTTTCATTACCTGTTAACCCTAATGTTCTTCTGGAAACGCCTCGTCTAAAAATAATGTCTCTTTAATATAGGCAGGACTGATGGCACCACCTACTATTATTATGGTTGCCCAACAGGTAGTTACTTGAAAAATGTCAGCCCACACAGCTGAGCTCTTTCCAAGAAAGAGGCTACATAAAATATATTGTTTTGCCCATGTTAAAAAATTACGATGACCTTTCCTTTGCTTTGCAGCAGGGACTTGAAATTTGGCAGGGGGGTGGCTTTTGTTTCAGGATGTATCTTTTGCCACCCCCATTGTTCTGTTTGGACCCAGCAGAGAAGTAAATAGACACAGAGGGAGCTAATAGAAACACATCTCCCGGCTGCGTGGTGGCTTTTTTGTCCTGGCTGCAAATCAGAAACCAACATGAAAGTGAGGCTTTGCACTAGGGAGGGCGGGAGTGCTCAAACATTTAAAGGGACAGGCTATCACACCTATGAAAATCTGTTCAAATCTTGCCTTTGAAAAATTGCAGCTCACACATGCTCAGAAGGTTTTTTTTTTCAATTTTGAGCAGCTAAAATCTCCAAATATTCTGTCTACTCTGGGCATGCTCCAACTAAAGGCTGAGCAGCACTTCCCCAGCTCAGGGCTGGGGTCTGGGACTGGGATTGAGACCGAGCACACTGGAAATGAGAACAGAGGGACTGTCATTCCTGTGCTCTAAATGCCCCTCCTGTTGGACCCAGGCAATGTGGAGGCAGAAGCTGCCTGATTTGAAGCTGCCTGATTTGAAGCTGCAGAGAGGATAAGAGCTGAATCTTCAGGGATGGGGCAGTAGACGGCGACAAGGAGCTTGCAGGGATAGACTGGGACCAGAGGCTAGGAGGTGGGGAGAAGGAGCCTGGGAGTTGAGGTGGGGAGGTGACTGGCACAGGCAACCTTAATTATGGCATTTCTTAACTTTTGAGTGCTTGAATTTGCAACTTCTATCATGTTGTTTTGACATAGTTTTCCTGTGTATAATATTTATATAGTGCCTTTCATCTGAGACTTTAAAAATGCATGACTGGCACACCTAGATGTCTAAAACTGGGCTCCAAAATTATAGGCCATTGTCAAAAATTTGGGCCTTTGTGACTTCACCAAAGCCACATTTTGTGTTTGAGCTGAGGATAGAATCCAGGACTGCTGAATTACATTAATCTGTTCTAGCCAGTAGATCACAGAACAAGGAAGTGGAATAGGGGAGAAGCTCTGCATTCACTGCATTTCCTCTCAAATGGGAAAAGATCCTTGTGTAGTAAGCTGTGGGTTGATGTTTCCTTACTGTTCTGCAGGTGCAAACGTAGATGTCAACGTTACTGAATCTTTATTGTACACCAGCAAGTGGCATGTTTAAGTTAATAAAACAGTTTTAACCATATTTCTTTTTCTTCCCAGATTCTGCTTGTCTCCAATGGAGGGAAGTTTATGAAAAAGACACTGATTGGTGAAGCTTATATCTGGCTTGACAAAGTGGATCTAAGGAAAAGAATAGTAAACTGGCACAAACTGATGGTCAGCTCCACACAAACACATTGAGCAGACATGTCTGCTTAGGGCACTAAACCTTGCAGCGTCTGCTGTAAATGGTATTACTCCAAGACTATAGTTTGATATTGTGTTTAGCTAGGCTTTCAGAATACAAAGTAGGGAAGAGTGGGCTCTGGGCTACATAGCACACTTAAATGAGGGCTAGTCAACTTGTTTTGCTGTAAAAGACAGCAAAGAAAAAAAACTGAGCCCAGAATCAAAAGCGAGGAAGTTTGAAAAGAAGATTGATATGAGGGCTCCTTGACGTTGGACTCTTTGTGGCTGTCAGGAGAGTAACTCGGAAAGAGATAATGAAGGCTTGAAGGCAGCTGTTAATGCAGAGTTTGGCTGCGGCTGGAAGTAGTGTGCCTGAGAGAACAATCTGGGTTTCTGTGCAAGCAGAAGGAGATCATTTTATGCAAAAGCACCTAGGCTGACTGGTTTTTCAAATCTCACTTATCAGAAGTGTAAAACTTGTTCCTCTGCACCTTAGAATCTCTGATCATTTGTTGTTGTGAGATTATGCCACAGGACACCAACTGCAGGCTGTTTGTAGTGGTGGGAACATTATTTTACACGATTTTTTTCTTTATGTAAAGAAGATACACTATAGAGAATCAGATCAAACCGATTCCATTTTGTTTCCATGCGTTAACAATGGGTGTAGGTCTCTGTCCTGGAATGTAAAGAATAAAAGCACATCCATGGCGATTTTTTGTTTTTGGAGGGTGGTTGGAAAGAGAAAGGATCAAATGGAAATTGCACTAAATAAGGATGGGGGTGGGAGAGAAAGTTTTCTGTGCCAATGAAACTGCAATTCATCCTTCCCTTTGGGTCAGCGGTTTACAAAAATGGGTTTGTCTCTTTACAGTTTAAGCACTGAGATCAATACTATCATTTCAACTATTCCTTTTTTGTCTCCAACCATCAGCCTTACCCTTAGACTGTTTAAAGGCAGTAAAAGTTTAAAATATATTGTATGTACTCTGAAACATTAGACCCATTGTGCTAATGCTACCCTGCTGTTTGTGGGGTTCTGGATCAACAATATCAGCGACACACGCTCCTTCTTGACAGCTAACAAGAAGGAATAACAAAATGTTTACCATCTGGGGACTGAAACATTAATGCGTGTCAAGGATTTCCTTTGAGAAACTCAGGTGAATGACTGAATATAGTCCATTCAAAAGTGGCTCGTCAGTTATGAAGTATGTAATTACATGAATGTCACTGGCAACTATAACTTAAGGTTGTGTCAGAGCTTCCAAAATAAAAGTTCTATTTTCAGGCGTTTATAACTCAGCAGTAACAGTTTCCGTTGGACTGAAACTTTGCCTAGGGGATCTTAAACTGGGTGTGATATTTTTCTTCTTACTCAGATTAAAAGAAAAAGGAAAGCGCTTTCATCATTCTTAAAATTGTAGAAATATTTAAAATAAATTGACATGGGATTAATTCCCTTACCGTTCAAAAATGGCTTCATATTTTATACCTTCATATTTTTAAGTGATTTGGCAGGGGATTACCCTGAAATATCATTGCTTTTTTGTATTTAAAAAGAAAGTGACCAAATTTAAAACGCTGGCAAGTATTTACTGTGTTTGCCCAACAGGAACTTTTCATACACCATTTTAAGTACCCATATTGTTTTTTTACTAGGGATAGCACACTTCAAGATGACTTACATGGTAAATTCAAATTATTCCTTGGGATAAGAATTATATGCTTTAAATAAAATTGGGATAGATGAGAAACCACATTGACTCTGAAAGAGCTATTGTAGTTGTTTAACTTGATGACACTTTTCTACATATTTGTTTTCCATTTATTTATTCAAAATTAAAAATAACACCATGGGAAATGAGTGAAATATAGAGCAACTGGAAAATGTTAGGGATGCACAAACCAAAGAAAGACAAGTAAGTCCACGTTAAGACTTTGGTGTTCTACATTTTACTTGCAACACAATGCATTCCTACCATAATGCCATAAGTTATCATAAAGACACAACAGCACTGTCAATGGGAGCATGGTGTGTGCTTTGACTTTTAATGTTGTGCTTTCGTCAGTGTATAACCCAAGTCTGATCTTATGTAATCACAGCCTGTTGGTGATAATATAAAATATCCTAAATATTGTGATTTATATGGAGAATAAGATTCTTCAAAACCAAAATCCCCAACTAAACCAAAAATCCCTAAATGGGATTTTTTTTTAAAAAAATCTTTCATGTAAGTATTGCTCCTTTGTTGGGTTATTTTAAATGCCTGATGTCTACAGTAAGTCCTTTCTTTTCTAAAATGTCCAATTTCAATTATGGCGTGAAGTAAAAGCAGTGAGATGTGCAATTTTGTGCAAACTGCTGGTAATTTTGTTCTTGCTCAGATTTATTATGAAGACAGCGAGTCATGCTGATGGTTGCTATGGAGATTTCCAACAGGCACTAGCACTAACTGGATGGCTTACTAGGAAGCCTATAATCATTATTCTTAATTGACGAAAGCGGGCTGGCATACTTTGCTCTTACATGCATTCACAAATGTTTCTGGTATTTTTATGAAACAGGATTGTTTGTCTGGTGTGGCTGGGGTTGTCCAGGAAAGCCACAGTTACTTTGGAATTAGCCTCTGAAATGGGTTTAATTCATGCATCTTTATATATTGAAATTCAAGTGTAACTTGTCTGCTGGAATCCCACCCTGAAATACAAAGGGTAGTGGCTGTCAGGAAAACTGGTCGCTATTAGCAATGGCTTGACCAACAGCAGCAGAGACAGGACTCTTTTGATTTCATGGTTGTTATCTGTTGCAAAGAGCTAGTGACAGAGCAGGGTCCACGCACTTTCCCTTTTGTGAGATACCATCAATTCAGAGTTCGCAAGATGCTTCCAAAGTGTGCCAAGTTCCTTTTTTGATCAGATTTCTAGGTTGTACTGGAATCATTCTATGCAACACTGTTTCGTGTTTGAATGCATTTTTCTTTTTTGGGTGAATGAAGTCAGAAAAAACCCTTCTTGTGACATTAAAAAAACAAAACAAAACACCAAACAAGGACTATTAGTATTTTTTACTTGTTTTGTATATATTGCAACATATTCTTTCACCCCTCCCCACCATTTTATGTTTCTTCTAGTGGTTGAAAGTGCTTATATGTGGCAGCAGATCTTATCATCTCTGAATAACTGATTATTAGTGAATTCATACATTTCTTTGAAGATGCATATTGTGGCTAGGCAATGGCAGAGGCAGTTTAATTTGTTTTATTCATACGTCTGCTGGGTCAACAGAGATTGAAGTTGCTTCTTTGTTCAAGGCCTTGTACAGTGGAAACAAGCTGAATTATGAGAAAAAGCACAGTGTATGTGTTTACAAATAACAGGGATTTCTAATGTGGTCATTACTATTATGCATACAATGAGCAGCAAACCATTTTTTTTTCCTAGTTCACACTAGACATGAGAGTTTCTATGATGAATGTTGAGCTAGTACTTTATCATTACACTTTAAAGGGATAGTATCCAGGGGAAATATGAATGCTGCTTCTTTATTATTACCCACATTTTTTACATCATATCTCAGTGGAAGTAACAAGGGCCTGATCCAATGCCTATCAAAGTCAATGGTAATCTTTCCATTCATTTCAGTGTGGTTTTGGATCAAGACCTAGGAATTGGTAGAGTTAATTTTCTGGATACATAGGTGTTCCAATGGTTAGATTGTGGGGGATATTGTAGCTGGTAACCAGCTGATATTGATTCTGACTCTAGGAATGAGGAGGAGGAGGACTGCTGGAGAAGAAGAAGCTAGTGTGCCCAATAGAGATGATTTAATTAGCATTTAGTTTCACGGAAATATCATAAAGATGTTAATAGTATTTTTTTAATCTTATTATTTGAATCATAACTGACAATATTTTTAAGTACTTTATTTTCATTGCTACAGTGTCTGTATCCCAGATTCCACTAAGTATCTATCTAGATATGTACATACATATATGTATAAGAGAAAAATTGCATCTGTGTGACTGAAACTTGAAGTAGTAATAGAACAGAGAGGTAGTTCATTGTCAGTATCCACCTACATCACATTCGGGGCCCAATCCTGCATTCCTGGTTGCACCAGGGCTGAAGGCTTGGGCCTTCTTTTTGAATTACTAGTTGCCTTTAGTAAGAAAGTAGAAAGAATAAGCAAAATCCGGATACTCTCTCTTTAAATCATAAGATGCATTTTGATGTTTTCTGTATGTTCTGGTTTATTCTTTTTTAAAAGAAGATTAATAAATAAATATACTGATGAGCTCAAAAATTATATTATATTATATATATTTATCCATAACTCAGAGTAGGTGATTTGAGAGAAAGCAGTTTTCTTAATTTGTTACCCTGTAAATAAGTCTACATTTTTGTATAACAAATCAAGTTTGAATTATGAATTCCATCTGGCGTCCAAGCATGTGAATGTGAGCATTATTTGACTGTATCTTGTATAGATGTTCAGTGACGTGCTCAGGTGCTCAGCCGTAGCTGACTAGCGTGTGTGCTGTCATGCTAGCCGACTATGTGTACAGCATACCCAATGTTTAAAAAAAATCTACAAAAATACCTTAAAAAAACAAACAACAACAAGAGTAGTCCTTGGAGAAATGTAATGTTTCTGCAATGAATGTTGCATGCATTGATGGTGGTTTGTTAATTTTTTTTGTTTTGTTTTATTTATTTTGCTTCCGCATTCTCTCAGCAAAACAAAACAAACTTGTTCTAAAAAGTTGTATAAACGGAGACAAAAGCAGTATGAGAACTGTATAAAGAAAATGCTTGTAAATCTGTCTCGGTTTCCACTTTATGTATAAATCCATGTTATGGTTTTGTGGTTGTATACAGGATGTATCTTGAGAACTTATGCAAATTGTGCTGTAGAAAGGCTGTTACCCCAGTCTGACTAATAAATATTTAAAATATCCACTTTGGTCTCTTTTCCCCATTGAATGCATAAATCTGTACAGAAAATAATTTTGCTGGTCCAAATTCATCCCCCTCATTGACTTCAGTGGGCTTACAGTAGGGTTGTTTTAGCCCACCTGTGATGCTGTACCCAACACCTATCTAGTCAAGCTACCATTCCGAACCCTACATGGGTACTACCTCCCAAGGTGTTTGCAATTCCGCCATTATCCCACATTTTCAGTTTTAAATAGAGCTTGCTTTGCCCTAGGGTCCCTCAGGCAGATTAGCACCTGCATTCCCCAAGAGGAATGTCCATGCCTTGACCTGCGTTCCTCCTGGCATCTCCCAGACAGCACACATCAGTGTGATTGCAGCAGCACCATGGAAGCATGTGCAGCATATCGCCGCCTCCACACCTGGCCAACTCTGGTATAAAGATGAGACGGAGACATGTCCCGACGCTGTACTGTCCACTCTTAGGAACCTATCACCCATGACAGCACTAGGAACACACAGAAACAATATTCCCACCCCACCTTCCAATGGGATTCTGGCCAGCTCCCTTAGAAAGGGGAGAACGGACTCCCCTTCTGGTACCCTGTTCACTGGACCATTCTGCCACCCCCATAGCAAGCCTCTATTAACTTAATTCTTAAAATTTATAAAACTATTATAATAAATTATTAAAACTATTTCTTATTTTTCAGCTCTCGAGTCTGTTTGGAAATAAAGAAGTAGTGGCAGCATGCTTTAATAATTCCCATGATCAAATTCATTATGAGAACATGAAAAAATTCATTAAACTGAGGATTTCCTGGATTCACAGAGGATTTTCAAAAACCATTGGCTGCTAATCCTACAAGTAAAATCTGTAATAACACCCACAATTCCCACTCCGCATCAGAAAGTGACAAAGTACACTGTTAATACATGAAGATTTTAAGTCCTGCTCGAAATGATAATTGAACACAAATTATTTGCTACAAAGGAGAATCAAGATGTTATGAATTATGAAATATAAAAAGAATAAATCAGCAAGAAGTGTGTGGAATACAGAATTCCTTTTCCAAGCCACATGAATTGTTCAGATGTTTTTTACATAAAATTTTTGCAAACTGCTGTTTCCAGACCTGCTTTGAGATAAATGCATCCAGGAATTTCAAAATATAAGGGAACTGAAAACCTTATGGCTTTAATCTGTCATGTTTATAAGGTGCTGTGTTGTAGTAGCCATACTGGCCCCAGGATATGTAGGAGACCTGATATGAGAGGTACTATCTTTTATTGGACCAAATTCTGTTGGTGGAAGGAACTGAGGAGGAGATAATAAAGCAGATAATTTGGAGGCCTGGTAAGAAATAGAACTGTCTGCATCCTAGCAATATTCCAAAAGAATTACTGACAGTTCAGCCTGTTAAATTTTCAAGAGCTACCAAGGCAAAAGAAAGCTTATCATAATAGTTAGCAAGCATTTTTCATCCATAGACGTGCATGTCGGAACAAGATGGGTAAGCAGATCAGGTGACTTCCCCCAGTGTCATCGTGTGTTAAACAGAGCCAAAGGCAGAGCTCGGGTCTCCTGCTTTCCAGTCCATACCTAATCAATCAGACCATGCCAAGCAGAAGAAATGTAGGCATGTAGGTCACTTTACCAAAACACACTTAGGTGCCTAGGAAATGTAGGTGCCCACAGGAGTAAGTGGCAGCTGAATGGGGGCTTTGAGAATCTCTATTTTGAATTTAGGCACCGAAAGTGGCAATTAGCCACCTAATTCCCCAGTGTAACTGCAGCAGGGCCAGGAACCCCATAAAAGGTGCATAATAGTTCCGAACTGATGCATCAACTTTCTATTTTTGCCAAACCGTTACATTATGACAGCACTGATTTTGAGCACCTTTTATTTTCTGTGCATTCTGTTTTTAGTCTGTAGTCTACACACCCCCTGGCGCATCGTAATATGCCCACACTTTGGAATCTGTTTTCCTTCATCGTTAACCACCTTTGAAGTAAGCAGGTACCTGCTATGCTTTAGAATGCCTTGTGAAGAAGTCATTTGTGGATTCTCCTTCCCCATGCAACAGTGGATGGACGCCTGGACGTTCCTATCTCTATGCCTCCTCCTCCGCTTCCTTCTCTTCAACCTTCTCCTCCTCCTTGCCCCTTCCAGCTATGTCTAGCCCCTCAGGTAAAGTGGTTATTTCATGCAGGCTACAGCGTACTAGGAGTATTCTAATGACTGTCATGGGGCTGTACTATAGTGTTCCCACACCAGACAGAGGGAAATCCCTCCACTGAATCTTCAAGATGCCAAAGGCTCTCTCTGTCACTAACTGAGTGTGTTTGTGGGCACAATTGTATCACTCTTCTGCCTCAGCTGGGTTTCCTATGGGTGAGGAGCCAGGGCTGGAAGGGGTATCCTCTATCAGCTATAAGGGTCTGTGACAGGGCCCAGTCACCCTGCATTGGATGGGGAAGGGTTAACCTGACATTGTGGGCTGAGGAAGCCATGACCCCTCAACTCTACTGGGAATGCTCCAAATGCGCTAGTATAAAAGGGAGCAGCTCAGCTTAGTGGGGGCTGACCACTGGAGAGGAAGGATGCATGCCACAGGCTCCAGCCAAGGATCAGTCGAAGCCCGAGGCTGTGGGAGCCAGAGACGCTGCAACCCAGGCAGATGCCAGGTTACCCACAGAGGCCCTGCAGAGTCACTGGGGACAGTGCAGACCAGGGAACCTGGAGACAGAGAAGATGCCCAGACTGCAGCAGCGGGAACCATGGTAGGAAGCAGCCCAAGGAAATTAGTTAGTGAACCGGAACTTTGAGTCAGCGTGTTTAGGTCGGACCCCCCATCCCACTGACTCAGTGGCATGCATTCTTGCCACTATCAGGGTCTTGGGCTGGGGCCCGATGGAGAAGGATGGCCTGGGCCCTCCTACCCGGGATGCCACCACCCCTCTTTTGTGCATGGAGGCCCCCTTCCCTGACTGGGGCCACTATGCCTTACTGCCTTGCTAACAGATGCGGATGTATAGACTTTGGCCACTAGGCCTTACTGCCCCACTAACAGAGGTGAATCTATGGCCTTTGGCCTCTAGGCCTAACTGCCCTGCTAGGAGGGGTGAACCTATTGTCTCTGGCCGCTGGGCCTTACTGCCCTGCTGAATCATGTAAATCTAGTGATTTTTGCTGTTAGGCCTTACAGCCCTGCTAATTGGAGCTAATCTATTGACTCTGGCCATTGGGCCACACTGCCCTCCTAACAGGGGCACATATACCTTAGGATTAAGACATCTGTCCCCATGGTAGGGTGGCAGTGTCCAGAGTTGACGCAGCCAGAACATGCTGTGGATTGGACTTGTGTGGTTGATGCATGTGGTGTGATTGGTGATGGGTGGGGGAGGTGAGTTCCCCATGTCTTACCGTACCAGTGTGGCTTCCTCTAGGGAAGGTCTACCATGGACAGGGTCTTCTCTGTAAGACAATTGCAGGAAAAGTGCAGAGAGAGGCATATTCCACTGTACATGGCTTTTATAGATTTAACAAAAGCCTTTGATACAGTTAGTGCATCAGGGCTTTACATTGTTTTGAAGAAGCTTGGTTGTCCACCTATGTTGCTAAACCTTGTGAAATCCTTACACAATGGCATAAAGGCAACTGTAATATAGTAAAACCAAGGGTCTGACTCATTTAACATCAACCATGGAGTGAAGCACGGTTCTCCTACATTGTTTAATATTTACTTCTCATTCCTGCTTCAACATGTGTTCCATGATGTTCGAGAGGATGTATCTTAGCACTAGACATGATGGAGGTTTGTTTAATATTGAAAAGTTCAGAGCTAAGATGAAGGTGAAGGAGATCATCATATGGGATCTGTTGTTTGCAGATGATGCAGCCCTTGTGGCTCACAGAGTTAATGCCCTACACCATCTTATTACCAACTTAGTTGGCATGCCATGAGAAGGCAGCAAATCACCAGAGAGCATTCCATAGGTGGAAAGAGCTTGAGATAAGACTAAGGTTAAAGGCCACCATAGATGATCAGTATCAAGAGAAGATTGCATCAGTCTCTCCTTACTGGCAAAATGTTCTGAAAAGGCTCATTGCCATTGTGAGAATGCTTGCTACCCAAAGCCTAGCACTGCATGGCACTTCAGATCAGCCGTATGTGTCAAACAATGGAAACTTCCTTAAAATTGTGGAGCTGATGGCTGAATTTGATGCTGTACTCCAGGAGCATCTAAGAAGAGTCACCACCCAAGAAATCTACACACACCACTACCTTGGAAAAACAATTCAAAATGAGATCATACAGTTACTGGCAACAAAAGTCAAACAGAAGATTGTGGCAGATCTGAAGTCAGCAAGATATTATTCTGGACTGCACACCTGGCATCAGCCATACGGAACAAGTGACTTTAATGGTGCATTTTGTAACAACAGAACGTAGTGAAAATGTCCCTGCAATGGTGACTGTCAGCGAGCATTTTCTAGAATTTATTGACATTGATGATACCACAGGTGCTGGTATGACAAATGTGCTTCTTAAAAAGCTGGAAGATACGGGAATTGCGATAGCTGACATGAGAGGTCAGGGCTACGATAATGGTGCCAACATGAGAGGAAAGAACAGAGAGTGCAGACACGGATCCGAGAGTAAAACCCTTGAGCTTTTTTTTGTCCCATGCAGTTCTCATTCATTGAACTTGGTGGTCAGCGATGCAGCATCAGCTTCTAGTGAGGCTGCTGAATTTTTTAATGTAATTCAAAGCATCTAGGTATTTTTCTCCGCATCAACTCATCAATGGTAAATTTTGAAGCAACATCTGGGAACATCCTCTCTGACACTGAAACCACTGAGTGCCACATGATGGGAAAGTCGAGTGGAGGCAATAAAGCCTATCAAACACCAAATTGGGAAGATAGATGATGCCATAGTTGCTATGACAGGAACTGTTCGTGGGAGAACAGTGGCAGAGGGAAATGGAATAACCAGAAACATACATAACTTCAAATTTCTCTGTGGCTTAGTGTTGTGGCATGACATACTGTTTGAAATAAATGTTGTAAGCAAGAGACTCCAAGGTGTTGACCTTGCTATATCTGGAGCAATGGAACAACTGGACAAAGCAAAGTCATACCTACAGTCTTATCGGTCAGATGAGGGATTTCAAAACGTTCTGAAGAGTGCACAGAAGTTGGCAGAGGAACTTCACACTGAAGCTATTTTCCCACCCATTCAAGAATACAAGAGTCACCGAAGAAGAAGACATTTTGATTACGAGGCACGGGATAATCCCATAAGAGACCCCAAACAACAATTCAAAGTTGAATTCTTTAACCAGGTGCTAGATTGTGCAATACAGTCAGTTGAAGAATGTTTCATGCAGCTCAAGGAACACAGCAGTATATTTGGGATGTTGTATGATGTTCCAAAACTCCTCACTATACCTGAAGAAGACCTACACCAGCAATGCAGGGCACTAGAGACAGTGTTGACACATGATGACATGCGCAATATTAATGTGAGTGATTTAGGTGATGAACTGAAAGCCCTTTCAAGATACATTTCAGCAGGATCAACTCCAAAGGCTGTTCTGGAATATATGTGCACAAATAAGATGACCATCCTCTTTCCAAATGCTCTGTGCATGCTTCTAACACTTCCTGTAACAGTTGCCAGTGGAGAACTCAGCTTCTCCAAGCTGAAGTTAATAAAAACACATCTACGCTCCACAATGACACAGGAGAGGCTGGTCGGCCTTGCAACCATTTCAATAGAGCATGAGCTGTCCCAGACTGTGGACCTTCAGGACGCAGTTCAAATCTTTGCAACCAAGAAGACACGGAAAGCACCACTTTGATTATTCAAACAGATAAAAATGCCAGTGTTTACTATGCAGACAAGAAAAGTTACATTTGCTGTTCAGGCGTTTGAAAGTTAAGTGTTACTTAAAATTTTGAACAAGGCATTTTAAGTTGTTAGTTCTCCTTTATTGGGATAGGTAGCAGAGCAGTACCATGAGAGGAGTAGAACAGGAAGAAGGCAGAATTGAAACCTTTCAAAATTTTGGCCCAAGCGAGGGGGCATGGGGCATCATTTGAGCTCCCCGCCTCAGGTGCCAAAATGTTGTGGGCTGGCCCTGCCGCTCTGGTTAGCTTGTAGATGGAGTGAGGCATTGTGAGGCGGACTGGCTCAAGCTTTGCAATTACCGGCATCAGAGGAGGAAAGAATCTGCGGCTCGGATTCAGAGCATTGCTAGTGCCTGGGTGTGCCCTACCTGTGGATGTGACTGTCATTCGTACATCAGACTCTGCAGCCATCAAATAACTCAAAGGCATATACACCATGCTCTGTAAAGAGCGACGGTGTCATTGACCTAATAGACACCCATAGGGAAACTCTCCTTGGCGCCTGAGACCAAATGGACAGGATGCAAGGTATTTGGCTATGAGGTCTAGAAACTCCATTCTGGCATTGCATGCTGCGATCATGTTCATTGCATAATTCCTGTGTCTGTTCATACACACATGGGCACCCTGTTGTGGCTTTCTGAGGTTCACGTATGTGTCATTGACTGCTCTGAACTGAAGGGAAGTATGTGTTTCGGTAGAATTCTGTCATGGTTCTCCTCCAGGCAGGTGGATCTAAAGGGAACTGAGTGTATTATATTAACCTGCATGGTTGACTGTAGTGACCAGAAAGTGATCCAGTATCCTTGAAGTGCTTGAGTCACTGATGCCGGTGGTCTGGGCAGTGCCTGGTCCCCAATAAGGCCACAGCAATGCTTGCTTACATGTATGGGACTGGGACTGCATGACACCTGTGGGTAGCAGTGGCTAGGTCCTCCTGAAGGATGTCACACAGGTGGTACGTAGTGTCTGGGTTGAACCTGTAGTGCCATATGCAGGCCCAGTCTGAGACCCCTATAAAACTTCAGTGAGGTCAGAGGATGCAGGTATTTCCTTGCAGATGGTGAGATTTGGCCTCTTCTGCCACAGGAGCCACTACAATGCTGTTGATCGTTATTAGTACATCCAACTCTCCAGCCTTCCCAGAACATGATCCCTTCCCCCCCCCATTCTGCCCCCAGGCATCCCAGCCCACTCCCTAGCCCTGTCCCAGCTCTCTCTCTCCAGGAAGACCTCCCCCACTGTGGTTCCCATTCCCTGCCCCATCTGGCTACCCCAGATATTCCTCACCTTCACCCCTGAATTTGACCTACTACCTAATCCCCTGCATGGCTATCCCAGACCTCATCCCTGATCAGCTACCTGTAAGGATTGATGGGAATTCAACCCAGGCCTGGAGGGCTCCCAGGCAACCAACATCCCCACGCTGCCACCCAGCAGCAGCTATATCCTGGCTGCTCCCTGTGACCCAATCTGCAGAGACTGAACACCACAGAAAGTTCCACCTTGAGTGATCTGACTGACAGTGGTCTTAGTTATCCCTGATTGGCTCCTTGATCCTATGGGGCATACCTAGAAGTGTCCAGGCAACAATGTGGATTCCTGGCTAGCTGCCACGACTGTCCTGCTTCTGAACTCTTGGTATTGATCTTGGTTATGTCTTGGATTCTTTCTGCCAATCGGCCCCCAGAACTGCCACACGGACCCTGATATCTGGTATTAACCTTCGGCCTGATTCCTGACTCTGTCTCTCTCTAACTCTCATCTTGACTCCTGATTCTGAGCCCGGCTTGACCCTCAGCTTGACTCTTTTGGCTCTTGATCCTGACAATGGCTCTGACCCCTGGCTTCATTTCCTGGCTCCTCAGCTCCTGCAACTAGTTCTGTCTTTCTCCACACCGAATCCTGGTTCCCAACAGTTTTTTTTTTCTCTCTCTCTCTCTCTCTCTCTCTCACACACACATGCTCTTCTTATGCTGCCCTGTGGCCCTGGCTGCCTTTACTCAAATGCCCCTCTACCCAACTGTGGCCTGCATCCAGCCCTCCCACAGTGGGGAAGGACCTTTATTGGGTGTTAGACATTCTCGGAGCACATATACCAGGTTGGGCCTCACAGGCAAGATAGACGCTTCTCCATCTGTTTTACCCTGCTTTGTGGCTTGCTCTGGGGTTTAGAAGGGAGATAGATGTTCAGAGGGCTAGTATGAGGCAGCAGTACGTGTGCCCAAAGGTAGAAATGTAAGAGCCAAAGGGCAGTTAGGCACTTAAGTCCCTTTGTGAATCTAGCCCAGAGTCTTATTCTTATTGCAGCTTGTTTTATTTACATCATATGTGCTGGTCTTTGAACAGAGGTGGTCAAATAGCATATGGGTATTCCCCTAATTCAGGAATCTCCCAGACAGCAATGCCGCCTCAAGAATTGCAGTGTTGTCAGCTCCTGTGATTTTTATGGTGAGTCTAATGATATTTGGTGATTTCTTTAAAGTTCCTAGAGGCAAGTGATTATGTAAGAATTTCAGCTTTCACTTTTTTAAAGTAAACTTCTAGCCTTCTTGGTATGGAGAAGAACCTGAAAACCTAAACTGACTGTATCCTAAAGGCTCCAAAGCTAGATGACAAATAAAAAGAACCCCAAATATTTTATTTTTTAAATCCCCTGATTTTGTGGGGCTTGACTCATGATTTTTAAACAGTTGGGGTTGACAATATTGGAATAAACTCTAGATAGAAAGATTAAGGAGCAAATTCTCCTGCTGACTACAACAGCTCCCCCCAAAAGAAGCTTCATTCCAAAACTAATAACAATGCAATACTTCTTCAAAGACTGAATAGTGCTCCCATGCCAAGAAAAATACAGGAATTTAAAACTATGCCACACTGCCATCTGCTGGCTCTGACTATAACAATAACATATGGCCATTCAACATTGACCTCTGCTGGAACAGAACTGGACCTGATCCAAAGTCTATTAAGTCAATGGAAAGACTGCCATTAACTTCAGTAGGGTTTGGATACTCTCATATAGTAAGGGTCTGTCTAGACAGAAATGCTCCAGGGAGGTATTGTTTATTGAAATAAATCCATAAACTCATAAAGCAATAAAATAAAGCCTTCCCAGAGAAGGTTTAATCACTACAATCTCTTCAGTTGACTCGCAAAGCAGCTGTCAGTAGGTGACTTGACAACAGAGCTGAGAGAAATGTAAAAAAAATCCCATCAGAAGTGTTAATGAGGGAGAAATCTGATGATGTTCTGAAGTTTGGCACTGGAGAAAATAAAATGCATCTGAAAAGAGAGTTCTTGGCATTGAGTTACCTTGAACAATTTTAAAGGGCAAGCCTGCTCTCATGCGTCCCGAATATGCAGAAGGAAGAGGCACACAGGAGGATCTTTCCATCTTGCTGGAAAAATGTAATCAGCACTTGGGAATTAAAAACAAGAAAAAACATCAAGGAGTGAAAAAGGTTAATTGATACTTTCAATTAGAAGCATTAAATATCACCTCCAGGATGCTAGCGCTAAGTGTGAAAACAATGTGTCAGTACTTCTTGTTGGTGTGGAATTTTTAAAAATGCTCCTGCAGTCATGAATTTACACATTTCAGCAACATTAAGCAGCATCATTTTTTCCAGTGGCTCTTGACCTCATTTTCAGTAGAGAAAAGACAACGTTAGCATCAAAATTCAATCTAATCAGTAATTACAAATCCCCAAGTGATTTTAAACATCTTTTCAATTATAAAATATTCTAATTGTTATTTTATTGGCTGTTATATGATGTATGCCTATAAATATAAATATAAATATAAATATAAATATAGCATCCTAGAGACAAATCTGGCACTAAATAGAACTAAACATAGTATTACCAAATAAAACCTGCTTAGTTACTGTAAAAATAAGTTGCATATTTAAAAATGTGTTATTTTTCTTTGCAATGGTTCTTACATAAATCTTAATATAGCACAAAAATAACGTGATGCACTTTTTAAAAAAACAATTTATTAAGGTTGGTATATTTTCAAATGAAGGAGAAACAAGGGGGGGAAATCAAATGCCCAGCCTAGCCACATTATTTAAAAACTGGAGGGGAGGGGGTTATCCATAGTACAGGAGATTATAGCGACATAGTCAATACTACCCAGTTTATCATGGCTATACTCATTCTAGAAAAAATAGGGGGAAAAAAGAGTTCTGTATCACATACATTTACGACTAATGCATATGTGTGTGACTTGCAGTGTTCTATATTATGTCATGGATCGCCTTACTGACCACACTGAAGTTTGATCAGTGTACCTCAACAGCAATAATACAAACAAGTGGGCAGTGGAGCTACTGGACAGCATAACAGAACTAGGGACAAATTGTGTCCTCAGTTACCTCTTTGATTGTGTTTCAATAGCGCAACTGAGGACCGACTGTTTCATTCTGCTTCTCTAAATTTTCAGGGCAAGGGTGGGAGTTTAAGCTATTGCTCATGTTGAGCATGTCAATGAGGCATTGTGCCTAAGACAAACACAACGGGCTAGATTCCCTGGCTATTTCTGGACCCTTTGTGCCACTCTGGCAATGCAAAGGGTCTGGAAAGCCATCAGATCTCCTAGGTAAGGATTCTCCTGATGTGTGGAAATCACCAGCTGGCACAGAGCCAGGGTGGTCTGCCACAGGTGGTATGACTAGAGCATTACTGCCTTCCTGCAGTCTTCAGCTCGTGTGATGCTTGTTGTAGGTCAAATGATTAGAACGGCTTTGAGGCTGCTCTATTTCATGCCAGGGTCAGACCAGCTTAGAATTGGGCTTAATATCAGGGAAATGCAACTTTATGGCTTCCACCTCAACTGCACCCAACAGGAACTGGGTGAAACTGCGAATCTAGGTGATGGTCTCCAGATGTTCACATAAGATGCAGATCTGAGTAGTTCCTATTACACTTTTCTGGAGTGTGACATACAGGCCCCATACCCACATCAGCCACTCTCATGCCCACCTGCTTTGGGAAGTCTAGTACCACTGTTCACCCTAGAATCACACAGTCCTACAAGGTCCTGGAGCGGGATCTCAGGTTAGGAGGAAGGCTCCTTGCCCCCATGGCCATCTACACAGAGCTAGATACATTAGTTACATCAATTGTTTACACCACTCCATGTGGTAAATTTGCTATGCCATTTGATAACATTGTGGCAAACAGTACAAAGTCATTAGGAACAATCATCTTAATAGGATGGTTCTGCATCTTCCATTATTCATTTGAGGCATATAGGACCAAAAATGTACTCCTGCCATAACACCACCGACTTTAACAGAGTTATTCCAGCACAGGAATTTGGTCAATAATGCTTAATAAATATTCCATTAGGAATTAGGTTTGTGAAGAGAGAAGATAAAAGCCTTTATTAAAGGCACAAGCATTCACCTCAAATCAAGTCTGCTCAGGCATCTGGAGCTTCTAGTGCCCAGGACACATGCTAAGAGTTTTTAACACATTAGCATACTCACTCTCACTTGGTCCTTTTTTAATTATATTTGCACAGATATCCCATGGTATTCAGATAGCCTTACCGGGCACAAAAATCACTTTCATTCCAAGGATGGGATTTGCAAAGGTGCCTAAGTGACTCAGAAGCACAAGCTTTTGAAAATCCTTCTCTAAGTCATGTTTTTGTTGATGTTGAAATTGAGTTAACAGAAAATGAGAAGTTGAGTTTTTCAGTTGTCATGAACTTAGTGAAAATGCAGAAGTTGCTGATTTCACTCTGTGCTAAGCAGAAAGCCAATATTAATAACCTTTAAAAGGGAAATTTTATTTGTAGAAAAGTCATGAATTATTACAAAGAGACCCTGGGGTTCTGAATTTTTAATATTACATTTTAATGATCATGCTGGATCTACAGTACGTGTTCAATAAAACTTGGAAGCCCTCCTTCATTCAAACTTCAAAAGAGAAGCTGACTAGGCAATGGTCTACAGATATGACAACAAGGAATAGGAAAAAAAGTGTGTAACCTCCCTGAGGAAAAACAAACGCAGAGCCTGTATAAATCTAGAGCATTTAGAAGAGAACTGTTGCAGATGAAGACAATAAGAATAAATTATATGGTTACAACTAGGATGGGAAATACCAGAAAAATAAATTTGAAGCTTTTGCAAAATTAACATAGTAAAAGAAAGCATTAATGTGCATTATATGGAAATACTATTTTGCACAAACACCATTGTTACCTATTGTTTATTTAGAGAGCGCAGTTAAAGCTGAAATAATACTGTAATTACCTGAAAAAACCCACAACATTGTTTATGTTTGTCACTTAAAATGAACATCTTCCATAAACTGGAATCATGACATACTTGATCAAGATTCTTGGAACCCAGCTGCTCAACCCAAAAGATTACGTTTCCCAAAGTTATGGTATCTGTTCCCACCATATACAGAATTATTTTCTATAGCATTAATTTCCACTCTCTAGGAATTTAGTTTTTAAATCAAAGAATAATAAAATATTAGAATATTTTAAGTAAATCTAAAATGAATACTAGAGCTGCTTGAAATTTTTCTGTTTAAAAAAATTGAGATGAAAAATGGCCCTTTTCTATAAAAAAAATTGTTCTATGAAAATGTTTTTTTCAAAAATTTTCAGTTTTACCGTTACAAAAAATTGCCCTCGATATTTTCATTTTTTTTTTCAATTGAAAAATATGGGGGCAATTTTTCAAATGAAAAATTCAGTTTC
This sequence comes from Terrapene triunguis, assembly GCF_002925995.2. Taxonomy (NCBI): domain Eukaryota; kingdom Metazoa; phylum Chordata; order Testudines; family Emydidae; genus Terrapene; species Terrapene triunguis. The sequence continues at coordinate 15,097,805 of NW_020664419.1, forward strand.
TGAAAACTAAACACAAAAACTTTTAATTTTTGGTGTCATGTTAAAAAAAAATTGAAGAGTTCTGTGAAAATTTTCCTAAAACACATAAAATCTTATCGTTTCTTTTGAAATTTTTGGAGGAAATACTGACCATTAATTACTTTCCCAACCAGTTCTAATGAAAACAACAACAAGAACAGCACTGTAACCTAGCTGAAGTCACTTGGAACTCCTGCTTTAAATAGGCAATCGCGAACAGTCAACCCAAAAGTTGTAATTTACTCATAATTACTACAGAGTGATAGCTGAGCCATTACGGTATTACCAGGTATCTCAGATACCACTAAGAGACTTCATGACAACCATTGTTCTTGTAGAACAGCTACTATTATTATTTAGACAGAAGTAGTGTTTAGCGGCCCTACTCAGTAATCACGATCCCATTGTGGTTGGTCACAATAGCAACCTTCCTGAGATGTTACTCCGAAAAATGAGTTTTGGGGTGCTGCTACACTAACCTTCCTATTGCCCCCTTAATATGCTCTTCCCGAGGTAAAAGTTCTCAGGGTTGCTAAGGGAACACTCAAAGGACAGGGATATAACCTTCCAATAAAGTAATTGACACAGGCAGTAATCTTTCCAAAACAAAGTATCCTTTTATTAAAATAACTAATAGACCCTAATACAGTGTATTCTAAAAATCCTAAATAAAGCACAAAAAAAATCGCTGAGACACAAATCCCTTATTGCATGTTAAAGAGCACTTGAACTACAATAGCATATAGTTCAAATGATACTAAGGGAAGTCAGGAGTGCCGCCAGCTTTTTTGCCGCCCTAGGTGGCGGAAGGTCCCGCCCCCAAAATGCCGCCCCCGACAGAGGCGGCGGAAGGTCCCGCCCCCGAAATACCGACTATGACTGGGGCGGCCGAAGATCGGTCGCCGCGGTTACCGCCCCCCAAATGTTAGTGCCCTAGGCAACCGCCTAGGTCACCTAATGGGTTGCGCTGGCCCTGAGTGAAGCAATTTGTTGCAAGTGGCCATTTTGCACCAAATTGCTGACAGCAGATCTTAAATTGCTTTAAAGTTCACATAGATAAAATACAATTAAAACACACACATCTCAAGCCTACACATCTTAAGTACTATAAAAACTATCCTAAACTAATTCTAAAACTCTAGTTAAAGAATATTAAGCTTACTCTATAAATCCGTTGCTGCTTTCTCTTTAAAAATCAAATCACTACTGCTGTTGTTCAACTCCTGGTCAGTTCTGTTCTGCTCCAGCTTTCTTTTCTCTCCCTCTGCAGTTTGTCTTTTCTTTCTGGCACTTCGGCTTCTCCTGCACTGGTCTTGCCTTCTCAGACGCAGCCTTCAGACTCTCCAAAACGCTGCTGGCAGCTGGCCTTTGATGCTACATAGTATCCCTGTCCTTATATAGCTTCCTATTCTTGGCTAGTTACCTCACTCACACATGCTCAGTCTTGACCATTACTTCAGACTTCTGATTGACAGGTCTGACCTTTAAAACAAGTTGTAACCAGTATGAGGGGGTTCTGGCCAGCTAGAGGCTTAGCTAACTGACCTCTCTGTCACCCTTCCCTTTCTTGCACATGCTCACTGTTATTGTTTACCTCAAGTTAGGACTCTGGTGAACCCTACACACATCTTTTCCCAAGGCACCATCTTGGAAATTCTGGGCTTTCTGCCAGGGCACCTTTTAAAAAAAATTTAATTGTCAAGAAATCCTAGGTTCTTACTAAGCATGCTCAGGGTCTGCAGCATCCATCTCAGAGTGGAGTGGTTTTTGCTTATTCAGGATAGAGATCAGAAATACAAAGTAAAGACTGGAGAATTTTCTCTTGCAATAGGGACTTGGCAGGAGGATAGGGTTGCCAACCCTCCAGGATTGGCCTGGCGTCTCCCAGAATCGGCATCGATCTCCTGGTGGCCATTGAAAGCAATCCAGGAGATTTTAATAGGATATTTTAAGAAAATGATATTACGTCATGTTGGGGGGAAAATCTTCTGGAATAGCTTCAGTCAGAGTTGGCAACCCTACAGGAGGAGCATGGGTTGCCAAAAGAAAGCGTTTGGAGAAGGCACTAAGCAGTTAGTCTGCAGGCACATGCTACAGGGCTAAGCTGCAGTGGCAGCATCTCTGTAAATAGTTACTTTAATAAAAAACCAGTTTAGTTTAGTGTTGTGAACCTATCAATCTATGAAAGAGCCAGTGTAGCTTAATAAGAATGGAGGCCTCTATGTTATTACCCAGCACATGTTACATGAACTACTGTACAGACATAACACACACAGGAAAAAAAATCCTTGTCCCAAGAGCTCTCAAGCTATATTTCAATCTATTCACTTTTTTCTATGGCTATAAATTGGTTTGTCAATAATTATCAGTTTTCAGACAAAACTGGCGTCTCAGTTATTACTTTTCTACTGATCATTAGCAGACAAATCTTGAGATCAGGCATTTTGAGACAAGAATTTAGCATAAATAAAATGCATTCCCTAAACAAAGAAGTCATGTCTTACTCTCTCTTCTTTGTCCTGTATTGGTGTTTAATAGTCAAAGCAATAGTCTCAAGGTGTTCTATAGAGCTGCAGCAAGCTGTTCACTACAGCTTCACATGCTGGTGTCCCAGTCCCTGGGAGCATGTGAGAAATGCACAAGAGCTCTCTCCTTGCCTCAGGCAAAAATAATAAACTAAAAGTAACCAAGAAGCTTGCTGAGCTGCCACTGGCAACCTCCTGAATTCAATGTTTGCAAGCGACTCTGGAAAATTCAGAAGAAAAATTACTGTCATGAGGACATTAATTTCCTATTAATGTTCTCAGTGTCTTTTGCCTTCTGCAGGGCATGCTAAATGCACTTTTGAAATTCTCAGTCCTGGCTCATGCAGCCACGCTGCCATACAGGGGCTAGTCAAGGACACTCCTGCCAGAGGCGCTTATTCAGTAGTCCTATCTCTCTTCATATAGGGGATGTCTGGCCAGATGGGGAGGGAGGTGCAGAGCCTACATCTAAATGTGTCCTCCCCTGTCTGGACCATGATTAGGGGAGCAAAAAGCTGTTTTAGAGCCCCATTTCTCACCTTTCCCCACTCATCTGCACGAAGTGTAATCACAGCACAGCTGAGGATCCAGCCCCGTATTTTTAAGCAAACATGGACTGTATTAAAAAAGAATGTGCTAAGACACTGTAAAAGATCACGTTACCGACACACAACCACTTGGGCCGTAGCAAATTCAAAGAGAGAACTGGTTAAAAATCCTTTCACTGAATGCTGATAATATAGCTCAAAGATGTATTTTTCACCAGAGCTGCAATTTCACCTCCCCTCCTGAGTAAATATGAAATGATTGGAATGCATCCACACCATCTACTGGATGCTGAAGGGAATGCAGCTCAGAAACAAGAGACTTGAGAAACCAAGTGCCAGGAGAAATGACTGCTAAAAGCCAGTAGGAAGGGGGAGAGCCACTCCCCTCGCTCCCACTTCTTCAACACATTTTTGAGCGTAATATTTTAGTCTCTAGAGGTACTTTGTGAATTTTACTTCTTTTGGCACATCAACTGCTGACTGAAACAGCAGCTTGACTGTCAATCATGCTTTCTGTCAGCACTGACCTCAGTGCAGTTCTTGGGTGCTGAGAACTTTTGGAAACCAATTAGATGGCCATGCTGCTGAATATGCCTTTGTTTTGGATGCCCCAATCGGGGGACTGATCGAAATCATCTACTCACTTATAAACATACTAGTAACATCCTAGAAGCTTCTGTACAGCGGCAGTATTAATATACTAAAATAGTCATGAAGGCCTAATTCAGGAAGAGGCTTTTAGCATTTTGAAAAGAAGAGAATTTTCCCATTACTTCATGTAACAAACAATACCATGAAGTAGGAGGACAGCAAATACAGGACTAGTAAACTACACTACTTTATCAGCAGACTCACGCATCTCAAGTTAACGATACCACATTTGCATTTAGACGCAATACCAATCCTGTCTCTAGCCATAAATAACTACCACTTCCAGGAATTGTGTTTTAATATAGAGTTCACGCCATTACCTCTGCTCCCATTTGACTTCACACACAGCCGTATTTATTAGTACGACTAGGATATATTACAGAATCCCAGAAATGAGAGCTGCAATGGACCTAATACAACTCGGTCACCTAGTTTTTCCCTGGGCCATTGAAGGGTTATTTGCAACAGAATCTTGTCATGTACAGTTCTAAATGACCACTTACCTTGGGAGAATACAATTTAATAGGTTTCACCATCTGGCCATTTAGTCTGACATTCAGTTATTTTAATTTGCTTAATTTTCTCATATAGCCAATATAAAAAAAAAGAACATTACGGTCGCAAAGCCAAGCACTCAAAACCTGGGAAATGCTTGCCTGTGCAACCTTAATTTGATCCCCTTGTGCATTTTGATACAGTGTTTAATTACATGATTACACAGTATTTTCCATAGTTTTGCAACATTATAAGCAACTGAAAACAATGTTCTATAATGGAAAGTGTTGGGTAACTTCAACAACAGGTGTTGCTGCCTCCACCGCCTATAATATACACATATACACAGGCAGTATTCAGGGGCCATAGTGAAGGCTGTGGCCCCTTTTTGCTAGGTGCTGTAAAATCCTGTATGAAGACAAGATCCTTTCTGTGAAGAGGTTTCAGAGTGGTAGCCATGCCTGAATAAAGACTGGGAGTGGTTGGGTCATTACAAAACCTAAACTTAATTTCCCCAATACTAATGTCTCCCTACTGTTACTCACACCTTCTTGTCAACTGTCTGTAATAGGCCACGCTCTTACCACTTCAGAAGTTATTTTTCCTCCCTTGGTATCCTGCTGTTAATTGATTTATCTCATTAGACTGACCTCACACTTGGTAACTCAACCCCCATCCTTTCATGTATTTATACCTGCTCCTGTATTTTTCACTTCATACATCTGATGCCCACGAAAGCTTATGCCCAAATAAATTTGTTAGTCTCTAAGCTGCCACAAGGACTCCTTGTTGTTTTTTCTGTGAAGAGTTTACAATATAAGACAAATAAAATATGCAGGGTCAAAGGAGAGTGATACAATCAAATATGTACGTTTAATATACACATATCTACTTCTTGCCAGTTGGTGGTTTTGAAAAGCAGCTCCCAGCAGCAGTTGGAAAAATTAAACTGAACTTGACTGCCTAATTCATCCACTTGAGAGACAGGCTGCCAGAGGGGCTAGATAGTAGAGGGAAGACTAAGCCAGGAGCTTGACTGACATCCCTGATTACAGCCAACCCTCAATACTCAGAATAGTCTGCACATGGCTGGGACCAAGCATACTGACGCCAGTTCCTCCCAGCCAACTCCATCCAAGGTGCCTTGGGCAAAGGATTTCATAATCTACTTTACCAGTCCTGAAGATAAATTTAAAGGCCCTTGCCAACTGACTTGCTGGCAGTATTGCCAAAACCCAAGCCTTCAAAAATCATGTGTCTGCCTGCCCCCCCATCTTTCTCTGCACTTTCCCCCAAATCATTAGATTTTCAAAATTAATGAATTCAGGTGTGGGGTTATTTGCCTTCTTTTCTCTCCTCTCCCCCAGACATGAGCCCTTCCTCTTCCCCCATCTCCCCCGACCAATTCTAGAGGCAGTCACCTTGGGTGCCAACTTTCCAGGGCTTTGTTTTTGTTCCTTTCTTCTTCATTCTTTGATTGGCTGGCCAGTTTTACTGTGTTGATTGGTCTGCCTTTTTCCCCCTCCTCCATACTCTGATTGGCTGACCATTTTTGCTCCAGTGACAGATCAGCTATAGTTAGTTTGATTTTTTTGGCTTTGTTTGTGTGTATTTTTCTTTGTCACTCAGGGGCAAGGGATGGGGGGCAATGAAAACACTTTCTGTCCTGCCCAGCAAAGTGACTAGGGCAACTCCTGCCCCACTCCAATCCCCAAGCTTTTCTCTGGAACCAAGAGAGAAAAACTTAACTTTTAAAATTTTTAATGAACACTGGGATTCTCATGTAATCACATGACTCCAAGAGCTGGAGCTTAAACAAAAGCTCCAAACATTGTAAGACTTCTGATAAAATTCTTAGAGTTGACAACTGTCACAGACTCACCGGGGCGATGCTCTGGAACTACTCTGTATAAAGCCAGCGAGGACTCTGGGGGAGCATGCCTCGTCTCTCTGAGCATACTATATCCAGGGCAAGAAGCTTATATAGCTTCGACCTTCCTGGGTCTGACCTTGGAGCATTCACCATCCCCTTCCATACCGTGCACTTCCCACAGCGAGTCTGCCCGGGCAGGGCTCCTGGGGAAGCCAGAGGACCCTGCACCCCAACTTCGCAGTCAGATGTGACTCTCAGCCAGTGTAAAATGGAAGGTTTATTAGTCGAGAGGAACACAATGTAGAACAGAACTTGTTAGCACAGAAATCAGTGACCTTCAGCCAAGTCTGTTTTGGGGCATCCTGGGCCAGGCAGCCTGGACTCCCCCTCTTCCACTCCCCCCAAGCAGACTGCCAGCTTCCAGCGACCTGACCTCAGACACCCTCATTGCTCCTCCTCCTTCGCTTTGTCTCGCATCTGGGGCAAAGAGTCATCTGGTTGTCACCTGATTGCATCCCTCTCTTGGGTCTCAAGTTATGAAGGGCACCGGTCATAGCATATGTGCAGGCAGCTGGAGCAGCTTCACCTGTCCCAGAGGTCTCAGGCAAAGTCACACACTCCTATTCTCACCACTGAGGTATTGGTGCAGCACACAGGGAAACTGGGGCACACACAATATTACTGCAAAACAATAAAACTCACATAGGCTCAACAGTAAGACCTACATACAACATAACAAGGGAAAATCCCCACTTTGTCACAACAACACTGTGAGTCTAATTTCCAGGGTCTGATATCTCTGGGTTTACACATATAGTAAGGTGAAAGTTAAGAAACCTGTGGAAGCCTGGGGAAGAAAGAGGAAGCAAGATAGAAAGCTGGCTAGATCGTCAGGCTCAACGGATAGTGATCAATGACTCCATGTCTAGTTGGCAGCCGGTATCAAGCGGAGTGCCCCAAGGGTCGGTCCTGGGGCTGGTTTTGTTCAATACCTTCATTAATGATCTGGAGGATGGCGTGGACTGCACTCTCAGCAAGTTTGAAGATGACAGTAAACTGGGAGGAGTGGTAGATACGCTGAAGGGTAGGGATAGGATACAGAGGGACCTAGACAATTAGAGGATTGGGCCAAAAGAAACCTGATGAGGTTCAACAAGGACAAATGCAGAGTCCTGCACTTAGGACGGAAGAATCCCATGCACTGCTACAGACTAGGGACCGAATGGCTAGGCAGCAGTTCTTCAGAAAAGGGCCCAGGGAAGCTGGATATGATGAGAAGCTGGATATGAGTCAACAGTGTGCCCTTGTTGCCAAGAAGGCTAACGGCATTTGGGGCTGTATAAGTAGGGGCATTGCCAGCAGATCGAGGGACGTGATCATTCCCCTCTATTCGACATTGGTGAGGCCTCATCTGGAGTACTGTGTCCAGTTTTGGGCCTCACACTACAAGAAGGATGTGGAAAAATTGGAAAGAGTCCAGCGGAGGGCAACAAAAATGATTAGGGGGCTGGAGCACATGACTTATGAGGAGAGACTGAGGGAACTGGGATTGTTTAGTCTGCAGAAGAGAAGAATGAGGGGGGATTTGATAGCTGCTTTCAACTACCTGAAAGGGGGTTCCAAAGAGGATGGATCTAGGCTGTTCTCAGTGGTAGCAGATGACAGAACAAGGAGCAATGGTCTCAAGTTGCAGTGGGGGAGGTTTAGGTTGGATATTAGGAAAAACTTTTTCACTAGGAGGGTGGTGAAGCACTGGAATGGGTTACCTAGGGAGGTGGTGGAATCTCCTTCCTTAGAGGTTTTTAAGGTCAAACTTGACAAAGCCCTGGCTGGGATGATTAAGTTGGGAATTGGTCCTGCTTTGAGCAGGGAGTTGGACTAGAGGTCCCTTCCAACCCTGATATTTTATGATTCTATGAGAAGCCAGTACTCTTTATTTGCATTGGTCACAATGAATTTCCACAGCATAATTTTGCACACCTACTTATCACTTGCACTGCATCTAAATGGGATTTGTGCATTCACATAGCTGGAAAACTTTACAGTCAGAGGTGCACATAAATCCCCGATTTGTGCAAGCATATATGGAAGTTTGCATACACATTGGAATTGCAACTGCATGTCTATGAATGGGCACCTGCTTTATGATTAAAAAACATCACCCGATTAACATTGCTGTCTCAGTTTCCCGTTCATTAAAGGTCAATAATATTTACCTGCTCCCCCAAAGCTATGAATTAATTTAGAACTGCAATTAGTCCCACAGAAGTAAGGGACTGCAAGACCAGTCCTAACTAGTTATTATTTATAAAGCCTTTTGAAGTTAAGTGTGAGGGAGCAGAGGTTTCAAACCCACACATACAGTTCCCCAGGCAGCACTCAGGCCACAACCGCCATCACCCCCGAATAATTAGGAAAGGGGTAGTTTGCTAAGGGGCTCCTGCACCCCCAAGATCCCAATTGGGGGAACCCCCTCCCCCACAATTGACTAAGTAGTGTTGTATAAGCCAGGAAGTTGTCTGAGCAACTAGAGGAAGCCTTGGTTGTCTGCTATTCTGGATCTTGTCTGCTTACCTGAGCCCTGCATTCCTTCCTGCTGCTGATTCCTGTCCTCACATATCAGACCTCTGTCTACTTCCAGGCCCCTGCGCCTCAGCCTTACCCCTAATGCTGTCTCTGGCTCTGATCCCTGGCCTGGCATCTGACTCCATCTCCAGCGCTGACCTTCAGCTTGGTACCTGATATGTCTTTGGTTTTGACCCTCTGTTCAGACCATTAGGTCTGACTCCTGCTCTGACCATTAGCCATGACCACCCATTCCCCATGTGATGCAATAAGTGTTCAAGTTATTATAACCTTCTTTGAGGTACTTGTAGACACAGATCACTTTTGAAAACTACATGCGTCTTTGCTGTATAAATTCTGGCTCCTTCACAACTACTGTATATGTACAGTGTTTGACATTTCCTAGATGTGCATCTATTTTTAATCACTCACCACTTGGGGAATCTGTTGATGATAGCAAATTCATCCCTAACTTTGTAGTTTTAATGAGGAAATGCTACATGCTACCAGCAGATGGTGAAAGAGCGCCAGGAAAAGAGATTATACTTTAGTTACTAGCTGTTGAAAAAATGGAAAAGCAGACACAAACAAAGGATGTTTTTCTCTTTTTAGAAGTCTATAAAGAGTTTCACAAAAGTGATCACAGTTCAATTTCATAATCTAATCCAGGTGTTTGAAGTAGCATCTTGATCTGAGGATACTGTGATGGACTTTGAGTTCTTTCATATTTATGTATTGGTTTTAAGTTTTAAGGGTCTTATCTGTCCAGAAAGTTAATCCAAACAACCAATGGCCCCCACTACTTTAGATTAATGTGTTCATAAAATACACAAGCCAAAAAATTTTAAACTTGGGTGTCTAAATATAGGTACCTAAATGCATATTTATGCACCAGAATAAGTAACCAGATATCTAAAGGCACTGGGCACCCGTATGTCTCATTTTATCTGAGTGGGAATTGTGGGTGTTTCAATATGAAGCCAATTTTATGCTAACGTGAACATTTTAAAGTGGTTTTTTTTTTTAACAGCTTGATTATATTTTGCAGACCTTGAACAGATACAAGGGGATTAGAAGCTGACACAGGAGCAAAAGTTGAATAGCTATCAGTTCCATATATTAGCAGAACAGTGTTTTACGGTCAAATAAAATCTCTGTATTTCCAAGGCCTCTGGTGCTTTTGTCTTATCTTTTCCATAGGCTAGACATGGTAGCCTGATAGGAAACTACTCTCCCTCTGTCTCAGATCATCCATAAGCTTTTCTGTTATGAGACTATCTCATGTTTAATTAAATTATTTAGCCATAGCAAATTAATGACTATTTAAGTAATTATACAATCTTCCTCACTACAGTATCTGAGGGCTAGATCCACAAAGGGACTCCAGCACCTAATTGCCACTTCAGGCCCAACATTTACTACTGAGATCCTCACAACCCCCACTCAGCCACCACATAACTCTGGAGCTGCCTGAAGGCCCCAGGTTTCCCCCAATAAAGACACCATTTCATTCCCAGGCAAGTCCCAGCAGGCTTCACAGACAAGGTGATTCCCTGCCCCTTTCTCCTGCTGAGCCTTATCATAAGAGCATGTCTTATCCGTACAAAGAACAGCTGGGAGGAGAATGGGTACCCCCATATTCAATAGCACACTGGTTCAAGTGCTCACCTGCAATGCAGGAAAACCAAGTTCCAGGCCTCACTTCCTGATTTGGAGGAGGTCTCCCATGTCCCAGACAAGTGCTCTAACCCTGGGGCTATAGAGTCATTCTCTGTCTCTGGCACAATAAATATTTATGTATTTTATACAAGGTGGAATGGCTTCAGAAGCAGAGATTGAGAGAGTCCAAACCCAGAATTCTCTCTAGCCTGGTGATTAGGCTAGTCAACTGATGGTGAGAGGCCTGGGATCAAATCGCTGCTCGGAAACAAGCAGAGTGGGGATTTGAACCTGGCTTTCACACCTCCCACGTAAGTGTTCTAACCATGAGGTTATTGGGCATAAGGGGACCAACCACCTCAATTTTTTCTCCCCATGAGAATGGGCTGACCTGGCTTAGGCACCTAACTCCAAGAAGAGGGTCCATGGCTGTGAATTCTGAGGGGAGGGAGGTGCCTCCCTCCAGCCCAGAGTTAGTTGCTTAACTCCCTGAAAGGGGTGGGATCTAAGCTCTTTGGCATTTCCTACTGGCTAGCTTGTTCATCTTACTGGAATCTTTTTGAGGATCCTTTTTAGGTGCCCAATTCTCCCCATGCATTACATAGGGAGCCTAACTCATGGCATCGTATGCCGTTTGGCAGCAGGACAAAGAAAAGCCCACAGCTGGCCCATGCCAGCTGACACAGGCTGTGGGGCTGTTTCATTGCTGTGTAGACTTCCAGGCTCAGGCAGGGTCCTAGAGCCCAAGCTCCAGCCACGCCTGGATGCCCCGTGAGCCCTAGTCAGCTGGCATGGGCCAGTCACGGGGGTCTAATTGCTTTATAGACATACCCTTCAAAGTTAGGCACTGTAGCACTGAGTGATGCCTAAGCCCCTTTGTGGGTCTTCCCTGTGTGCCTCCCAATTAAACAGGTGTTACAGCTGCCCAGTTCCTAGATCCAACTCAGGATTCCCTTTCAGAGACACCTGATTCAGAGTAAACAGTTCAGTTAACATGAAAACTAGTGACTGTTTTATGAACAACACATTCAACATATCAAAGGGGTAGCCGTGTTAGTCTGGATCTGTAAAAGCAGCAAAGAGTCCTGTGGCACCTTATAGACTAACAGATGTATAGGAGCATGAGCTTTCGTGGGTGAATACCCACATGCATGCATCCGAAGAAGTGGGTATTCACCCACGAAAGCTCATGCTCCTATACGTCTGTTAGTCTATAAGGTGCCACAGGACTCTTTGCTACATTCAACATAAACCTGCACAGAAAATAATGCAGAATGTGAACTACTCTTGTTTTATGGTGCAAATGTTAGGGAAGTAAATTGGATAAGATTGAACTGGATAAATTAAGCAAAGCACTCAAGTGCATATTTAAGTCCAACTTTAAAGTTAACCATGTGTTTGACTGAGTCAGGCAGACTTAGCCATGTGCTTAAATGCTTCGCTAGATCAGATCCAAAGAGAATGCATTTATACATAGTACCCGGCCCAGAAAGGCAGTTTTCTGAAAGGCAGAAAAGACATTTACAATAAAATCTTGATTGTAGATTTTAGATTACACTTATAACTGTCTAGCAACCCCACTGCAAACTACTGAACTGCACTAATTCACAAATGGGCCCACATAGTAAGATTTATTGATTATTAAGCTAGAATGGACTACTGTTATAACCTATTCTAACCTCCTGTATAACATAGGCCATAGGACGTCTCTGAATTAATTCCTGTTTGAACTAGAGCATACACTGCCCGGTTCTCTCGGCGGCGTACACTATGTTGCATGTGTAGCCCCCTCCAGGGCCGGCTCCAGGTACCAGCCAAGCAAGCTCATGCGTGGGGCGGCAGATTCTAAGAGGCGGCTTCCCTCCAATCCTTTTATTTTTTGCTTTGCCGCTCCGGCCACCCCGCAGGTTGTTTTTTTGTTTGTTTCTTTTTTTTGCGTTTTGCCGCTCTGGCCGCCCTGCAGTTTTTTTTTCTTTTTGGTTCACGGCTCTGGCCACCCTGTAGGTAAATGTTTCCAATCATTAATTACCCACCCTGTTAAAAGTTTGCACCTTATTTTTCCTCTGAATTTGGCTAGCTTCAATTTCCAGCCATTTGCTCATAAGAACATAAGAATGGCCATACTAGGTCAGACCAAAGGACCATCTAGCCCAGTGTCCTGTCTTCTGAGAGTGCCCAATGCCAGGTGCCCCAGAGGGAATGAACAGAACAGGTAATCATCAAGTGATCCATCCCATGTCGCCCATTCCCAGCTTCTGGCAAACAGAGGCTAGGGATACCATCCCTGCTCATCCTGGCTAATAGCCATTGATGGACCTATCCTCCATGAACTTCTCTAGTTCATTTTTGAACCCTGATATAGTCTTGGCCTTCACAACATCCCCTGGCAAGGAGTTCCACTTGTCAACTGTGCGCTTTGTGGAAAAAATACTTCCTTTTGTTTGTTTTAAACCTGCTTCCTCTTGTTATACCTTTGTCTGCTAAATTGAAGGGCACTTATAGACTGTGATCAAATCACCCCTTAACTTTCTCTTTGTTCATCTAAATAGATTGAACTCCTTGAGTCTATCACTGTAAGGCCTGTTTTCTAATCATTTAATCATTCTTGTAGCTCTTCTCTGAACCCTCTCCAATTTGAATTGTAGACACCAGAACTGGACACATTATTACAGCAGCGGTCATACCAGTGCCAAATACAGAGGTAATATAACCTTTTTATTCTTATTCAATGTTCCCCTGTTTTTACATCCAAGGATATCATTAGCCTTTTGGCTGTAGCATCTCATTGGAAGCTCATGTTCAGCAGATTACTCACCATAACCCTCTAGTCCTTTTAAACAGTCACTGGTTCCCAAGATAGAGTCCCCCATCCTGTAAGTTTGGCCTACATTCTTTGTTCCTATATGTATGACCTTCCATTTGGCTCTATGAATCTTCTTTTCTTGCACCCAGCTTACCAAAAGATCCAGATCACACTGCATCAGTGAACTTTCTTTTTCATTATTTATTATTTCGCTATAAGGAGGATAATGCATCACAAAATGCACTTCACTTATTTGATGATACTTCATAGTATATTAATGAATACTCTATAGTATATATTTGAAAGTAACAAATCTTTAGCAGTATGAGACCCACTACAGCCTTCTGCTATTAAAACTTTACTGAGAAGTGGGGTGAGACCACCCTTTATGGCATGCAAATATTGGGGTATGCAAATTAGCAAGGTTCCAATGTAAAATTTATTAATGTTTTAAAATCCAAGGGAAGCACCAGAAGTTATGCTCTCATGTGGATAAACTAATGGCAATCAATATTACAGCTACGTCAGTGATTATGTATTGTAACTGAGAACAAATTAGCTCTTTGTTTTTTTAATACAGATCCTACATGCTTGATTTTGGTGAAAATCAGGAAAATAGAAGGAGGAAATGGGGGACACATAGAGCCCCTGGCATCTGGTAAAGCATATCTATCAGCTGCAACCAGATCTGTAATTGTCTGTAGATCAAAGAATCAGTCCAGCATAACAGTGACCACCATTGAGTTCTGCCCATCAGCCAGATGGATTTTAAAATGCTGACACCCTGAATGACTTCTCTCCTGGGCAGAAAGAAAAGAAATAATTTAAATTATAAATGATAAAAGCTTATCTATTTATATGTGTGCCTGAAATAGTGAGGAATAAGAGAGGGAGCCCACAGGGAGTTTGTGGGGGAGAATGGAGGAATGCAAGGAGCCCCTGGTATGTGCAAAAAGCTCAGCCTACAGAAGCAATGAAGTGTGCAACCTTCTAGTATGTTGGGGTATGGCTACACAGCAAAAGCTGTGCATGGCTAGCCTACCAGAACTAACTTGAATCCAGATTGCTGCTATTGTTACCTGCACTAACAGCTCAGTGCGGGCTTCAGCGGGGGTAGACCAAGCCTGGCACAGACTTTGGGTACTTTCCTGGCTTGCCAGTTTGCGCTGCAGTCTTCTCTGCTACCGTTACCTGTGCTAGCTGGATTCACACTAGCTCAAAGGCTAGCCTACACACAGATTTTGTTGTGTAGACATACCCACTGTGTGCATAAACATCCCCCTCTTGCCTGCAATCTGCTCTTATTTAATTTATTAGTGAGTCAATGTAGTTTCATTACTTCCACTTCAGAATCATAGTAGCCTTTTCTTGTGATTTATTTGCTAGGAATCATAATCATTAGGGCTTTCCTCAGAGAGACTTTTGTTGCTTCTATCTTTGTTTATGCACTGCCAACTTTCACCATTAGATGGCACGGTATGACTACTGCTTACTAAACCTAATTTGCCTCACCAAAAGAGAATGACAGTAGTCCATGAAATAATTTCATATCCTGGCTTCTCATTACCCTGAGGGCTTCAATTGTAGGCCTTGCTAAAAGCATTATGGAAACAGATAACTCTGGAATTGTGCCTGGAACAGAATGAATTGGAGAAAAGACTTTGTTCATATCCAATTAACAAGCAATAGCTTTTCTACAGCTAAACATCCAGACAGGGAGTGAATAGCCAATGCGGTCAGGGTCCCCTTTTGACATACAGACAGCAGGATTGAGCTAAGCTAAGCTCTATAAACCATTCCCCTCAGGAACTCCTCCTCAGTGAAAGGGGAACATAGGAGTAAGAATATCTACCAGCTGGAAGAGAGGGACATATACCATTGCCAAATGGCCATTTTATAGTTGTGCCTACTTGGCTCTATCAAATTTAAGGGAGAGGGTCAGGAAAGCAGGTTGGGGGAAATAAAAGTTCCTGTTGGAGGGCAACCTTGGAGTGGGGACCATTAGCAGAGACAAGGGTCCTACAGTAAGACAAGATCCTACTGACATTTATGCATGCTTAACTTTATACATGTGAGTAGTTCCATTGATTTCAATCAATGGGACTACTTGTGTATAAAGGTAAGCATGTGGATAAGTGTTTGCAGGACTGAGGCCAGGGATATGGTTATGCTGGAGGGCACTGGTGGCTGCAACCAAGTTGTCTTTTGATCTATGTGTAATCACAGCTCTATTTAAAGTAGATGAGTGTGCCAGCTACCTCCCATTCAGGCTAAACTGAAGGAGCAATTAAATGCATCTTTGTTCGGTGATAGTTCAAACAATAGAAGCCACTGCCCAAGACATGAGCCAGCCTGGCAAAGCCTGAGTAGATGCTGAGTCATGTAGCCCAATGTGTTTCCTTGGAGACTAATTGCACATGCAAGGGCTGGGGCATTGCTTGATGGCAGCTGTGTGTATCCATCTGTGTGTGTGAGCATAGAAAGCCAATAGAGACGTAGTGTGAGTGTAGCCATGGGGGGAAGCCGAGAGATATTTATTTGAGGCAAAGAACTCACTGAGAAGGCAGACTTGGATCTCTGAACAAAGAAATTGCCTTGTTCCAACTGTATCCAGGAAAACAGGACTTTGTATGAATCCTTTGCAAATAGACAGGATTGCAATAAACAAATACCAACTCATCTCATCAATTTCTCCTAATGGAAACAACCTGGCAAGGCCCTGGATATTGACTAACTGCTCAGGCCAAGTAGCAACAATACTAAAGTAATGAGCATTCTGAAAATTAGATAGATAGGTAGGTAAGAACTGCTTTGAATTGTGGAAAGTTTATCACTTTGTTTGTTCCAGATACTTCCTGCTAACTAAAATTAAACTTTAAATATGACTGGGTGATTGCATACACAGCACTCAAGAGCATTTCCTGCCTTCTCCCCTTTTAGCCATGCCCCTGGTCAGTGGCAGTGGGGACTGAACCTGTGACCTCTGACTCTTAAAATGGGAGCTAAAAAGCCTGAGTTAAAAAGGTCCTGTTCTCTTAGCCACAGCTGGCAAGTCACTGAAACAGAGAAATGCGACCTTGTGAAGTCATCTAGTCAAGCCCCCCGCACTAAGGCGAACCATGTACACCTAGACAATCCCAGGCAGGTTTTTGTCTAATCTGTTCTTAACAACTGCCAATGACAGGGATTGCACAACCTCCCTGGGAAGCCTTCCTGTGCTTTACCATCCTTATAGTTAGAAATTTTTCCTAAGTAAAAATCTGCCCTGCTGCAGATTAAGCTCATTACATCTTATCCTACATTTAGTTTATATGGAGGACAATCGATTACCACCCTCTTTATAACAGCCCTTAATATATTTG
Source organism: Terrapene triunguis (assembly GCF_002925995.2). Classification (NCBI taxonomy): domain Eukaryota; kingdom Metazoa; phylum Chordata; order Testudines; family Emydidae; genus Terrapene; species Terrapene triunguis. The sequence continues at coordinate 15,114,304 of NW_020664419.1, forward strand.
AAGACTGTTATTAGGTCCCCTCTCAGTCTTCTTTTCTCCAGACTAAACAAGCCCAGGTTTTTTAATCTTTCTTCATAGGACAGATGAGTCTAAACCTATTATTTTTGTTGCTCTCCTCTGGACTCTCCAATTTGTCCACAACATTCTTAGAGTGTGGTGCCTAGAACTGGAGACAGTACTCCAGCTGAGGCTTCACCAGTGCCAGGCAGAGTGGAATAATTACCTTATGTGTTTTGCATATGACACTGTTGTTAATACACCCCCAAATTATATTAGCCCTTTTTTGTATTTGTGCATTTGATTTTTCCTTCCTACGTGTAGTACTTTCCGCTTGTCTTTATTCAATTTCATATTGTTGATTTCAGACCAATTCTCCAATTCGTCAAGGTCATTTTGAATTGTAATTCTGTCCTCCAAAGTGCTTGACACTTTTTATAAGCACATTGTCTACTCAATTATCATGTAATGAGTGAAAATATTGAATGGTTCCAGACCCAGGACTGACGCCTGTGGGGGCCTCACTAGATACATGATCCCAGTTTGAGAGCTAATGATTGATAACTACTCTTTGAATACACTCTTCCAACCAGTTGTGCAGCCATCTTATAGTAATTTCATCTAGACCACATGTCCCTCATTTACTTATGAGAATATCATATGGAACTGTGTCAAAAGCCTTATCAAAATTAAGATATATCATGTCTACAGTTTCCCCCCATCCAAAAGGAAATTAGGTTAGTTTGGCATGATCTGTTCTTGATAAATCCATGTTGGCTATTACTTGTACCTTTGTTATCCACAAGTTGCTTACAAATTGATTGTTTAATCATTTGTTTCAGTATCTTTCGAGTTATTAAGGTTAGGTTGACTGGTCTATAATTCCCTGGGTCCTCTTCATTTCCCTTTTTAAACACAGGTACTATATTTGCCTTTCTTCAGTCCTCTGGGACCCAACCATCTTCGAAGTGTTCTCAAAGATAATCACTAAAAATTCTGGGATTGCATCAGCTAGTTTCTTAAGTACGTTAGGGTGAATTTCATCGTGCTCTGCCATCTTGAATACCTCTAAGGGCTGGTCTACACTGCCGCGCTACTTCGGCGGCGGGGGATCGAAGTTCCGAGTTCGATTTATCGCGTCTGGTCTGGACGCGATAAATCGAACCAGGAAGTGATCCCCGTCGACTGCGGTACTCCAGCTCAACGAGAGGAGTACCGCGGAGTCGACGGGGAGCCTGCCTGCCGCGTGTGGACCGCGTCTGAACCGCGGTAAGTTCGAAGTAAGATATGTCGAATTCAGCTACGTTATTCACGTAGCTGAATTTGCGTACCTTACTTCGACTTGGGGGGTAAGTGTAGACCAAGCCTAAGTTATCTAAATAGTCTTTAGCTTGTTCTTTTCCCATTTTGGCTTGCAGTCTTTGCCCCTTGTTGTTAACATTCATTTTAAGTGTATGGTCACAATTTACTTTTTTAGTGAAGAATGAAGCAAAATATGCATTAAACACCTCAGCTTTCTTGCTGTCATTTTATTTGTTCTCCTTCCTCCCCTAAATAGAGGGCCTACACTTTCCTTCATCTATCTCTTGCTCCTTAAGTATATATAGAACCTCTTCTTATTGCCTTTTATGTCTCTTGCTAGATATAACACATTTTTGTGCCTTAGCCTTTCTGATTTTGTCCCTACATGCCTACGCTATTCTTTTGTAGTCATCCATAGCAATTCATCCATTTCCCCACTTTTTGTAGGATTCCTTTTTGATTTTCAGCTTATTAAAGAGCTTCTGACAGAGCCATATTGGCCTCTTCCTATCTTTCCTTTGCAGTGGGATAGTTTACAGTTGTTCCTTTGAATATTGTCTCTTTGAGAATCTGTCAGCACTCCTGAACTCCTTTTTCCCCTCGGATTTTCTTCCAATGCGACCTTTCCTACCCATTCTCTGAGTTTGTTAAATCTGCTTTTTTAAAGTGCAGTGTCCTTATTCTGCTGCTCTCACTCCTTCCTTCCTTAGAATCATGAAATCTATCTTTTCATGATCACTTTTACTGAAATTGCCTTCCACCTTCAAATTCTTAGCCAAGTCCACCCCCTCCCGTTAGTCAGAATCAAGTCTAAAATAG
>NW_020664419.1:15126421-15190639 GCF_002925995.2 Terrapene triunguis
TTTGCAAAGCGCTTTTTGATCTACCAGTGACAATAGCTGTTTAAGAGCCAGGTTTTGTTATTATTTACAGAGCAAACCACATTATCATCCAAACCACAAAAGAAAAGAGTTATAAGTAAGCTGGTATCATCAGGTTATTTGTTCTGTGTCTTTGTAAGTGTTAAAACACACAGAGAACAAATAAGCTTTTATAGTGAGTAAGGCCTAGTTAGTGGAGCTAAAGTAAAGGGTGAGCCAGATTCTGTAGGTAGAGCTCCTGTAGGAAAGAGGAACTAAAATAATTCTAAATTAAAAACCTGGATAAATTACTTCTGTATTTGTGTGATTTCTTGCACAGGTTTTGGTAGTCAAGGAATAAATATCTGCAGCTTTTTATTCAGGTATTCAATCCATATTTTCCTTTGCTTAATTTCATCCAGCATGTTGCATGTACCTTTGTGTTTACGCTCTTCAAATATTTGTACATGCATAACATCTCCTCCTTAATAACTGTTTGGCCAAGGTATTCATACTTAGGTGCTGATCCTGTGCCTAACTTTATACTTAAGTCTTTGCAGCATCAGAGCCTGAGGTACCACAATAATGATAGATAGAGGGCAGAGCAGAGGGATAGATCATAAAAGATAGATTGATAGATGGATTTTTTGCAGGATCAGTGCCAAAAAAATTTCTTTTTACTCGTAAATCAATCCCTCTAGTCCCTTGACAACAGAAGTAGCCTGAGTCTGATATAGGAAATAAAAGGAACAGAAGGGCCCCTGAGTAATATACAGTACTGAAAAATGTAGTGTAATAATTACTATGCCATTACACCATGAATCCACATGTTCCTCCATTATATCTGTGCCCTGAAACTTAAAGCTTTGCCTCCTTCTCATAATAACTTTCAGTCCTCTCTAGGAAGAATATGAATTCTAATTAAATACTTTGAAAAAACAATGAATAAATCATTGACTTAATCCCCCTTGATAACGGATGTACCAAAAAAGTTAATTCTTAATTTCCATTCACACACATCACAAATGAAATTTTCTCGTCATTAAATCTAAAATAGCAGATGTGGGTTTTTTTAAATTAAAATGATGGCAAATGATGGATTTTTAAATGCTTTTAATGCTGTATATGTTACCCAAAGCTACAAGCAATACATCCCCCTGGGAGAGTGATGCTAGGTTGCTAGTGATTGTTAGTGACTGAGGTTTTTCTCATGATATTAAAAAGTAGAAAAGAAATAACAGCACTAACACAACAGTTCAGAACTCATTAAAAGGTTCTTTGTTCATGAAAAGCACTCAATATCCTTGACAGTTATAAATATCCAGTGGCAAGTGTAATATTTCAGAAAGGGAAAAGTCTGAGATTAACACTTAAATGATAAGTTTTATCTCATAGACAGAAGGGCCAGAAGTAAGTTTGTGTTAATTGTCCAAGGAACACTGTGCCCGCAAGGGGGGCTGTGATACCGGAGAAAGAATGACACTCAGTGCCTGACAGTAAAAAGCAAGGCTTTACTGAGGGAAGAACTTACACTCCAAGCTGCGCGGGGAGCCCCTGAGGCGCGCGGAGGGGCTGCGGGGGATCTCTGGCCGTCCGGGACAGCTGGCCAGCCAGGACTCCACTGAAGGGAGTCCGCTGCAATGCTATATCCCCCCGCGCTTATCTCAATGTTACATGGGGTCAACAGCTGGCTACATTCATAAATCGTACTCATTATATAAGCTAACTTGTTTACAAACAAAAACATGCTGAACTATACTAAACTACATTTTGGCAGGATCTGCCGGACAAGGTTCATTGCATGGCCTTCAACTGCGCAGCCTGCATCTTCCGCTCGCATTCAGTCACATACTCGGTCCGCCACTTAGCTCCTCACCAAGCTTCCACAATCTTTCCCCTACAAACACTGTCTCAGCTGATAGACACTGAGTTTGTTTAAATTTAAGCATGTGCATAAAGCCCATTGAAGTTAATAGGATTAAGAGAATGTCAAAAAACAAACAAACCCACAGCAGCAAGTCTTAAAGCCTGGGTCCACTGACTCAGACTTGTGCTGCAGGGCTAAATATAGCAGCATAGACGTTCAGGCTCGGGCTGGAGCCTGGGCCCTGAGACCTGGAGAATGGGGAGCGTCTACACAGCTATTTTTAGCCCCACAGCATGAGCTCTGCAAACCCGGTTCAGTTGACCCAGCTCTAACGCTCACTGTCTGCCTTTTTTTGCTGTCTAGCCATACCCTAAGACGCCTCAGGGTCTGACACAAGGCTACTGAAATCAATAGGAGTCTTTCCATTGACTTCATTAGGCTCGGAACAAGACCCTAAATCTGACCTAAGCTTTTCTCTTCTATCTGCTGTACAAGCCAAGTCCACATCGTTATTAATATGTTCTTTCCCCCAAACAAATGCTTGCTTGAGCACATAACAAAAACCATGCCGCCAAGTGCTCAGCATTCACGAGCCAAGAAAAAATAACAGAACAATGTGTGTGCAGAATGGAGAAGCTGGGAGAGCTAATAGACTGTGGTATAGTCTCCAGTAGGAAATAATGGAAGGACCCATACCAGACCTGTGGAACACATGCTTCCCTATGGTAGGGCTACCATACTTCCGGATTTCCCCGGACATGTCCGGCTTTTTGGTACTCAAATCCTCGTCCGGGGGGAATTGCCAAAAAGCCGAACATGTCCGGGGAAATAGGGAGGCAGCATAAGCCAGGGTCCGCCCGGCCCCAGCACGACCCACAGGGTCCGCAGCGCAGCCCAGCCGCCCGGCTACATTGTAGCGAGCTCGGGCGGAGGAGGGGGGGGCGCACCTGCAGAAGGCGGCAAAGGGGCTGCTGCTGCCCCCGGAGGCCGGGCGGAAGGCGCGCCCCAGCCAAGCCCGCAGGACTACAGGGAGGCCGGGCCCAGCCAGCGGCTCGGGCTTTCCTCGTGGGCGGGGACTCCCCGGCCACTGGGGGACCCTTCCTGCGGCCCCGTCACCCCGCGCGGCAGGAAGGAGGCTGTGGCGCAGGGCGGGGAGTGCGGCGTGTGCCGGGGCTGCAGGGACTCACGCTGCCCCAGTCGCCGCTGAGCGTCTGAAGCCCCCGCCAGGCAGAGGCTGCCGGGGGAGCAGGGCAGGTCGGGGGGTGCAGATGCTGCAGGGCGAGGAGGAGCAGGGCAGGCAGGGGCATAGAGGCTGCAGGGGCAGGGCAGACGGGGGTGGAGAGGCTGCAGGGCGAGGAGGCGCAGGGCAGGCAGGGGCATAGAGGCTGCAGGGGCAGGGCAGGCGGGGGGCACAGAGGCTGCAGGGGCGGGGGGTGCAGAGGCTGCAGGGCAAGTGGGGAGTAGGGAAGCACTTAGCAACCCCCAACCAAGATCAGAGCGGGAGGGAGGAGGGGGAATGCGGGGTGCTCAGAGGAGGGGGCAGAGTTGGGGCAGGGACTTTGGGGAAGGGGTTGGAATGGGGGTGGGGTTGGGGCGGGGCCGGGGGCGGGGGAGGGGCGGAGTTGGGGTGGGGCCGGGGGTGGGACCGGGGCCCCGTGGAGTGTCCTCTTTTTTAAACGTTTGAATATGGTAACCCTACCCTATGGATCAGCACTGCATTGGCCGAGTTGTGAAATAAATTACTTGAAAGTATCTTCTCTCTCTAGTAACTCTTGATGGCTCACCATAACAGTTGCACGGATTTTTACAAGCACTCACTATTTAAGGAGCAAGAGCAAAGATGTGAAAAAATAGTGCTTGAAAATGAATTGTGCCTATAAGCTGAGGCTTGTGATGTGGGCAGTGCAGAGGCAGAAGCACCTGGAGTTACTGTGTCTCACACAGGTATGTAGCCTCTGATACTACAGGAAGAGCACAACCATTGCTGCCAGGGGTGCTGAACAATTTGTATAGTAGGGGCCCTGAGAGCTACTGAATCAAACTGTTTCCATCATACAGAGGGTTTACTACTTCAAGCCAGGGGGTGCAGCAACACACCCAACACCCTTAATTCCAGCACCTATGATTGCTGCACCCTGTTAAAGGATAGGGAGGGCTCTCTGCCATCCCATTTAAGGCCATGGTCCTGCCCCTTTGGGGAGCCTCACCTAGCCATGTAAGTGGCATGGCATCTGATCCTGTTTCTGTTGAAGTACAGTAGAACCTCAGAGTTACCAACACCTCGGGAATGGAGGTTGTCCATAACTCTGAAATGTTCGTAACCCTGAACAAAGTGCAGTTCAGGCTCCAGATCCACTAGCTAAAACTCCAGACCAGGTTTCAGCAGCAGCTGAGCTCCCTACTCAGCACTGGCATGAGTTTGCAAGCTTGTCCCCCTCCCAGGGCAGTGGGGTTAAAAAAACAGTGTATCCCCCTCCCAACCGGGGGAGGAGGGTAAAAACAGCACGTCCCGCTCCTGGTGGCAGGTGGGGAGGGGTGAAAGCACTGCAGACCCCATCACGGCTCCTGCTCTGCTGGCTCTAGCTGCCCAGTGTCTTGCTGTAAGTGGCTGCCCTGTGTGTAGGGGTGGGGATGGGGGTGGAGTGGGGACAGGCTGCCCAGATGTGCCTACCTTTAAGATGCAATACAGGCACAATACAGTATTTGCTTCTTCTTTTTTTTTTTTTTTGTCTCTGCTGCTGCCTGATTGGTTACTTCCGGTTTATTCACATGGTGTCCGGTTGATCGGTCAGTCCATAACTCTGGTGTTCGTATCTTTGAGGTTCTACTATAAGTGACAAAAGTCCCACTGAGTTCTACCTCCAGCACGGATGCCCATGGGGATCATCCTCTCCCCTCCTTATCCAACAGCACAGGCAGGGCACAAGGGAGCGCTTGCTGCTTACCACTACATCCAAGGACCTCCTATTGCTTCTGCAGCTGCCAGGCTTTCATGTTATGCCCAAAGGAAGTGCTTTTCTAAGATGATACTTCTGGACCTGGTGCTCATGGGGACGTGATATTTCTGAGCATGCTTGTCAGCATCTTGAGGCAGTAGTTTGGGGGATGGAAGGTATATAAAGCCATATTTAAAGAAATGCATGTTCCTGTCAGTTTAACAAACTCCCCACAATAATTCATCCTGAATTTGAGAAAGAATTGTGGCAAAAACAATCATAATAAATAACACACACAACAGATGTAAGTAAGTCAATAGAGCTCCACAATTTCAAAAGCATTAAAGCGATCTATTATTATACTATTATGGTAGTGCCTAGAGGCCCCAGCTCAGACTGGGGCACTGTTGTGCTACGTGTTGTCCATACACATGGTAAGAGACACAAAGCTTCTAGTCTGAACAGACAATACAGACAAAGAATGGGAAGGGAACCAGAGGGACAGAGCAGTGCAGGGACTAGCCTAAGATGACACAGCATATTAGTGGCAGAGCAGGAAAAGAACAGAGATCTCCTCTCCAATGCCCACTCCATTGTCCTGTCCACTAGACCACACTGCCTCTTACTGGGAAGCTTAAGGACTTTAGAAGGAACCAGTTCAAATAAGCATTCTAGTGTCAGAAGTTTCAGACATGGGCACTGTCACAGGATGACTTTTGTCTCATACTTGAAGGCCTGGATCAAAATATAGACACTTACATTGGATATTTACTTACCATGTATCAGTTTGAACATCCAAATCTAGAATGGAGATGTCCTATTAAAAATTGTTCATATTTGAAAAGAGAATTTGTCTACATGCAGAATAAAATACAAAGGCATGTGGTTTGTCAGGATCCCCATTTTTATAGAGAGCTGAATCTTTAAGACTTTATCAGAGACATTGGAGACGTTATCCAATGAAAGTACTTTACAGAATTTTTAAAAACATATTTCCCGCCAGCACCTAAGATCTACTTACACATGTTCTACTGGTATATGAGGAAATCTAACTTGACATTCAAAGAACCAGGAAAAAAAATATGAGGATGTGCAAATTAAAGTGTGATGGGGGGCTTCTTTAACTCAAACCATCTTACAGTGTCTCTTTGCTCCACATTGTGCAAATTGGTCACAATTTGACTCACTTATGCATCTGCAGAGCAGGTGTAATTAGGTCTATGAAAGTCCCACTGAGTGTAATTTACACCACCTTATGCTTCACCTCTGAATTTGGTCTTCTCTTTTAAAAAAGGGTTAATGAATTACCCAAACTGGTCTATCTCATAAAAACTATTTCTAAAAATAGACCAAACCAGGGGTCAGAGCCGTCCCATGGGTAGGGTGAATCAGGGCAACTGCTCTGGGCCCCGCACTTTAGGCCCACCTCTTCCCCCCGGGCTGGTGCAATTGACCAGCACGGTTGGTCCTGGAAGAGACGAATCCGTTACTTCCACCCCAGGTCCCGCACCCCTCTAGGGACAGCCCTGCCAGGGATGGTTTTCTAAAGCTTCATTGACAGGGTTATGGTTTTGCAAGTTTGTGATATTCAGATCTGGCCACATTTTATCTAAACACCCAACATTTGCATGGCTCTGTAAAATGATTCCAGAATTAACTCCATTTATTAAAAAACATGTTCATCTAGGCTGAATATTGGTATCCACAGACTGACTCCACAGTAGGGTGAAATAGGATGTATATAAATCTCTTCAAATCACAGTCCTTATGGGGGACAAAGATTAAACTTTTAAATCCTGCATCACATTATTGAGCCACAGTTAGTGTAAATTAGTGTAGCTCCATTGATTTCAATGCAGTGACACCAATTACAGTAGCTGAGAATCTGGCCTACTATAATTTGTGAAAAAGATCAGGAATTTTGAAAGCACCTTCCAAAGGCTAATAGGGTGTATTGCATGCATGTAAGGATCCAGCATGACATTATATTAAACAGCATGACATCTCAAGGACATTATATTTGTCAGTTTGGAACCCAACTTCTTTGACTGCAGTCCAACAGGGATCTCAAGCAGGACTTTTCATGTCTTTGAGCACTAATTACCATCACCAGGCCTCTGTATTAATTGGTTATAAATATTCATGTGTATTTTTTGGTTCCTTTAAACAGTAACTGGGGCATTCTTCTTGTTTGCAAGATGATAACTGTGTCCTTTGCTAAAGGACCTCAAAGGCTGAAGGTTAAAGAGTTTCTATGGTTAATACTGAGATAAAAGGGAATACTCTCAGGTTATCACTCTACTGACATATGCCTTCCATCCTCTGACTGCTGTGCTCTCACTGGCTACTATATCCTCCCCCCCCCCCTGCCCCCCCCCCCCCCCCCCGCTCTGGCTAGCTACTACCCTCAGGCCTTCCCATCCATTTGTTCACATCAAGCAATGTCCATCACACCATCTCTCCACTCTGTTACCCCTCTAACCCCAACCTTCCCCCCTTGCTCCTCCTTGCTTCTGGAACAATGTTTAGGCATTCATTCCCTTAGTGAGCGGCAGTGTGATCCAATGGCTAGGATTCCGGACTGAGAATCAGGATACCTAGAGATTAATTCTCCACTGCCTTGCCATTTGTGTAGTTATTTCCACCTGTGCAAACCAAATCTGAACACTAGTCCTGTACTTTACATCTGCTTTGCACTCATTGCACATGGATGTAAATGACTATGCAGGACTGAAGGAATTGGCAAACCAGCCCTTAGTTTCTATCCTGACTGTGCTACTGAGTTGCTGTGTATCTTTGAACAAGTCACTGCAACTCTTTGAATCCTGTTTCTTCTGCAGAAAGTAAACCCTGAAAGGGGATCTGGAGGAAACTATGTATGGGAAACTACTGCAGTTGTAGTAGTTGACATTCTAAGAACAGTTAAGGCAATGGAACAAGCTGATAAGGGGAAGTTGTCCATTCACTTTTCCTGGGGTTATTTCCAGCTGGAGCTGACATTATTCTACAACGGTAAACGATTCAGTGGATGGGTAACCCAGTAGAAATCCCTTCCAAACCAAACAATCCTACAATAGCAAAGACAATCCTTAGCTAACTAATTTTTTTTTGTTGGTAATTATCCCCAGATATTATAAAGAATGGCGCACTCATCTTGTTACTGTATATGTAGATCTCAGTTACACCAGTTCCTGTCCTGTTGTTGAGTGGAAGTTGTTTAAACCCCTTCAAATTCCTGGTGGAGCATTATTGATGAACGTGTATTTATTAACTGCTGATGCACAGAATGTGATGACTGGGACTGACTTCCATCGCACAGTAAATGCTGAGGGATGAAAGATGCCTTCTTTGCCTGCAGCAGCATTTAAATTACATGCCTAATGGAAGGCTCAGATTTTCACTTTAAAATTACACAAGTATGTCAGGTCAGGTGGGATGACTCCAGCGAATCAATATTTAAAACTGTGCAGGCTGAATATGCGGGGCAGCTGTGGGAGTTATGATCAGCTAGTCATAATGTCAGAAAACACACAGGGGCAGAGTGAGATTGCTTTACTCATGCTGAATAGTACTTTACTCCATGAATAGTCCTTCTGGAGCCAATGGCACTACATGTGCAGTGAGGGACTGCCCTACCTAGGTTACGCTATCTCTCTGGCCCACACATGGTGGAACGACAGCATATTGCTATTTGTGGTCCACACTTCAAATGGCCAAATGCCAGTCTCTATTTCAGAGGACACCTGCACCCAGCTATAGGAATACGAGCTGAAAGCTGGCCAATTCAGTTCTGTCTCCCTCAAAGCCTGGGGCAGGTTCATGCCTCTGACCCCCTCTAAGAAAAAAATCAGACCTTACGCAGGTCAACATTTTCAAAAGTGACTAGTGGTTTTTGGTGGCTCAATTTTGGGATGTCCAATTTGTGACATCTGAAAGAAGTGAATCTACTCCTGTGAAAATGGGGCCCTTTAGTGGTGCCTAAATTTAAGCAACCAAAAACTGAGGCACTGAAAAAAATCACTAGTCGCTTTTGAAAGCCTACGCAAACACTTGCAAATCTGAGACTTTTATATGTTTGTTTTCCAGAGGATTTAAGATTCTTTGTCTGTGTGCACGTCTTTGTTTCCTTTAGGTATTTACTTCACCTATAAGACTCTGGGATAAATTGCAGTAGTTAAAAACAAAGGGAAAGACATGATGCTCATTTCATCTGAAGCCCAGTACACTACACATAAAGGGGCTTTGGAATGGGTGTTAATGTATCCATCAACTTTACGGCCCCTTTACATTGCCAGAGTGGTGTAAAAGGACCTTGGGTGTCAATGAAAATGAGACCCATAATTTAAATCAGTACATCAAGACAGTGCTAACAACTGCCAACAGTAAAATAGCCTCCTAGTTACATTATGTGTGGCTATAAAGGGAAAAGTTCTGCAATTACTTCACTTCTGGGTGTAGCAGGGTTGAAGAGTGCAAATGAGGACACAGTTTGGTGAATTAAAGCTTCCAGAATTGTCAGGCTGTTTTTAGGGTCAGTAGAAGAGAGATAGGATAAGGATCTTATTTTTGGTGGTGTATTTGGTGGAAGAGTCGACTGGAAGCACGGCAGCATTACCATGTGGAGACACGTGCCTCTTTTGACAGTTTACTTCAAAGAAAGAGACTCTTTTATGCCTCCTTTGTTTGCTGGACTCCCTGAGAAGCAACAAATTTGCATGAAGAAATCACATTGCTGTGATCATTTTAATTAAAGCTTGTAATGCATCACTGGCTACATAAAAACAAACATCACACTCTTCAGCTGTACCACACACATAAACACGCACATGCACAGCATGTGGAATGAATGGAACTCAGGGCCTTCTGTTCCAAAAACATATGCCTCTACCACTGATAGGATTATCTTTAGCAGTTTTTGAATGGACCAGTGAAACCTTCATAACCCCTCTGCTAGGGGCCAATGGCAGTAACACAGGGTTCAATCTGTCTAGGGGTCCTTTTCTAAAAATATATATATAACTATGGCTCAAATCCCCACCCACAGACTTATGACTACTTTCCTATTTCTGGCTTTGGGAAATTAAAATAAAAACACCTTGGTGAACATTGGGAGCAGTTTTTCCTACTCACAGGCACTCATAGTCCTTGGGAACACAGAACCCCATGTGTCTGTTTTATTTGTGGGGAAAAGGAGAAAACAGTCAATAGCAACATGATAGCCCAATATATATACAAAATATAGAGAGAATATATCAAGAATACATATGGTCAACATTTTTCTAATTGAATGTTTTTCTATTATCAAAATTTTTATTTCATTTCCATAAACCCTAACTGGGGGAAAAAACATTTTGATAAGGTCAAAATGAAATATATTGATTTTTCCTGCAGGAAATTTCTGCAAGAAATTTCAATTTTTCCTTCTGATTCAAAATAAACACAATTTGAAATTTCAGAATGTCCCATCGACCGGGAATTCTGGGTACTGCCCAGCTCTAACCAGGAGTTTGGGCAACCCTACCCCAGTCCCAAATGATAAATATCCAGCTCATGGGATCTAGATGCCATCTCATCACAAACCCCACCCACCTAAAACCCCACTCATGGTTGAGTTAGTCCCAGAAATAGCAAAGGAACATCTGGGGGTGGCTCTCTTCATTGGTCTGCTCCAGTCCAGAGAGAACTGCTCTGCCATGTCGCACTCCAATGTGCTGCTACCCAGTCCAATCCTAGGACTACAGATCTGTTTCTACTGGCCAGGGCACTGTGACATCAATACAGCACTACTGCTGCTGTTGCCGCCAAGTCAGTCTGGTCCAGTCCAGCTTGGAGTCAACTCTGCTCTGCTGCTGGTCCAGGCGGATCTCACTGTGGAATCACCTCTTTACTGCTGGTCCATGCAATCCTTCCTGTAGATTCAACTCCACCTGATCCGGTCTGGCAAATTCTTCCACACATGACAGAACATCTCCAAGTGGGGAACCCAGATCAAAACAGGACCCTTGGACAAAATCCCTATGACAGAGCTCAGCTCGAGGGGAGAGCCCTTTCCTCCTCCTCTTCACTGAGCCTGAGCTTCATTACCCAACCAAAGTCCACAAACCATAATATCCTGCCCAACTGCTATGTTCTTTCATGAGTAGCGTGGGGATGATAATCTATCATCACGTTTACACCACAAAACAAACAAATTCCAACCAAAACAACACTGAGTAGGTGGAATTATACATAAACAACATTATAATTAATGTAAATGAAGCTGGTCGAAACTGCCTTTTCTCCAATGGAAGGAGCAGAGAGCGCCATTCCTTTATGCCTTCTAACCCTGGTGTTATTGCTGCTCATCACTAGCATAACTATCTACAGTGTCCACACCACTGGACAGGATAGGCCAGATCCAAAGCCAATGGGGGGTTTCCCAAACTTTCAATGGATCCAGCCCTATATACGAGGCTGGGACATAGAGGAAAGGAACAGGAATCTAGGGCATTCAAGTGAACATTCTCCATTCCCACTGTAGTATTTCTCTAGTCCCCTGAGCTTTCCCTGGTATAGTTCCTACAAGTTCTGACTACTCTTAATATAAGTGGCACAGGTAGCAACCTAGTTAAGCTTGCCTGACACTTCCAATTATAAGAGGCTGTTTTCAGTTGCTTATAACTTTGCTAAGTGTTAACCATTTGGGCAGATATTTTCCATCCCAGTAGTCTGTCTGAGGTATGAACAACGGTGGGAGGGAGGGGTGAGGAGGAAGACAAATTGTCTAGAAGGGATGGGGCTGGCATGAAAACCCAGACTGGGATGGGAGAGCAAGCGACTGGGATGAGGAGCCAGGGAGAGGAGACTGGGACTAGGATGAGGCACACACTTGAGGCACCCCCTGAGTGCCACGGTACACAGCTCCATAAGGGTTTCCTTCCTTAAGAGTTTTTAGGGACAAGGCAGGAGAGAGCTGCAGGATCCCTGATTACACAGACCCAGAGGTCATGCTCCCTTCCAGGGTAGGGGAATCACAGCACCACACTAGCTGCTAGGGATACTACAGAACACAGTCTGGAAGACACAGAACACAACAGATGTCAAGTGTACTGCGGCTTGCAGTCTGGGGCTGGAAAATAGGTATCTGGCTCAGTGACATCCACAGCCCATCCCATTTACTTGAGCTGTGTCTTTGAATCCCCTCAACAACTCTTTACCTTCTTTCACACTGACCACCTTACTAATTCCAGGGATTCAGCTTTGACTAAGAGCTCCTGTGTTTTGCAAAGCTTTTATTTAGTTATTTTCCAAAAGGAAAATGCCTTCCAGATTTCCAAAGCGTTGTTTTTTTCCCTTCAGGGCAATGTTTAACAAAACACCACGAGATGTATCTGATTAAAAACCCAGCCAACAATAAAGTGATTATCTTTCTGCACAGTGTGCAGTGCCATATGGTGACTGAGCAAGTGGGAAGAATTGATGCTTAATATGCAGCTCCACTGATTTACGGTTCCCGACTTCCTGTGGAAAATGACTATTTCTTTCATAAAAACCTAATTAGTTTAAAAAGTATGTGTTTGCTGAGGAAATTTTATGTTGATCAAGTTGCTAGTGCAGTTTCAAAAATATATTAATGATCTGTAAACAGCTACACTGGCAGATGCATTCTGAGCCAGCTGTCTCGTTCTGTCCCGCTGACCCGTACGATCAGAAGTACTGCTTGAAATAACCACAAGCAGCTGTTTTTACTGTTGCTTATTATTTATCGTATTTATAAACTTCTTACAATTACATCAAATCAGGGTATAAATCCACTAGCAGATTAAACAGCAATTATATTCTTGTTAGGAGTTCTGCTGACAAAACTGAAGGCTTTCAAAAGGGAACAGTGTTTTAATCTCTATTTTCATTTTTTTTTTTTTGCCTGCAGCAATAGAGATGGTACTGGGGGGCAGAGGACACAAAAAGGAAAGGGGAACCAACACAGCAATTGAATTCAGACTGAGAAGGCTTAATGTAGAAAAGCATTTCAATAACTTCTCAGAAACATAACAGGTTACTCCTTACTAAATCCACATACGTTCTGCTCTTGTTCAATTGTAACTCAGAAGACGGTTCTGTGAATTCACTGGAGATTGGGTTTGATTCTTCAAGACAATGAATGCCCTATGGGACCAATCCAAAGCCTGCTGAAATCATTGCAAATATTTCCATTTAGTCCAGTTGTTAATTCCATCTGAGACTGATGTATACTCCGAATGATGAAATTTTATATGATTTCTAATATATATCTACTTAACCCTATCTAATGACACTGTGGAAGTTTTCATTATCCATATAACTCTCTAATTCATTTTCAATCCTACCAAAATCTTGGACTCAATCTTGTGGCAATGAGCTCCACAGGATTATTATGTACGGTGTAAATAAATTGAATCCCACAAGGACTTTCACCGACTCAAAGTATGCAGATTATACCTACGTGTGAGTCAAACCCATCTCTACTCTGACCCCTGGCCTCCCCTCTCTATGCATCTCACCACCAGCTCAAACTCAATCTTTTCAAAACTGAACTTCTCTTGTTCCTTCCAATCTTTCTCCCCTTCCTCTCTTTTTTTGTCTCTGTTGAGAACTCCATTATCCATACCAATTCAGAGGCTGTGCCATATCCATTCTTCACCCTGCTTCTATTTCCCAACTTATCCCTTCCAGGCTCTCCCTAAATCCTGTTTTTATTTCCTATACAAGCTGTGAAAAAATTAATCTTTTCTCTCCATGGATACAGCTGAAACCATTGTCCATGCCTTGCTCATCTTTCATCTTGATGGTTCTAACATTCGTCTCTCTCTGGCCTCCCGACTTGTCAATGCACACATCTTGCAGACTATCCAAAAATGACTGTAGCAAAGGGTTATAGTGACTCATGCTGGATCTAGCACCTCCTAATTCAAAGAAAAGACAGAAATTGTTGGCCTGTGTTTTTCTTTGCTTATCCTGGTGTTTTCCATTGTCTGTGTTTACTTGTAAACTCTTTGTTGCAGGGATCATGTGTTCCTGTCTTGTCTTATTACATATGTTTGTAGATCTGCATAACAATATTGGCAGTGGGCTCAGTTCTGATCCCACACTAGTATTAATTGGAAATAACCCGACTGAAGTTACAGTT
This sequence comes from Terrapene triunguis, assembly GCF_002925995.2. Classification (NCBI taxonomy): domain Eukaryota; kingdom Metazoa; phylum Chordata; order Testudines; family Emydidae; genus Terrapene; species Terrapene triunguis. The sequence goes on from NW_020664419.1 coordinate 15,140,367, forward strand.
ACACCAGTTTAAAACCAGCATGATATCAGAATCAGGCCCATTGTAATCCAAGCCACTCATTATAGCGCAATAACTAGCATCACTTCCAGAATGGGGAACTGTAACTTCTGCGAAAAACAGACAAAGAGATTGGGAAATTACTCTCTCTTCTCTGAATATATGTAAATCCTTAAAGCCAAAGGGAATGACACATACACTGATGGAGTAGCATACTTCTTTGTGGACCCATTTCTTTAGCAATTTGCAGTTAAAACTTAGGCATAAAAACAGAAAGTGTTCCTAATGTATGAAATTAGACATATGGACAGTAGAGTTGATATGGTATTTGGCATTAGTCAAGTAATCTGAATTTGATCTTATTTCTAGCAAGAAACTACATAAAGGGGAAAGATTCTCTGTTAATTCTGTAGTTCAAAGGTATTGAAGTAACATAAGTAGCATTGAGTTAAAGAAACCACTGAGAAGACCAACATACAGAACCCTAAAAACGGAGGAGACAAGGGGTCAGAGATTTTAAGAGTTAATTAGAGGAAAATAGCAAGAAATAAAAGTATCAAATAACTACAAGGAAAAAGGAAACATAGAAGGGAATTGTCTCTGCTGGTGAGGAACAGAGTGTTAGGTGACAGCTAGAGAAGGGATACTAAACAAGAGTAAACACCCAGCTTGCTAGTTTAGAATCTAAACGAAGGACCTTTCCTTTGCTGGAAATTTCTTCCCGTCGCAAGATATTTACACGCTAGATGCGCTAAATATTCATATGTCCCTTCATGCTTCAACCACCATTCCAGAGGACATGCGTCCATGTTGATGACGGGTTCTGCTCAATAACGATCCAAAGCAGTGCGGACTGTTGCATGTTCATTTTCATCACCTGAGTCAGATGTCACCACCAGAAGGTTGATTTTCTTTTTTGGTGATTTGGGTTCTGTAGTTTCCGCATCAGAGTGTTGCTCTTTTGAGACCTCTGAAATCATGCTCCACACCTCATCCCTCTCAGATTTTGGAAGGCACTTCAGATTCTTAAATCTTGCGTTGAGTGCTGTAGCTGTCTTTAGAATTTTCACATCAGTATCTTCTCTGCATTTTGTCAAATTTACAGTGAAAGTGTTCTTAAAATGATCATCATCCAAGACTGCTATAACATGAAATATATGGCAGAATGTGGGTAAAATAGAGCAGGGGACATTGAACTCCTTGGGGGAGAATTGTGTCACAAATTTAATTAACACATTTTTTTTAAATGAGCATCATCAGCATGGAAGTATGTCCTCTGGAATGATGACCGAAGCATGAAGAGGCATATGAATCTTAAGCGCATCTGGCACATAAATATCTTGCCACGCCAGCTACAACAGTGCCATGTGAACACCTGTTCTCACGTCAGGTGACATTGTAATTAAGAAGTGGGCAGCATTATCTTCTGCAAATGTAAACAAACGTGTTTGTCCGAGTGATTGGCTGAACAAGAAGTAGGACTGAGTGGACTTGTAGGTGCTGAAGTTTTACATTGTTTTGTTTGTGAATGCAGGGGTTTTTTGTACATAATTCTACATTTGTAAGTTCAACTTTCATGATAAAGAGATTGCACTACAGTACTTGTATTAGGTGAATTGAAAAATACTATTTCTTTTGTTTATTATAGTGCAAATATTTGTAATAAAAATAAATATAAAGTGAGCACTGTATATTTTGTATTCTGTGTTGTAATTGAAATGAATATATTTGACAATGTAGAAAACATCCAAAAATATTGTGACACTGGCAGACCAGATCAGATGAGGGCCACATGTCAATTCGCTTGTGTATTAGTAGATCAAAGTGAACAATGTATAAGTGTATATTCAGATGTTTAAACTTCCTGAAAACTACTGGAATGTGACTTTTCTTGTTTTCACTTATCTGTTCCTGTTATAATGTAATAGCAAACATTTACATTGTGTATACCCATGTAACTAAATAGTCCATCAAAGAAATGTTGTGAAATGCTAATGAAGGACTTAAAGACTTTAACAGAAAATGCTCATTTCAAAGCAAGTGTCCTTTATGTGATGGTCAGAGGTCAAACGGCTAAGTACATTCCACACTCATCATCATCAAAGGAAAAGCCCATGTGGGTACAGCTTTCTTTCTTTGTGAAGATACTATATCTATGGATTCAAAGAAAGATCTTCTATATCTGGACTGTTTGTACTCTTACAGGGAAGTTTACCAGATGCAAAACAGAGATCCCCAGAAATAATATGGGTAACTTGAAAGACTTTTGGGAACTTGCAGTTTATTATATCACTGCCACCATTTGGAGTTACAAACTGCGATTCACCTGTAGATATATTTTATCTGCTTTAACCTCTCAATAACTCTCGTGCTTTTTTCTTAGCTAATAAATCTTTTCTAGTTTACTATAGAATTGGCTGCCAGCATTGTCTTTGGCACAAGATCTGGAGTACTAATTGGTCTGGGATAAGTGACTGATCTCTTGGGATGGGGAGAAACCTGATGTGGTGTGATTTTTGGTTTAAGTGACCATTATCACAAAGTTCAGTTTGACTGGGGGGCAAGAAAGACTGGAGAGTCTAAGGGGACTGTCTGTGACTCCATGATCAGACTGGTATAGTGATCCAGGAGTTCACATTTGTTACTGGCTTGGTGAAATCTAATTATAGAACACACCACCAGTTTGGGGTGCCTGCCCTTGTTTTCTGACAGTCTCCTCTGAGATAGGCATGCACAGTTGTGAGCCACTCCAGAGATCGTGACACATATGACTAATTTAAAGCATGTGCTTAAATTAAGTCCCATTGACTTTAATGAGATTTAAGCATATGCTTTAAGTTAAGTATGTGCTTAAGTGCTTTGCTGAATGAAGTGAGTGGGAAGGTCTGAAATACATTATATCTATAGTACATCTGTCAAAATAATTTTATATAGGCAGAATGAAATCACCCAAGTTGTACTTTTGCTAGGACACTAGTACTAAAACCATTACTTTTGCAAAAGTGTGATGGGATCTTTTAATGATCACAAGTAGTGTGGGCCTAAATGTACCTCTCATCTCTCAGTTGGTTTGTTGTTGTTAAGAAAATGTAACAATGAGATTTGGTTTATTATTTTTGAGAACAATATGTGATAACTTGCATACATTTATGCAAGTTTTGCTAAGAATTTTAGAATAATTGTGGCCTGTAGACTTCCAGTAAAATGAGAAACTCTATATTAGAGTAGACAGTTACTTGTCATTCACAAAGATGAAAATGCAATATAGAGAGGCTTATTTCAGAACTGATCAATAATAAATCAACAGACCAGAGATGATTCAGAGTCTGCTCATGAATTAGTAGTTTGACATAGACCAAAGAACCATCAAGGAAGGCAAAGGAAAATGAGAAATCAGAGGAGGAAGAGGAGGAGAAGGAGGAAGAATGGGTTTCAAGAAGGCTTCTTCTATATGCAGAATAAAGTATCTAATATAAAATGTTTTGCAAAAAGATGGAGTAGCAGATCATTCTGACAAAATGGGTCAGACTTGTGATGGATTGGATCACAGAAACCCTCTTGGGAGCTGCCAGCTGATGTGCCAAGACTACTTCTACCCCTGCTTTCCCTGCCAGCTCGGGACCCCAGCACCCTGTCTTGCTGAGCCAGTCTGCTCCAACAAAGACCCAGGGTCTGAATTACTTGCCCCAAAGCTGCAGGCTTCACTGAAAGCAGCTCACAGAAGTGTTCTTGTCTTTAACACTCAGATGCCCAACTCCCAATGGGGTCTAAACCCAAATAAATCCGTTTTACCTGTATAAAGCTTATACAGGGTAAACTCATAAATTGTTCGCCCTCTATAACACTAATAGAGAGATATGCACAGCTGTTTGCCTCCCCCAGGCATTAATATATATTCTGGTAAATAAGTAAAAAGTGATTTTATTAAATACAGAAAGTCGGATTTAAGTGGTTCCAAGTAGTAACAAACATAACAAAGTAAATCACCAAGCAAAATAAAATAAAACACGCAAATCTATGTCTAATCAAACTGAATACAGAAAATCTCACCCTTAGAGATGCTTCAGTAATTTTTTTCCTCAGACTGGACACCTTCCAGGCCTGGACACAATTCTTTTCCCTGGTACAGCTCTTGTTCCAGCTCAGGTGGTAGCTAGGGGATTCTTCGTGATGGCTCTCCCCCTTTGTTCTGTTCCACCCATTTATATATCTTTTGCATAAGGCGGGAATCCTTTGTCCCTCTCTGGGTTCCCACTCCCTCCTTCTCAGTGGAAAGACACCAGGTTAAAGATGGATTCCAGTTCAGGTGATATGATCACATGTCACTGCAAGACTTCATTACCCACTTGCCAGCACACACGTATACAGGAAGACTTACAGGTAAAACAGAGCCATCTGCAGTCAATTGTCCTGGTTAATGGGCGTCATCAAAATTCCAAACCACCATTAATGGCCCACAATTTGCATAATTACAATAGGCCCTCAGAGTTATATTTCATATTTCTAGTTTCAGATACAAGAGTGATACATTTATTCAAATAGGATGATCACACTCAGTAGATTATAAGCTTTGTAATGATACCTTACAAGAGACCTTTTGCATGAAGCATATTCCAGTTACATTATATTCACTTATTATCATGTTTTTATAAAACCATATAGACTGCATAACGTCACACACCCACTACTGAGTGTGATCATCCTATTTGATTTGGATTTGGGAATGCAGTGGAGGAAAGCACTGGAATTAGTTGGTAAATCAACTCTGTTGTGAGTGTTTTACTTCAGTTCCTCAATATTCAAAAAGTTAGGGGGAGCAGGAATACTTGGACATGCTGGTGCACTGTTCCATATAGAAATAGATTATATATGTTCTGTTCACCCAACGTGCTCAAACATTTGTTTTCTGCTAGTGAACACGATAACAGTAGCAAAGCGTGTACTGAAATTCACCACTCATGCCATCCAGCTAATGAGTTGCTAAACTGGAAAGCCAAGCTTTTTCAGGCTATATAAATGTTATCTATCATGGTTAAGCAAGGCCATCTAAGGAGCTATCCTCTGTTTGACACCTGGTGGCAAACACAGCCTGTTCAGTAACTCAACTGGCCTTGTAGTCAAACCATGTTCAACGGAAAAAAAAACATGATCAGCTCCTTGTCCTAACAAGATCAACCAAACTTTCTGTAGTAGGTCCTGGCTGCCAAACATCATTTGGCCCTACCCACAGAATAGATAAACTGCATTCAACCAGAGCTAAAATGGAACAAGAGCAGGATTACTGTTTGACATCACACGTCAATGCCCATCTCAAATTTTTAGTGTAAATACGCAATAGAAGGAAAAGTTCTCTTTTTAAAGCAGTCTGCTTATGCTCACCTCCCTCCTCTGCATTACCCAAGACTGAGCAGGATCTTTCCTTCCAGCATATGCAGGTTGACAGGAGCTAGGAGGTTTTCCTTACTCCTCCATTCAACTGCTGCTGAAAAGTGCTGCAGAAATTACTCAGCAGCAGCTGCTGCGATTCCAATAAATACGTTAATTAATTAACTAATTAATTACCGACATTAAAATTTTGCCACCCACAAAAGCTTAAAGAGGATTCCAGATCGGTAACGTTAGTTAAGAGACACAAGCATATAGGAGAAATTATTTTTTAAAAAGAGCCCCTGAATCGCAAACCATCATTGAAACCCAAACTCAGGCAGATACTGTTTTGGTGGATTTGTCAAACTCAGGTAAATCAATTATGATGATTATCACTTATGAGTATTATTTATTTATTATTTTATTACAGTAGCTCCTAGACATTCTGTAGCACAACAGACATTAAATATATATTGTATAGATAAACTCACATAATTTCACCCATGGGAAATAAAAGAGAGAACCACACATGAATTATGTTAGAAGTTGTTCAGATACTCCAGTGATGAGGATGGTACCTGAATAAAATGGAATAGGCTCAGGTGCTAGGTACTGTATAAACACAGGGTAGCAGCACAGTCCCTATCCCAAAGAGTGTGCAGTCTCAGGCTAGGTCTACACTAGGGAGGGGATCGATTTAAGATACGCAAATTCAGCTACGCGAATAGCATAGCTGAATTCGACGTATCCGAGCCGACTTACCCCGCTGTGAGGACAGCGGCAAATCGATCGCCGCGGCTCCCCCATCAACGGCGATTACTCCTACCTGCTGGTGGGGTACGCGCGTTGATTCGGGGATCGATTGTCGCGTCCCGACGAGACGCGATAATTCGATCCCCGAGAGATCGATTTCTACCCGCCGATCCAGGCGGGTAGTGAAGACAAGCCCTTAGGCAAGATGCAGTAGGGGGCATAGCACACAGTAGGAAGAAGCAGCGAAGGGAGGACTGGGCATAGATATCAAGTTTTGAGGAGCTCCTCAAATGACATTTGTGGCATTTAAGAAGTTAGGAGGCTAGAAAAGGGGAAGGGAATGCTTCCCCAGGGGAAAATTATGCAGTCCCCAATTCCCCTCTCCTACACTGTGTTTGCCCCAACAGCCACCCAGGCGGACACCAGCAAGTTGGTTGCTCCACTACCTACCGTTCTCTCTTATTGTGCTCCAATTCCTCCTCCCCCAACTAAGTAGTCTCAATTATGCTCCTCCATTCTCCACCTGCAACTTGCCTGCCATGACAGATACAGTAGCAGCCAGTGCCAGTCACCCCCTTACTCAACAGTTCTCAGCCCTACACGTTTTGCTTTCCTGCTAGCCAGCCAGCTACCAATGGGCAATCCCTGCAGCCTAGCCTGAAGCATGAGAATCCGCTGGGAGGTAAGGAGTCACAACGGAGGTGCCAAATGCACTAGATGCTTTATGCTTGGCAACTCTGTGATGGGAACAGCAATGAAAGCTTGTGTCAACACAGGGCAGCTATGTGTATAGCTAGATGATGTTTCTGTTGTTTTTTTACATTGTAAGGGATAAATAATAGGAGTCCCTAGTGACCACCTACCAAGGTAGCAGAGACTTCTAATATTCGTTAATTTAACAATTACAACTGAAAGAGAAACAACTATATTATATCACCTAGAATTACAAAGAACTCTTTCATTTACCGTGCTTACTTGAAGAATTCACACTGTATTTGGTACACCTACCAGGATTACAAGAAGGTTGCTAATGTCTTTATCTTCATGTAGCTGTTAGTCCATAGCTAACGGGTAGTGATCAATGGCTCCATGTCTAGTTGGCAGCCAGTTTCAAGCGGAGTGCCCCAAGGGTCGGTCCTGGGGCCGGTTTTGTTTAATATCTTTATAGATAGTGCCCATCTTTAAAAAAGGGAAGAAGGAGGATCCGGGGAACTACAGGCCAGTCAGCCTCACCTCAGTCCCTGGAAAAATCATGGAACAGGTCCTCAAGGAATCAATTATGAAACACTTAGAGGAGAGGAAAGTGATCAGGAACAGTCAGCATGGATTCACCAAGGGGAAGTCGTGCCTGACTAACCTAATTGCCTTCTATGATGAGATAACTGGCTCTGTGGATGAGGGGAAAGCAGTGGATGTGTTATTCCTTGACTTTAGCAAAGCTTTTGATACGGTCTCCCACAGTATTCTTGCCGCCAAGTTAAAGAAGTATGGGCTGGATGAATGGACTGTAAGGTGGATAGAAAGCTGGCTAGATCGTCGGGCTCAATGGGTAGTGATCAATGGCTCCATGTCTAGTTGGCAGCCGGTTTCAAGCGGAGTGCCCCAAGGGTCGGTCCTGGGGCCGGTTTTGTTTAATATCTTTATTAATGATCTGGAGGATGGTGTGGACTGCACTCTCAGCAAGTTTGCAGATGACACTAAACTAGGAGGCGTGGTAGATACACTAGAGGGTAGGGATCGGATACAGAGGGACCTAGACAAATTAGAGGATTGGGCCAAAAAAAAACCTGATGAGGTTCAACAAGGATAAGTGCAGAGTCCTGCACTTAGGATGGAAGAATCCCATGCACTGCTACAGACTAGGGACCGAATGGCTAGGTAGCAGTTCTGCAGAAAAGGACCTAGGGGTCACAGTGGACGAGAAGCTGGATATGAGTCAACAGTGTGCTCTTGTTGCCAAGAAGGCTAAGGGCATTTTGGGCTGTATAAGTAGGGGCATTGTCAGCAGATCGAGGAACGTGATCGTTCCCCTTTATTTGACATTGGTGAGGCCTCATCTGGAGTACTGTGTCCAGTTTTGGGCCCCACACTACAAGAAGGATGTGGAAAAATTGGAAAGAGTCCACCGGAGGGCAACAAAAATGATTAGGGGTCTGGAGCGCATGACTTATGAGGAGAGGCTGAGGGAACTGGGATTGTTTAGTCTCCAGAAGAGAAGAATGAGGGGGGATTTGATAGCAGCCTTCAACTACCTGAAGTGGGGTTCCAAAGAGGATGGAGCTCGGCTGTTCTCAATGGTGGCAGATGACAGAACAAGGAGCAATGGTCTCAAGTTGCAGTGGGGGAGGTCTAGGTTGGATATTAGGAAAAACTTTTTCACTAGGAGGGTGGTGAAGCACTGGAATGGGTTACCTAGGGAGGTGGTGGAGTCTCCTTCCTTGGAAGTTTTTAAGGCCCGGCTTGACAAAGCCCTGGCTGGGATGATTTAGTTGGGAATTGGTCCTGCTTTGAGCAGGGGGTTGGACTAGATGACCTCCTGAGGTCCCTTCCAACCCTGATATTCTATGATTCTATGATTCTATGAAACGTATGTTGATTGCATACCTAGTGCAAAACCTTCTCTTAACTGTTGTTTTTATCATAACAGATCACATCTGCTTTTCTAGCTACATCTTTTTATCAAGTGAACGGTCTCAGCAGCTGTCTTAGAAGTTTTTATACCCCACCCCCTTTTTCCCCTTTTCTTTTCTGTTTTAAATGAAAGGAGACATTATTAAGCTACAGCCTTAAGACACATCAAGGCTGTCATTGTGAAGTCGAGGTTATTCTTTCCTGTATTTCCCAGGTGGGTTTCAGTATGTCAGGGATGAACAGTCACTTTTATGAAATGGTGCAACATGCATGTGAAAACCCACATAACACTGTGAAGGGTTTGTCAAACTGGTAAAAGTGACTGTACACAATATCGACCCCAAAAAGCCCCAACAGCTCAAGAGCAGACAGCAGGGTGAGAAGGATGTTTTTAGGTCAAACAGGATCACGTATTTTGATGGGGAATGGAATGAAAAACTAGTCGGTCAGATTCAAACGGATGCTCAGATAATGCCGTGATACCATTTCTTTTCACAAAGCAGCTGGATAAAATGATGGTACTTAAATGATGGCCCATTTCAAATAGTGGTCTCTATTCAAGTGCTGTATAACTAATAAACAGAATGGAATTAATCAGAATGGAATTGTTTGGTTTTCATTATTCCTAACACTGCACTCTAGCATTCTTGGAATAGTTTATTAGATTGTACAAACTCCCTACTCCCCAGGGACCACTTTGAAACCCTCCCTCCCCCCATCAGTGTTTAGGTACATAAGATTCAGATCCTAATTTACAAGAGTGTGTGCCTTAATGAGATTTCAAAACCCTGGCATTTAGAGATATTGCTGTCTTTTTTCATAGACCTAAACCCAGATTGGAGAGACATTCTGTGAAGGCACCTACGTTTGAAAATTTGTTTCTCTCACATTAGGCCAAATCCTGAATTCCTTGCTCAATTACTGAAGCAAGAAAACATTTTTTTTTTTTTTTTGCTGTATTCTCCTAGCTCTGGCCTTAGAGACACTTATTAATCACAGTAAGAGACAGAAGAAAGATTTTTTATCTCTAGATTCTGTGCTAGTTCTTTCTGATACCTGTAACACTAGTTTGGATTTGGCAATGAATGTGGAGTGGGGTTTTTCCTATCTTTCATTTCCATCCAGCTAATTAGTGACCCTTAAATGTGGGAGAACGTTTCTGTGGCAGTTTTATTTAGGAGGCAGGGAATTACCCCCTTAGCCCTGGCAAACCAAAGAGGCATTTTGAACCTTTAGACATGTGGGATCAATTGACACCACTATTTCCACTGATTTATGGGAAGTTGCTTCTGATTCGCAGTGGTGTGAGATCAGGATCTGACCGTGCAGTTATACAGGCTCCAATGCAACGACTTAACTGACATACTCTTAACCATGGGACTATACACAAGCTTAAAGTTAGGCACATGCTTAGGTATCTTACAGAATAATGAACATATACTATAAAGATGGGCCTGAGCTTCAAAGATTGGGTCTGGATCCTAGTAAGGATCCACTTCTGATCTTCCTCAACATCCAAGGGGCCAGGGGCCAGTTGAGGAGTTCAGATCTAAAGTTCCCCAATATTTGAGTATGTTTGGATCTGGAATTTTAGTTCAGGTCCATCTCTAACATACACAGTTAGCAACATCCAGAGAGGAAATGACTCCATCAGAGGCAAGGGAAATCCTTCTTTTCTGGATCCTTTTGACCGCTGGTTATTCTCTTGTATTTTCAGTATGTGTGTCATTCACTGTGATATGTCAGTAACAAGGAGTTGGTCATTATATCCCTTTTGAGACCCTTGTTATAGGCCCCCGGCAGCACCACTCTTTCTTTTGAGGGCTGTGATAAATGAAGGGTGGGAGTAGCTCCCTTTGATGAACACCCAGCCAGACAGTTAGCTGTAAAATCCCTCTTGGTAGCTGTTCTCTACTTGCTTTACCTGTAAAGAGTTAAAAAGTCTCCAAGGTAAAGAAAAAAAAGTGGGCAACTGACCAAAAGAGCCAATGGGAAGGCTAGAACTTTTTAAAATTGGAAAAGAAACTTTCCCTTTGTTGTTCTCTCTGGGCTGAAGAGATGGGGCAGCAGGAATGCTGTGTAAAGTTTGAACCAGATATGAAAATCATCAGATCATATCTAGAAATACTTTTAACAACCCAAATATGTAAGTACATTAGGAATGTTTAGAAAGATGCGGTTAGGTTTATTTCTGTTTATTTTTTAAGGCTTGTGCACTCCTCGGTGCTAATCCCAGATGCATTTGTTTGCTTGTAACCTTTAAGCTGAACCCCCAAGAAAGCTATTTTGGGTGCTTAATTTTTTGGAATTGCTCTTTTAAAATCTAGCAAAAGCCTAAGTTCCAGATGTATTTTCTTCCTTTTTGTTTTTAATAAAATTTACCTTTTTTAAGAACAGGATTGGATTTTTGGTATCCTAAGAGGTTTGTGCATATGTTGTTTAATTAGCTGGTGATGACAGCTGATTTCATTTGTTTTCTTTCTCAGCTCTTCCCTGGAAGGGGGGGTTGAAAGGGCTTGAGGTACCCCACAGGGAGGAATTCCCAAGTGCGCCTTCCTGGGTCCGAGGAGGTTTTTTTTTGCATTTGGGTGGTGGCAGCGTTTATCAAGCCAAGGTCAGAGAAAAACTGTAACCTTGGGAGTTTAATACAAGCCTGGAGTGGCAAGTATTAATTTTTAGAATCCTTGCGGGCCCCCACCTTCTGCACTCAAAGTACCAGAGTGGAGATTCAGCCCTGACAAGAGCTAAACTAAGTTATGATATTTTCTAAAAATCCTGCAATCAAACAGTGGGGTGAAAAAAAGAGAGGAATATGCACCCAACAACAGAACAAAATACCATTGGGAAATGCAAAGAAAATGAACCATGCTGAGGTTTTGTTTGTTTAGGAAAGGAAATTACAGTTCTCAAGAGCGTTTTTTGGCAGTTATTTTTCATTTTCCTAAAGAATTCACATAGGAAATGCACTGCATACATATTTCTCAGCATATTCTTTTTTGATGGAATTAATTTTCATGATGGAAAGACACAGTTTCCTATTATAATGCAAATAAACAGGAAGAAGTTCTTCACTCGTATTGCTGATCTATTCCTGTCTTTGATTGTGCAGCTCAGATTTTACTTCACATTAAAGATGGCTCCAAAGTAATAATTTGGATCTGAACAGCAAAGAACTTTGGTGAAGTTTGGAGCCTGTTCTAAATGTTGTAACTGACTTTTTGCTTTATCATGCTGAACCAAAAACCTGAAGTCAAACATCCATGGAACTGTGGGGCAGTTTGGATCTGGAGCTGAATTGTGCTGTTCACTCTCATCTCTACTGTATAATTAATCAGATATGGTTGAATGGGAACAATAGGAAATATATCCACATGCTCATTTTACAGGAACTAAAATACAGGAATTGCCATACTGGACCGGACCTGGACAGATCCCTCTAGCCCTATCTGACAGTAGCCAGCACCAGCTGCTTTAGAGGAAGGTATAAGAAACCCTGCAGCAGGCAAATGAGAGATAACTATGTTTCTTAGAAGAGAAATCTTGAAGGGACTGATTAGAATAAAGGCGGTGAACTGTTTTTGCAATCATGGGATAAACTTCTGCCTCACTGAAATCGGTGGGAGGTGGGGGAGGTTGCCCTTGATCTAAATGAGACCAGGTTTCACCCACACTCTCTAATTTTCCTGGAGACTGTTTACATGAGAAACATTACCCTGATGTTGCACCAACAAGATGCCAAGAGAGGATCTGAGTGCAGGCACAAAGACAGGATTCTCAGTTCCTGGCCTCAGGTGCAGAACAGAGGTGACACATTGAGTCTATGAGAGAGGGAAATAACTGCATTGTTGTTTGAGCTGCCCTCAAATGCCAATTAGTGAAGGCATGGAAATGAGGACTTTGCAGGAAACCGATTACTCTGTGGCCAAGTCCACCATGCCAACCAGGGAGCATAGCTAATGCTGCTAAAGAAATATTACAAGGAGGTGGTGGAGGTGGAGGTGGTGGTGGTGGTGGTGGGGGGAAATAACTCTGTCTGCTTGCAGAATTCTCTAGTCTCAAGGGGTGTTCTGTCTGTGCTGAAAAAGGAACATAAATAGCAAGCCCTTTTTGGAAGCAATGAAATATTAGACTTGTAGATGAGATATTTGAGTTTATGTTCCCAGATTAAAGCAGCATGCAAGGCTTGAGCGAAGGAGAAAATTTGTAATGTGAGAATTAACAGCATCTCCCATTAAAAAGGGTTTAGAAAAATTGCAATCCACATTCCTAACAAAAGTGAAAAGCACAGGTCAAGGACTCTCATGAGGAGATTTTTCCCCAGTCATTATACAAGGGCTACACGTGATTAACTTGTTGATTAGGAATTACTGATTTATGTCCTCTGGGGCTTGATAGGAGAACTTTGCTTGACCTTTCAACTTTCAAATAACACTGAGTAAAATCATGCCCTTTCCTACCAGCACCATGTATGAGCCAGGAAACACTGCAAGTTTCTTTCCCTTCATAGAATTTCTTCTGGATTTCTCCACTGGGGGAAAAGCGTTTGCTCCCATATAGAAGAAAGTTGGGGTCTGGCTCACTAGCCCCTGAAAAACCCTTCCTGACATCAGGAAACCATGTTCTTCCACATCTTCTCTGTGTCCCCTTTAGCTTTGCCTACCTCTATTCCACTGGAGCTATGCCACCAGTGACTCCTCCACCAATGCGTACACCAAGATACCCCTATGAGAGTGTTTACCAGTGGGGGGAAGGGCAGGGCTCTGCAGGAAAGGCATTACTCCTGGGTGATGAGGGGGGAACAATGGATTGATCAGAGCCACACCTGCCTCTTCTGACTTTTTCCTGTTCCCAGAGCATCCCAGCCCATTAACAAATGCAAAGGTTGGGGAGAGGATGCCACGGAAGTGGCTGACTCGCCCCTTCCAAGTCAGGAGGGGGAGCTCTCTGCACAGGCCCCGAGGACAAAACAACACCACAGAAGAAAAGGTTCCCTCTGTAAGGAAGCACAAATAAGGCATGGAGCAACACATCCAGCATGGCAGGGGGTGAAGACATAGGGAAGCTTTGTGATGAGAGGAAGTCAAGAGCTGAGAGGCTTTTCCACCTCCTTTCAGGCCTTTTCCCAGCAATGACGTCTTCCCAGGACCAGCCAGCAGACTGGAGAGGAGAGAGTAGAAAGCAAGTGGCAAAAAGTGCAAGCAAAACAATTTGTACACTGGGAATGAGAGAGACCCTGAGAATACTGGGCCTGGTACAAAGTCCAGGGAAGGCTTTCCATTGACTTTACTGGGCTTTGGATCAGATCCATGAGAGACACCTTAGAAGAAACAGACAGAGAAATAGGTGCCCTTGGTTGGAGAGCCAACAAGCAGACTATGACATAACATAGGCCTCTGCAAACTAACCAAAAATCACCTGTGTACCTTCCTCCTGTCTTTTTTGGCCACTGTATACTGTCTCCTGTTTACTGTCACTGTTGACAGCCCAGTCCATCCAGCTCCTACATAAATACATCAGTGCATAATTATTTGTATTTAAACATTAGGACTGGACAAGACTTCAATAGTTTGGTCACTACTGTCCCAGTCAAAGAAGGTTGTTTTATGTCTCCTACTTTGTTTTAAATATTCAAGCATAAGTTGCACAGTCCCTTCACTACAATTATATTTAAAATATTGACATACAATAAACCAGGCGACAGCTTGCAATGATTTAACAGCACTCTTTGCACCAGCCATTCTATAAAATGTTAATGGACACACACAAAGTGATAGACATTAATGGATTCTGTAGAATGCAGGCAAGTCTGCAGTTTATTTTTTTACAGAGACCTCCACCCGTAAATACAAAATTTATTAAAAACAATATATTACTTGATGCATATAGAACTAAAATATTCCAAAGTCCTGCCAATATCTTCTTGGCCAGCAGTTTTTGAAAGTTAATTTTAAAGTGGAGCAGGGGAAGGGAGCAGCATTTAAGTTCTAGAAACTGTGTTTCATTCTTCAGGAAACAGCACAGTTGAAAGAGCTCAGACCAAGGTATAGATAATGCCCCAGCTTCCCAAAAGAGTGGGTTTTGAAGAGATTTGAAGGAGTACAGGGAGTCTGATTGACACACAGGAAAAGGGAGATGGTTCCAAGCAAAGATTGCAGGCTCTCAGGTGCCATGATGATGGGCACAATACAAATCTAAATAGCATATATTAAATGCACAAGTGAAAGCCTTGAGAAATGCACTCTGGTAAGAGTGTTTCTGAGACCCATGGGAAGAGTAGGTGTTTTAAATCATTTCAGTAATATAGCCTTTACTTTAACAGTTACATTCACTCTCCTACTGAGGGCCAGCGTATGACCTATGCACCACCTGAGTTTTATTTTAAGAACCAAAGTGGTGCAGCAGCCTTCTGCTGGACTTTTGCACAGTGGTGACTTGGAATGACTGCAGAACTCAGGAAATCCAGCGCGGTCTACTTCAGAACCTGCCTGGAGAGGACCAATCCCTTATCCCTCCTCCATTTGGATAAGCGACATATTCATGGCCCTGGCACTTGGAGCTGTGGCATTTGTGATGCCCCTCATTCTCATGTGGGGGTGTGATGGTTGCCATCTTGGATGACATAGGTTGAACTGGAGACCTCCAGGGCTAAAAGCATGAGTCTCTACAGTTTAAACTAAAGAGCCAGGCTCTTAAGCTGAGGCCTGTAACAGACTTGTGTCCCCTGTGGATTGGGCACAGAGAGGAACAAATAATACACACTGATCAGTTGGTTACATGGATATGTAGGTTAGGTCACAATTTGGACCAGATGCCTATTCTTAATTTTATGCACATCAATAGTCCTATCAATTTTAGTGAGAACATTCACATGCATAAAATGAGGCATGTGTGTAAGTATTTGTAGCATTGGAGCTTACATTTGGCATACCTCTTGCTATGGCATGCTTGGGCTCCCTGGTGTGGGCCAAAAACAGACAGGGAGGCAGAGGAATTCATTTTGATCTCCTTTTCTTTTTATTTCACTCTCCTGGGCTTTTTCTCCCCATTCGAATGTGGTCCAATATATAGAATTAGGACAAAGTACTAGTAGCCTCATCACCGCTTGCTGGCAAAAGGCAGTCAGATGACCCTGGGAGCATGAGACCAAACTTTATCCTCCTATCTCCTCCTCCGTGCATGATTACAGCAAGTTTCCTTTAACTCAGAAAGTAGAAGCGAAAGTCAAGTAGCCAGTCACCACAGAATTATACCACATGCTATGGTGAGCTCAACGTAGGTACAATGGCCCAGCAACATGACTACAGGACTGGGCCTGTAGTCATGCTGCTAGGTCACAGCTGGGGAATATTATAACTTCCTAGAATCAGATGGAATGTTTTCCACTTAATTTTTTAAAATAATAATGAAATTATTTAGTTTTGAGAGAACATTTGTTCGCTAATCCTATTTTTTTTTTTTTTTTTTTTTTTGGCCTAAACACCACACAGTGGGGTACCTTTAAGATGTCCCTGTCTCGTTTTCCCTTGATCAGGCACACATGAAGATGAGAATGAAATTCTTGGTTTAGACGCAGGAATGCTAATCTTTTAATTCATTAGGTATAATACATTGGCAGGAGACCAGGAAGTATTCATTTTAATTGCCTTCCGAAGTAAAATCAAAATGAAATGATTTGATTCTAAAAGTACTCCATCCAGTATGGAGTGCATTGTAACAATCTGTACAGTGTGTACTTGGCAAAAACACAAAGTTGGGAAAACTTTTAGTTTCAAACTTAAATTAAAATAAAAAATGGAATTTGACTATTCAAGTGTAAGGCACCTCTGCCCCAGCTGTTAGATTTGGCTATACGGTGTTGTGCTCAGGATCCAAAAGTGACTTTCCTCCACCTTTGCTGCTTCCTGGTTCTGGATCCAGCTTGGGACCAGTCCAGCCACCAAAGTAAGTTAGACCAGCCTCAGGTATGCTGTTTATATTCCCAAGGAACTGTTCTGGCAGCTCGTAATCACTGCTGTGTAGAGATCCTTCAAGCCATGCCTCCTTTCCCCCAGATATGCTTCCCATGTACTAGACCAGGGCCAGAGGTGTGGTGTAGAGCCACAATGCCGGCTAAAATCCTCCTTTTCAAGGGGTGGTTCCCAGCTGGCTATCTCCACTGGATTACCAGCCACTTTGTGCCATGTTCTTTGGTAATGCTTCTTTGAAGTGGAATTAACACACAATTTGAATCCCCCCTTTCCCCCCCCCAAGTAAAATTCTACTTTCTTAATCATTTGGAAACTAGTTGATCCCCAGGTGGCTATCAGTCCGGAACTTGGCAAATTTCCCAAAGGGAGCCACTGGGGTGCTGCAATGGGAGAGATGTAAAGGATTTTAATATTTGGAGGAAAAGTGTCATTTGGACCTGCTGTAAATCCCCACTTGATCCCCTGACAGGAGCCCCTGCCCTAACCTGCCTTCTGACAGGAGCTACCCCAATGCTCATGGCCCATCACTTCCTTCCCAAACTCAGGAAAATGACATGGATCAGGAAGACAGCTTGAGGGTAGGAAACAACTGGCATGACCCCATGCAAGGTATGGTAGAAGTGGAACTACAAGGACCTTTTCCTACTTAAGGGGGTTCCTTTTCTAGTGCTCACAGAAGATATAAGGAAGGTAGTAGGCAGGGTAGCCAGCTCCCAGGTATGCCTTCCTGGTGTAGGAGGAGACCTCTTTCTTGTGGCTATGGGTTCATCAAAAGCTTTAGGGCCTGACCCAAAGCCCATTGTAGTGTAGTGTAGGTGATTTTGGCAGCAACAAGGGCCAGGTTCACTAGCTAGGGGTACCTCTTAGCATTACAAAACAGAACTGGCTCAAGCCCCACCAGAAATCTGGAAAAACTGACCACCACCCTAGGGCACCACTAAGAGACAATGCTTCCTCACTCACAAGCACTGAGTCTGTGTATGACAAAAGAAAACTTTTTATTAAGAGGAGAAGGAAACAGCATTAATTTGGGAAAACACGGCAATGACTCAAAAGTATGTAAACAGTAAGTAAAGCACCTGTTCCCCCTTCCCCCCCCATCTCGGGCAGCAGTCCTTTGCCTCAGTTGCCCACCTTGTGATGTGAAAATCCAACAGATGAAGGTCTCTTTAACATGCCACTCCCCTTTTCCCTGCACTACTCCTCCGCTCATGGTTTGTTGTTCAAGGTCAGCAAAGCCCAGAGACCGGGGGTGCATTCAGGTGTGTTCACCTCCCACCATGGGTAAAAAATGGGGGAGGGGGGAAGTCATTGATGCCTCCACCTCCCTTCGATATTGTCGCTGCCACCTGCTGCTGTTCCTCAGTCTTCAGCCACAATGCCATGTTCTGAGGCTCCTCCACCTAAACTAGCCTTCAGGGATTTCAGCTCCTAGTTATATCAGCGGATAGTGAGGAACCTCACTTCTGCTGCCCTCTCTGCATTGTCTCTTGCCATAGCACTGTCCACACCAGCAGGTGTAAGGCTCAGCCCCTCGCAGTGTACTGATGTTTTCAGCTCTAGTGATCACTGAGAAGAAACCATGGCTATCAATTGAGTCTAGTCAGTTCTGTCTTTAAACAGTGGAGGAAGAGGGTCAAATAGTGTTTAGGACCCTTTAAAGAAATCTTCCCCACCCACTCTGACTTTCACTTGGATTTGGGGTCACTGCCCCCTGCTGAGCAGGCGAGGTTGATGTTAGGGTGACCCACCTCAATTAGGGCATATAAAAGGAAGCTGAACTGTACTTACGTCATGGGATAACATTTAATTACTCCTGCATACAAGACAAAGTGAATTTTAACCCAAAACAGCCAAAATGGATCTCTTTGGCAAAGCAGCTCTGTCTGCTGATCACCTAGACAAAATAAATGTGTCTACGCAAATACGGTCTGCTCCTGAGATCTTTTACCCCAATTCATCAACAAATAGCAGATGAGATTCAGACCCTGCAGGCCTTACTGCAGTCACTGGGAATCTTTCCACTGACTTCAATTAGCTGTGGATCAGGCCTTCAGTGTTTAACTTGCTAGACTTGTACATTACACCAAACAGTGCTGAGTTAAGCTTTTTAGTGTCCAAGCTGTGAGGGAGAGTCTGGAGGGAAGGGAACGTTTGTCATACTTTAAAGATCAGCTTCTGAAAGTACTGTAAGCAAGTTCCTTCTCTGGTGATAGATCTGCTTTAAATTAATGTTATTGGAAATGTACAAAGTGTATGGAATGTAAAATTTAATTACCCCTTGTATGGCCAATATTTCTGCTGCAGAGGCAGCCTCAGTCCTCAGCTCTGCAGTGTCATAGACCTGATGTCATGATCCACTAGCCAGCTGAGAATTTATGAGCATCCTCTGATCGTTTTTAAATGGATCTGAGATACCCGAGCCTGCTATCTCCAAACTCCTTCACATCAAAAAATGTGATCTCAGCCCATCAGGCACCCTTGCCTGTTCCAAATATGCCTCAGCCCTGCCCTGCAGCCAGATCCTTGAGTTTTAAAGACTTTTTCTTTTTTCCTCTGCTTGTACAGTCATTTTAAATGCAGATAAAGTTAGTCTAAGACGTGGACATAGATTCCAAAGCCAAAAGGGACCATTGTGATCATCCACTTTGAATTCTTATATAACACAGGCCATAAAACTTCCCAAAATAATTCCTAGAGCAAATCTTTTAGAAAAACATGCAATCTTGATTTCAAATTTGTCAGTGATGGAAAATCCACCACAACCTTTGGTAAGTTGTTGCGATGGTTAATTACTCTCATTGTTAAAATTTCCAGGCTGAACTTGTTATGTTATGCCTTTCTCTGACAGACCAAAAAGCCTATTAGTAAATATTTGTACCCCATGTAGCTACTTATAGATTGTAATCAAGTCACTCCTTAACCTCCTCTTTGTGTAGAAAAATAGATTGAACTCCTTGAATCTATCACTATAAGACATGTTTTCTAATCCTCTAATCCAGCAGTTCTCAAACGGCGGGTCGAGACCCCAAAGTG
This sequence comes from Terrapene triunguis, assembly GCF_002925995.2. Taxonomy (NCBI): domain Eukaryota; kingdom Metazoa; phylum Chordata; order Testudines; family Emydidae; genus Terrapene; species Terrapene triunguis. The sequence continues at coordinate 15,160,118 of NW_020664419.1, forward strand.
GGTTACAACCCCATTTTAATGGGGTCAGCAGGGCTGGCTTAAACTTGCTGGGGCCCAGGGCTGAAGCCCAAGCCTGAGGGCTGAAGCCCTCGGTGGCAGGGCTCAAGTTACAGGCCCCTGCCTGGGGCTGAAGCCCTTGGGCTTTGGCCCCTCCACCCGGGGCAGTGGAGCTCGGGCTTTCCTGGGGTCATGTAGTAATTTTTATTATCAGAAGGGCGTCGCAGTACAATGAAGTTTGAGAACCTCTGCTCTAATCATTCACCTGGTTCTTCTCTGAACCCTCTCCAATTTATCAATGTAACAGGGCACACTCACCTCTCACGAACGCCCCCTCCCCCCCCTCCACTTGGCCAAGTGCATGTGCCTGCACTCTCTCTCTCTCTCTCTCTCTCTCTCTGGTGTGTCTTTGGTGACTCAGCCCTCCGACCGAGTCACACACAGTCTGTCTGTGGGATGAAAGCAAAGCAAAAGCCCTTCCGGGGTACATGTCCAACAGGGGTTTCTCTCAGTGCCCCCTATAATGTCTCCCACAAGTTGTCCCTGCTCCACAATAGAGCAGTGCCCTAGGACTCCCTCCCTGGTGACAAAGTCTTCGCTCTTAGGGCCTTTCTGGCCACAACTCTCCAGCTGGGCCGCTGAAGTTCAGTTCCCCCCTCTGGGGGTGCCTCAATGTCCAAGCCACTTCCCCCACTGGGGGCTAAGGAAGATCCGGCCTACCCACTACTCCAGGTCCCAGCACAGGGATCCTGTAGATAGCAGCTGTCTGTTGTGTCCCTTTAAGTCACACTGCTCCTCTAATTCCCTGGGCCACATCCCTATGCCGTCTTCACCCTTGCCTCAGGGCCTTGTCCTGATGGAGTCCCACAACCGGCACAGGGCTCCTTCTCACTCTCCCTAGCTTCTGGCAGCACTACCTCATCCAAGGTCCTTCAGCTCCCTCAGCCAACCACACACCATCCATGATCCTCCAGCTGTAGCAGGGAACTGGATCTTACTCTGGCCCTGCAGCTCTTCTTATACTAACCTGCAGGGCCCTGATTGGCTGTGTCCCACACAGCCACTCTAGGCAGCTTGGTGGACCATCCCCTTTTCTAGGGCGGGGTGTGGCAGGGCCATGAAGCCTCCAGCATGGGGCCTTAGAGGGTCTGATATACCCTGTCACAATCAACATCCTGCTTGAATTGGGGGCACCAGAACTGGACACAGTATTGCAGCAGTGGTCATACCAATGCCACATATAGAGGTAAAATAATCTCTCTACTGCTACTCAAGATTCTCCTATTTATGCATCCAAGGATTTCACTAGTTCTTTTGGCCACAGTGTGTAGCACTGGGAGCTCATGTTCAGCTGATGATGAGAGCCCTGCGTTGATACAGAAATATGTATCCACATCCGATCTGCTATCCCAAAAATGATCTGTGGATATCCGCAGATTTGCAGGGTTCTACATGGGGGGCCGAGCTGAGGCTCCAAGGATCCCCCCTCCAGAGCCCGGTAGGGGAGAGCTGCATGAGCAGGTGTGAGAAGCCTGTCCCTCCACAGGGAGAAGTCACGGACCCTCCTCCTGCCCTCGGCCGGGCAGGGAGTCTGGGGGGTGGGGATTGCTCTCAGCCTCCCTTCCCCCACACTGTGGGCAGTTGGAGGGTCTGCCACAGCTCCCCGACTGGGCTCCATGCTGGCCTGACTGGGGGGAGGGAGGAGACCTGTGGAGCTGCCTGGGGGCTGCTTGGGTCCCCACCCAGGGCAGGTGGAAGGTCCGCCGCAGCTCCACACAGCTGTTCACCCGACTCTTAAAACGTCGCAGGGCTGCAGCTCCGAGCCACGCCCCCTGCTGGAGCCGGGTCAGGGATAGCCGTACTGACAGCTGTGGGGAGCTGCGGTGGACCCTCCACCTACTCTGGGCCGGGGGCCCGAGCAGCCTCCCGCAGTGTCCCAGCCTCCCGCAGCCCCCATTGACCTGGAACAGCGACCAGTGGGAGCTGAGATCGGCCGAACCTGTGGACGCTGCAGGTAAACAAACCATCCCGGCCCGCCAGCAGATTTCCCTGATGGGCCGCGTGCCAAAGGTTGCCGATCCCTGTTAAATAGCATAGGGCCAAGAACCAATTCATTTTCTTGCCTGGAATCAAAGTCAGATTCACAGGCCTATAATTACTTGGGTCTTCCCATTTACTCTTTTAAAATACTGGCACAACATTGGCTTTCTTCCACTCTTCTGGAACTTTCCTGGTGTTCCAGGAAACTTTCCAAGACTTTTGAAAATCAACGTTAGTGAGCTCCTCAGCCAGCTCTTTTAAAATTTGTGTATGCAAGTTATTTACACCTACTGCTTTAAAAATGTCTGACTTTAGTAGCTGCTGAATAACACACTCCTGAGATGCTTACAGAATAGAAAGAGTGTTAGCATATGATATTACTACATCATCTGTTTTTTCCCAAATACACAGCAGAAATATTTATTGATCATTTTTGACTTTTTGGCATTATTACTGATAATACTACCATTTCCATCTAATAACGGACCAATACCATTGTTAGGATTCTTTTTTCCTAATATCTTTTAAAAACTTCTTATCGTCCTAAACTGTGCTGACCATAGGTTTTTCCTTTTGTCCTTTTTCTTCCTTTATCAATTTTCTACAGTTCCTAGCTTCTTATTTATATTAATTACTATCAACTTTCCCTTTCTTCCATTTGTTATACAGTATTTCTTATAGCTGCCTTTACTTCCACACTAAACCAAGTCAGTTTTTTAACCAATATGGCCTTTTTCTTCAGTTGTGGGACTGTGATTTTTGCATCTAGTAAGGTATTCTTAAACAATTCCCAATTATCGGTCACATTTTTCTGATTTAATTCTTCTTCCCAAGTGATTTGGCTAATAGTATTTTCAGCTTTGTGAAACTGGCCCTTTTCAAATATATATACTTGATGCTTGAAAAGGGCCAGTTTCACAAAACTGAAATATATATCACTGGGCTGGGATTTATTCTGTTTGCATGTTATAAATGATATCAAGTCATGATCACTTTACCTAAGCTACTATTAACTTTCAGTTCTGTGATTGGTTCCTCTTTATCTGTCAAGATGTGGTCTAGTATGGCATCCCTCCGTGTTGGCTGCAACACTTTTTGAGTTAGGAAATTATCATCTATAATGTTTAGAAATTCTAAGGAAGTTTTAGTACTGGCAGCATGAAACTCCCATTATATGTCACTGAAATTGAAGTCCCCCCATGATCATGCAGCTTTTTTTCCCCTACACATTATAGATAGGTGCTTCAAAAACTGCTCATCCTATTCTCTCAGGTGATTTGGTGGTCTGTAACAGGCACCAACTAGTACCCCGTCTTGTGCTTTATCTGTTAGGACGTTTATCCATAAGTATTCAAGATCATTTTTTTCTGAATGATCAGTGACTCAGAAACAGGTAATGCTATTTTTGACAGAGCGCCACTCCCCCTCCCCTTTTGCCCACTCAGTGCTTCCTAAATAGATTATAACCATTGATTTTAACATTCCAGTCATGGGAGTCATCCCCCCCAGGTTTCAGTAATACCAACTAGATCACATTTATGCTAATCAATGGGCATAAATACCATAGGAGAAATGGGTATGGTGATTACAGCATGAGACTGAGAGTCAGGGTTTTGCGTTCTAGTTTAACTGCTTCCCTGTGTGACCTTGAGCAAGTTACTTAACCTCTCTGGGCCCCATTGGTAAAATGGCGGTGGTAACACATACCAGCTCACAGGTCTGGTCTTTAGTTCACTAGAGTCTAGGCTGTGCCTTTTGACGCAGGCTGGAGCAAGGGCTGAGGTGTGAGATGCACTGCTCCAGGGGATACAGAGACTCAGAGATAACTCTCCTTTTTCCTTGGTCCAGGGAGGGAAGCGGGTATCTAGTAAGTAACCCTCCCCTGTGGCAGCTCAGCTATGCTGATCAGTGAGTATAAAGAGGAAGGAGCCAAGGCTCCACTTACTCCCCTCATCCCTGCTCTGGGGTTATATGTAAGCAAGCACACATAGGAAAGATAGGAATTATGGCAAGAGACCACCCTCGCTTAACCAGGACATCTTCAATGATCTAAAAATCAAAAAAGAGTGCTACAAAAAGTGGAAACGAGGTCAGATTACAAAGGATGAATATGAAAAATAACACAAGTATGTAGGGACAAAATTAGAAAGGCCAAGGCACAAAACAAGATCAAACTAGCTAGAGACATAAAGAGTAACAAAAAAAAAAACATTCTACAAGTACATTAGAAGCAAGAGGAAGACCAAGGTCAGGGTAGGAGCGTTACTCAATGAAGGGGGGAAAACAATAACAGAAAATGTGGAAATGGCAGAGGTGCTTAATGACTTCTTTGTTTCGGTTTTCACAAAGCTGGTTGGTGGTGATTGGATGTCTAACACAGTGAATACCAGTGAAAAGGAGGTAGGATCAGAAGAGGCTAAAATAGGGAAAGAAGAAGTTAAAAATTACTTAGACAAATTAGATGTCTTCAAGTCACCGGGGCCTGATGAAATGCATCCTAGAATACTCAAAGAGCTGACTGAGGAGATATCTGAGCCACTAGCGATTATCTTTGAAAAGTCATGGAAGACGGGAGAGATATCAGAAGACTGGAAAAGGGCAAATATAGTGCCCATCTATAAAAAAGGAAATAAGGACAACCCGGGGAATTAAGCACTGAAATAAATTGCCTAGGGCGGTTGTGGAATCTCCAGCATTGGAAATTTTAAAGAGCAGGTTAGACAAACACCTGTCAGGGATGGTCTATATAATACTGAGTCCTGGCAGGAGTGCAGGGAACTGGACTACAAGACCTCTCGAGGTTCCTTCCAGTCCTATGATTCCAATGTACCTACTTAATACTACATACCCAGATTCTAAACTGGAGTAGTCCACCCAGGAGTGCATGGGGAATTCTTACTTCCCCTCCTTACTCACTACATCTGCAGCCATGTAGTCCAAATCACAATCCATGCCAACGTCTAATTATGTATAGAGTGACAATTGTTATTTATCACCTGTCCACAGATTTATAGAGCTTAAGGCCAGAAGGGACCACTAAATCATTTAGTCTGACATCCTGTATATCACCAGCTATTAAATTTCACCCAATTACCCCTGTATTAAGACCAATAAATTGAGTTAGACTAAAGCATATCTTTCACTAGATTAAAGAGCTCTTAGGTACCCAGTATTTTCTCCCCATGAAGGTACTTATACACTGTAATCAAGTCACCTCTCAATTTACTTTTTGATAAACAGATTAAGCTTTTTAAGTCTCTCATTGTAAGGCTTTTTCCTCCGTCCCTCAAATAATTTTGTGGCTCTTTTCTGCACCCCCTCCAATTTTTTATAATTCTTTTTAGAATGTGGACTCCAGAATCGGATGCAGAATTCCAATACCAGTCTCACCGAAACCGTATGCAGAGGTTAAGAACAGGATTTACACTATTATCTTTCTCTGTAGGCCTCTGAACAGCTATAAAATAATCAGTTTTGATCACCACTGATGTAGGATGAAGTCAAAGCAGTTGTGAAGGGTTCTACATTCCATTTCTGGAGCCATCTAGTCCCCCAGCTGCACGTCTTCTGTGGATAAGCAGCAAGATTCAGTACCCATTGCTTATGAACCCAGCAGCTTTCATGACCAGTAACTTTTACCAAAAGAATACTGTTGTCTTAAAAATGTGGACCAAAAACCCCAAGCATCTCTGCATCCTTGGGGACTTACTTTATGCAGATGGCGGATTTAAAGTGGCTATAGTTTGACGGATGTTTATAGACACTCTTTTGCTAGGTGATAAAAAAGATCCTATGAAGCAGCTTAAATGCACATTGCAAGAGCAACATGTAATTCTTAGACATTGGCAGTGAGTTGCTTATTAATGCAATGGAACAAGCTTTGTTGTTTAATTTACACTCTGCGGTACACAGAAGCACTTCTCAACTAGACAACCTAGTATATCTGCCAAGGCAAGGCCCTGTATTTCTGCAGAGCTTCTGATGTATTGGGAATGTCAGGCTGTCATGTCATGGAACTGCTTTCCCTACAGAATCAGTTCCAGCAAGCATTTGTATTGCTTCTGGTCAGTACTCTGCCACGAAGAGCTTCATGCTGCCTGCACATTTGTTTCTTGAAATATAGCCTGTGCACTGGCCAGCTTCAGATCTCATTTTGGTCACTTTGTAGTGACCACGCTGGAAGTGCCACAATTGTGTGCATGGTTATCCAACCCTTGTAAATATGCTTAAGACTTATTAGTGTTCTATTATTATATCATATTGTATTATATTACTATTCCAAGCAGTTGGTAATACAGAGCTGATTCTCATCTGATCTTCCAATAACAAACAATTTCAATAGGCAAAATGTCACACGCTAATTTATTTCAGATCATGCCACCTTTGGTGCTTCATTTGAAAGTCTGCATTTTAAAGTATTGTGAGTGCATGGAAAGATGCCCTGGAATAGTGCTCATTACAGCATATCAGCTTTCCTTCGGAGTGGAACAGCCTTCTCATCCCAGTTGCCTCAAATCTGTCGACAGGGAAGTGTTATGTTTCCTTTCACTTCAGGAATATGAGCGACCTTGTTCTGCACATCAAGGTCAGCAAGAATCCTTCAATGGGGGGGGGTTAGAGATCTTTCTTCAGGGGGATTCATTCTGAAACAGTCCTGTTGGCTTGAGACATCATGTAGAAGTGCACATATTGTTGTGTAAAGGAAATTCATTTGTAAGACTTTAGTGACGTTACATTACTCACAGTAATCTAGTGACCCTTTTATATATGAGTGCTTAAGAAGAGTGACAGTATGAAGGGTTATTGCTAGAACATAAACAAGAAGAGCCCAAAGAAAAATTGCATAAACTGCTAATACATACAAGAGAGTTAAAAGGTTTATTTTTTATCAGCTTCTAAACACCCAATTGCATGTGAAATACAATCAAAGCCTTGATTTTGTTAAATAAAATATATGGTTCATTTTAACTGACTGATGTGAAACAATATGTTCCAGTAATAATACAGTAATACAAGCCCAGATCTTTATAATCCCTAGGAATTTTATTTCTCCGGAGTTATATAACAGAATATATAGAAAAGAAATTTGAAAATAAATGTAAATTACAAGCAGCTTCCTATTTTTATACAATATGGTCATGTCAGCTAACTCACACTTTTGGAGCAGAAGTAACATATATAATAAAAACAACAAGGAGTCTGGCGGCACCTTAAAGACTAAGATTTATTTGGGCATAAGCTTTCGTGGGTAAAAACCTCACTTCTTGCCCAAATAAATCTGTTAGTCTTTAAGGTGCCACCAGACTCCTTGTTGTTTTTGTAGATACAGACTAACACGGCTACCCCCTGATACTTGATATATAATAAAGGACATCACAGGAGATTGTTGTGGATAGAATACTGGACTGGGACTCATGAGACCTGGATTCTATTCCTGGGTCTGACACTGGGTGACCTTGGGCAAGTTACTTTACCTCCTGTGACTCAGTCTCCCCATCAGTAAAATGGGGATAATGACACTGATCTCCTTTGTAAAGCGGCTTGAGCTCTACCAAGGAAAAGTGCTAAATAATAGCTAGGGATTTGGGGGGGGCAGGAGGTTGTTCCTAAAATACAATAACTGGAAAATGTTAAGGCTCCACGCAGTGTATTAAGCACTCTGCCACTATGGTTAACACTGGCCAAATAAAAGTCATTCTTGTGGCACGGACAAACCCAGCAGGATCTCCAAGTGACTCAACCTCTCAGAGTAAACCTTATAATGGAGCAAGCCTCAACACTACCACCACAGACCTCAAATTAGCTTGAAAGGAAATGAGAAACAGTCAATTATTTCAGAATAAATAACACTGACTTACCCCCAGCATATGGGTTCACATCCATTTGATGTTATTATATAGGTATTATTTAGATACATTATTCATCATGTACCATAGGTGTACGTGGGTACTCCAGGGCTGAAGCATCCATGGAAAAAAAATAGTGGGTGCTCAGGTGAGCACCCACCAGCCACAGTTGTTCAGCAGCACCACCACCAAGCTGCTGTTTGGCGGCTCAGGGAGGGGCTTGGAGGAAGGCAGAGCAGCAGGCGGGCAGGGGCCTTGGGGAGGGAGTGGAGCAGGAGTGGGAAGAGGCAGGGTGACAGCAGGGCCTATTGGGGAGGGGGAAGAGTGGGGGCCAGGCCTCGGGGGGAGGGGAGGATGGGGTTCCAAGCACCCCGAGGCAAACTAGAAGTCAGTTCTTATGTCATGTATCCATATTTTCTTATAATATTAAATAGAAAAAAAGTTTTTAATGATTTTGTACATACTGGGCCAGATCCTCAGTTAGTATCAATTGAATAAAACACTGAACTCAAAGCTTGACACCAGTTTACACCAGCTGAGGCTCTGGCCCATTTTAGATGAAGTATGTTTTTTAACTATAACGGCAGGTAGAAGCAGAGCACGTGCTCCTATCTGACTGTCACTTTCTTAATACCTCAGAAATGTCCAGTCAGGAGAGATGATGAATCTCTCTACACATATTTATTTTGGGCAAATGTTCAGGAATGGGACCTATGCTATGACCCAGCTTGTGAGTGCCTAGCAGCTAGCTAAAATGGATTAGATGTTGAGGGCCCACAGCTCACGCTGGATGTAATAGGACCTGTTGGGTCTCAGCACTTTTGGACTTCAGGCCCCAAGTTTGAAATGTTCGGACTATGGGACACAGCAAGGTAATGTCAGAGCTGGGATAAGTCCTTTGCTCAGTCTCTTGTTTCATCCATCAGACTATTCTGCTTTTCACACTACTGAACATCCCTCCTTGTGGCTAGAAGCCATGCTGGCTACTATGAAGAGGTGATGGCTCAGCTGTGGCTAGCTAGGGAGTTTGTAGTAGCCCTAGTGGCTAGGTAGCACTGCCCCCTACAACTATTAACTGGTCTGCATTCTTCCCAAACATAAAAGGACCTATGGCTATGGTTTCTCTGAGCCCCCAAAGCCTACCCTAGGTGGCTGTGAATAACCATGATCATCAGGAAAGATCAGTGACAAGCTTTCAAACCTACGGATCGTTTTGCGGTAGTTTACATTGTATGGTTCTCTAGACAAGCAAAAGGAAACTTACTTACTTGCCTAGGCCTTCTCTCTTTGGATCCAGAGGTTTGGATCAGAATGAGAGCTGGGCAAAACTTTTTCAGCAAATAGTAAATTCACAGAAAAATATATTTTTTCAGGGCATGAAAACATTTTGTTTGACCCAAATGCATTGGGGGAGGAGGGGATCAATTTGATGAGAAAAAACAAACAAAAAGTTCTGGTTTGAAATGAATCAATTTTTCCCCCCCAGATTTTTTCATTTGGTCACCAAACAGAAATATCAATTATTCCCTCAACTCTATTCAGGACCTGTCATCACTGGCACCAACCTCATTCACAGACTCCAAGCAAAGCCAAGGAGACTAAATGCTCCTAGCCCAAGCTCTGAGATTCAGGCGCATCATTAGGAGGTATTGGGAAGGCTATCCTAGTCCTGTTTGTGCTGTATTTGTTCTGCAGATAAAGATAGGACTTCAGTCTGCAGGGCTGTCACTTTGGAGCTTTGCATGAGGGGGTGGAAAGGTAAAGTCTAAGTTCAGCTTTGTCCAATTATTTATCTGTTCCTTTTTGTATGAATTCATTGTGCTGTAGCAGAGCAATAGATTCTACAGCAGTAAATGGCAGGGTTAGGATCTCAGTAATAGGTACATTACGTAGGACTTTCATTTGTTGGGTGAAAATTGTGATGCACTTAAATTGAGCTTCAACAGTTTCTTCTAGCCTTTATTTTATATGTTTTAAGACAATGCTATTGTCACCTATGAATTATATATACACGCAAAAACAAATAAGGAAAGAAAGATACTTGAGCAAGTCACCTCTTCTGGGAACAGAACAACTCTTTTTTGTATCGCTGATCTCTGCTATGTTCTTCCTCTGTGTTTTATCCACACTCTTGTTATCAGTCACCTACTTTTTATCCCTTGTTCCATAACTTTGCACAAACTCAGTTTACCAAGTTATCTCATCTGTGTATCTACCTACCTATTCTAACCCCAAATTAAAACATTCTAATGCATAAATCACAATAACTAATCTAAACAAATATGTTTTTGCTTATCCTGCTAAAATTAATTTTTTCTGTCTACTTTTGTCATTTATTCTCTGCTGGCAACCCCACTGGCTCTATCGAGCTTTTATCTTACAATAGTTGTTATTCTCCTTACTGGTCTGTTTTTGTGGGGTTGGGTTTTTACTTGTTAGCTTGTCTTGTGGGGAGGGGCGAGGGAGTGCACCTGGAACTTGACACTCTGCTTCATTCTGCTATTTACACAGATTAAGTTTTTTACAAATAAGACTCACAAACCAGGGTTCATGGTTTACACAATCCTGAAGCTGTTTCTGAAATGCTGCATCAGAGACACAAACAAAAAGCAAAAATGCCTTTATATTTTCTTCCAATACTATGTGCAATATTCATTTCTCTGACATTATTTAGTATATATGATTTACTAATAATTCCTTACACAATTTTCTATCAAACGTTCATCTGACATATCAAGTTTTGGCCACTGTCAGAGGCACACTTAGTGTTTCCATGATTTTTACAGACAAACAAAAATAGGCAGGTCTCTGCCCTGTGGAGCTTGCTTCCAATTAGCCAGAAAAAGCAAGGGATGTCAATAAAGAAAGAGTGAATAGGAGGATGGCAAGAGGAAGGTTGGAACAGTGAAAGCCCAGTGAGTGAGATATGCTAAATGCGACATTGACATTACTGTTCTCCTCTCTGAAATACCTCCACTGAAACCCATGCATCTACAGAGCTGTAAGATGAGTGTAAGGGAGCAGAGTCAGGCATTTTATTTCTTGGAGCTGTGTGAATACTGTAGTATGTTTCCTCCAAATATTCATTCAAATATTGAACCAAATTAACTTTAGACATAATCGCACCCCTTTCCATGCTTGCCGTCTGCAGGCTTTTGTGCAGACAAGTTTTACTGGAAGAACAACTCACAGAAAGTCCATTTTTATTATGTGTATTATTGGGTACAAATTTGAAGCTTGCATGCTCAATAAACACAGAAATAATTGTTTTAATTCATCTGTATAATCACCAGAACCATTCATCCAATTAGTGAAAAAGAGTCAGAAGAGCCATGTTACCCAAGTGACTAAGAGTATGTCTACACCACCAAATTAGGTCGATTTTATAGAAGTCGATTTTTAGAAATCGATTTTATACAGTTGATTGTGTATGTCCCCACTAAGCGCATTAAGTCGGCGAAGTGCGTCCTCACTACCGTGGCTAGCATCGACTCATGGAGCGGTGCACTGTGGGAAGCTATCCCACAGTTCCCACAGTCTCCGCTGCCCATTGGAATTCTGGGTTAAGCTCCCAATGCCTGATGGGGCAAAAACATGGTGGCGGGTGGTTTTGGGTACATGTCATCAGTCTCCCTTCCCTCTCTCCCTTCCTTCCTCCCTCCGTGAAAGCAACTGCAGACAATCATTTTGTGCCTTTTTTCCTGGGTTACTCATGCAAACGCCATAGCATGGCAAGCATGGAGCCCGCTCAGTTCACCGCTGCTGTTGCGAGCATTGTAAACACCTTGCACATTATCCTGCAGTATGTGCAGAACCTGGCTAAGAGACTGCAGCACGAGGATGATTGTGAGGAGGACATGGACACAGATGTTCCTGAAAGCACGGGATGTGGCAATTGGGACATCATGGTGGCAGTGGGACTGGTTGATACAGTGAAATGCCGATTCTGGACCCAGCAAACAAGCACAGACTGGTGGGACCGTATAGTGTTGCAGGTATGGGATGATTCCCAGTGACTGTGAAACTTTCACATGCATAAGGCCACTTTCCTGGAACTCTGTGAGTTGCTTTCCCCCGGCCTGAAGCGCAGGAATACCAAGATGAGAGCTGTACTGACTGTTAAGAATCAAGTGGTGACAGCCCTGTGGATGCTTGCAATGCCTGACTGCTACCGGTCGGGAATCAATTTGGAGTGGGCAAATCTACTGTAGGGACTGCTGTGATTCAAGTAGCCAATGCAATCACTGACGTTCTGCTATCAAGGGTAGTGACTCTGGGAAATGTGCAGGTCATAGTGGATGGCTTTGTTGCAATGGGGTTCCCTAACTGTGATGGGGCGATAGACGGAACACATATTCCTATCTTGGCACCAGACCACCTTGCCAACCAGTACATAAACCGCAAGGGGTACTTCTCAATGGTGCTGCAAGCACTGGTGGATCACAAGGGACGTTTCACCGACATCAACGTGGGATGGCCGGGACAGGTGCATGAAGCTCGCATCTTTAGGAACTCCGGGCTGTTTGAGCAGCTGCAAGAAGGGACTTACTTCCCAGACCAGAAAATTACTTTTAGGGATGTTGAAATGCCAATAGTTATCCTTGGAGACCCAGCCTACCCCTTGCTCCAATGGCTCATGAAGCCATACACAGGCAGCCTGGACAGTAGTAAGGAGCAGTTCAACTATAGGCTGAGCAAGTGCAGAATGGTGGTAGAATGTGCCTTTGGACGTTTAAAAGCTTGCTGGCTCTGTTTGCTGACTAGGTTAGATCTCAGCGCAACCAATATTCCCATTGTTATTACTGCTTGCTGTGTGCTCCATAATAGCTGTGAGAGTAAGGGGGAGATGTTTATGGCGGGGTGGGAGGTTGAGGCAAATCACCTGGCTGCCAATTTTGAACAGCCAGACACCAGGGCACAGGTAGGCGCGCTGCGCATCAGAGAGGCTTTGAAAACCAGTTTCATGACTGGCCAGGCTATTGTGTGACAGTTGTGTGTGTTTCTCCTTGATGCAAACCCGCTCCCTTTGTTGTTTTTAATTCCCTGTAAGCCAACCACTCTCCCCTCTTCGATCACAGCTGGCAAAGGAAATAAAGTCACTATTGTTTTGAAACCAAGCATTCTTTCTTTATTAATTAAAAAAAAGGGAGATAACTGATAAGGTAGCCCGGGTGGGGTAGGGTGGGGTGGGGAAGGAGGGGAGGAGGGAAGGATAAGGCCACATTGCTTATTGTAGCCACACTACAAATTAAAACTGTTTGAATGACAGCTTTCTGTTGCTTGGGCCATCCTCTGGAGTGAAGAGGTGGGTGCCCGGCGCCTCCCCCGTGTTCTTGGGCATCTGGGGGAGGAGGATATGGAACTTGGAGAGGAGGGCAGCGGTTGTACAGTGGATGCAGTGACGGTCTATGCTCTTGTTGGCTTTCCTGCAGCTCCACCAGATGCCTGAGCATATCCGTTTGCTCCCCCATTAGCCTCAGCATTGCATCCTGCCTCTTCTCATCGCGCTCACTTAATACTTTCCTGGACTCTGCCACTGAATGCCTCCATGCATTCAGCTGTGCCCTATCAGTGCAGGAGGACTGCATGAGCTTGGAAAACATGTCATCGCGAGTACGTTTTTTTCGCCTTCTAATCTGCGATAACCTCAGGGACAGAGATGATAGGGGGAGCATAGAAACATTTGCACCTGCGATGGGATAAAAAGGGAGAGTAAAATTTAAGATGATACATTTCTGAGAACAAAAGGAAGACTCTTTCACAGTGAATCAAGCAATTCACAGCAGAGAGCACATGTGCTTTATGTACAAGGTCGCATTTTGCCTTTTATATTGAGCACCTGCCGGTATGGTGACACATCACAAACAGCTGGGCAACAGAATTCGGTGTCCAGGCAGCCATGGTAAGCGGATTTGGCTTCTAAGGTCTTCATAACATGTGGAAATCTTTTCAAACTGCAGTGCCCGCCTTTCCCATAGCAAGGAATGCTGGTTGGATTTGCCATTTAAAAGGAGGTGCTGCGGTTTTCAGGTGGATGTGCAGCACACATCTCCTCCACCCCTCCGCGTTACTATTTGGGATGATCCCTTCACCCACCACTGCATGACTATTGTCAGGGACGATCCCTTTTAGCCAAGCACAAACAGCCCAGCATGAACAGGGTCCTTTTACTATTCCCTTACAAAAATTCCCCTATTTCAACCAGGTGACCATGAATGATGTCACTCTTCTGAGGCTAACGCAGAAAGATATCGACCGAATGTTGCTTGAATGCGACCAAAATCCAGGACCATTTGCTGCCATGCTTTGTGCTGCAATGATTCCAGACTACTTGCTACTGGCTTGGTGTGGTAAAGTGTCCTCCCGTGGGGGACGAAATAAGGCAGCCCTCCCCAGAAACCTTCTCCAAAGGTTTTCAGAGTACCTCCAGGAGAGCTTCATGGAGATGTCCCTGGAGGATGTCCCTGGAGACATCCCCAGACACGTTAACAGACTTTTTCAGTAGCTGTACTGGCTGCAAATGCATCCCAAGACTTCATGGCAAATCAAACATTAAACACTATTGCTTTTAAACCCTGTACTGTAGTTACAAATGTGCACTCACCAGAAGTGCCTTCTCCGCCTTCAGGGTCAGGGATCCCGCCTTAGGAGGGTGTTGGCTCCAGGGTGATGAAAGGGTCCTGGCTGCCGGGGAGAATGGATTCACTGCTCACCTGCTGCGCATTCTCCTCCTCCTCTTCCTCATCCACAAAATCCTCCTCCGTGTTGCATGAGTCTCCCCCCTTGCAGGTGTCCACGGACAGTGGTGGGGTAGTGGTAGGGTCCCCCCCTAGAATGCCATGCAACTGATCATAGAAGCGGCATGTATGGAGCTCTGACCCAGAGTGACCATTTGCCTCCTTTGTCTTTTGATAGGCTTGCCTGAGCTCCTTGACTTTCATGCGGCACTGCTGTGTGTCCCTGTTGTAGCCTCTGTTCATCATGCCCTGTGCGATTTTGGCATATATATTAGCATTTCTTCTTTTTGATCGGAGTTCTGCCTGCACAGATTCTTCTCCCCATACAGCAATCAGATCCTGTGTCTCCTGTTCGCTCCATGCTGGAACTCGTTTGCGATTCTGGGGGGACTGCATGGTTACCTGTGCTGCTGAGCTCGCCACACTGACCAAACAGGAAATGAAATTCAAAAATTCCCAGGGCTTTTCCTGTGTACCTGGCTAGTGCATTGGAGTTGAAAGTGCTGTCCAGAGCGGTCACAGTGGAGCACTCTGGGTTAGCTCCCGGAGGCCAATAACATAGATTTGCATCTGCACTATCCCAAATTCAACCCAGCAAGGTCGATTTTAGTGCTACTCCCCTCACCGGGGAGGAGTACAGAAGTCAATTTTAAGAGCCCTTTAGGTCGACGGAATGGGGTTGCTTGTGTAGACGCATTCATTATAAAATCGACCTAACACGGCTAAATTTGACCTAACCCTGTAGTGTAGACCAGAGAAGAGGCAACATAGCTTGAAAAAAACATTCCTTTCCCTCAGCAGCACTATTGCTTCTTTTTAAACAAAAAGTTAATGTATCAAAATTTGGGTTCAGAGTGAAGAGTGTGGGCAAAGGTAGAGATCAGCAATAGAAGGCTAGCAAAAACGAGTGAGTTATGAATTTGGAACAGGACAGAAAGGCTGTATGGCACTCAAGGAAGGAAAGTTGTTTCAACCACAAGGAGAGGCGGCTGAGGAAAGGCACAGAGTTGTTGTTCTTGATAAACCCAAGATCCAGACTAAAAAACCCACATTTCACAGACATAGCTGGTCTCTTATCTTCCAAATTCATGCAAAGCCACTCACTGTCTAATGTAGATTCCACGATGATGGGACTGGAGACCCTATTGATTAGTATCAATGACAGAAGAACAAATATATTTATGCAACCTGATAATATTTGTGTAATGTACTAAAAGTAGCTTGCCAGTTACAGTGGTTTTGGATTTCCCCCCTAGTAATATGACCTCTCTCTATGAACATAGCAGAAATCCTGTGTCATAGGTCAAAATGAGACTTGTACATCAAGGCCTACATAATTTCCAAATTCACCCTGATGCTTTGTCTGCTCCCAGAAAAGAAAAACAATTGCATAGTTTAGAAAGACTTACAGCTGAGCTTTAATGAATGACTGGTATAGCAGCTATATAGATTTCTAAAGCCCTACACTATTAGAATCCAGCACAGACTTCACAGCAAGATTCACTCAAAAGATTGATGAATCAATTCAGAAAAGTTCAGATGGATATAGCCATAGTCTTTATGGCTCCAAACTCTCACAACAAAATTCTACAGATCCTAAGGTCTATCAATAACTCAGCCTTTAAAGTAGAGATAATACAAAAGTGAGGGCACAGAGGATGTGTAAATTCATAGGGTTTAGTGTTGTGTATTTGGTTGTCGTGGTAATAGAATCTTGTTGTCCCAAGGATATAACCTTTAGTGTCATCCTCCAGATTTAACGTTCTTCTCTAGGATCTACATCTTCATTTAAAAGAAAAACCCGAAGAAAGAACATTTGAGGGAATGGTTTGGCTCAGAGTATTGGTAACAATATAAAGGGTCTTCCATGTACTCGTAGAAATGTAGGGCTGGAAAGGACCTTGAGAACTCATCAAGTCCAGCCCCTGAGGTGTGGCAGGACCAAGTAAGCCTAACCATCCCTGATAGGTGTTTGTCCAACTTGTTTTTAAAAACTTCCAATGATGGTGATTCCAAGACCTCCCTTGGAAGCCTATTCCAGAGTTTATCTACCCTTATAGTTAGAAAGTTTTCCCTAATATCCAACCTAAATCTCCCTTGCTGCAGATTAAGCCTCTTACTACTTCTTCTATTTCAGTGGACATGGAAAACAATTGATCATATTCTCTTTATAACAGCCCTTAACATATTGGAAGATGGTTATCAGGTCCCCCCTCAGTATTCTTTTCTCAAGACTAAACGTACTCAGATTTTTTAACCTTTCCCCATAGGTCAGGTTTTCTAAATCTTTCATAATTTTTGTTGCTTTCCTCTGGACTCTGTCCAATTTATCCACATCTTTCGTAAACTGTGGTGCCCAGAATTGGACTCAGTACTCCAGCTGGGGCCTTACCAGTGCCAAGTACAGCAGGACAATTACCCCCTGTTTCTTATATACAACACTCCTGTTAATACACCCCAGAATCATTTTTGTAGCGGCTTCACATTGATGGCTCATATTCAATTTGTGGTCCACTATAACCCCCCAGATCCTTTTCAGCAGTACTACCACCTAGACAGTTATTCCCCATTTTGTAGTTGTACATTTGATTTTTCCTTCCTAAGTGAAATACTTTGCACTTGTCTTTGCTGAAGTTCACCTTGTTGAATTCAGAACAATTATCCAATTTGTCAAGGTCATTTTGAAGTTTAAACCTGTTCTCCAAAGTTCTTGCACCCCCTCCCAGCTTGCTATCATTTGCAAATTTTATAAGCATACTCTCTACTCTATTATCCAAGTCATTAACATGTAGCTAGTTTAAATCAATCCCTTGTTGGTAGTGACTGAGATCTGGATCCAAAGCCCATTAAAGTCAATGGGAGTCTTTCCATTGATTTCAAAGGGTTTTGGATCAGGCTTTGAAATCATAAATATCTGGCATGTGTTTAAAGGCCGACATGGAAGGACTGCTGGTCTCAGGCTCCATGTAGTTCCTAGGGGCAGTGGTTACAACAGATTGAAATGGTAGGGAGAGAGCTCCTTGTGCCAGCCCAGGAGAAAGATGTAATGAGGGAGGAACCTCTGCTTATCCAAGCCACGGAGAGCTGCACTCCTCTATTTATTCTTGCTTTAGCACCAGTGAAGAGACCAGGAGTTAAATTAGGACCCCATTGAAATCTATGGGAATTTTGCCATTGACTTCAATGGAGCCTGCGTGTCACCCCATTTGTCTTCATCACAACATCTGGAACTGAATGGCACTTTTATTGGCCATCCATGGATATGAAGAGGAAACTACTTATTCACCCTTATTCATTTCCTCTATGTTATTGAGGCACATAGGCTGGGCAGTGTGGGTAAGTATGCACTGCCAGTGGAGTGCTATGTCTGCTCTGGAGCTATATAAGGGATTACTGTCTCCTCAACACTCAATCCAGATTATTATACTAGCACTAAATCCATCTGAAATTTCAAGAGCAGCAAATGTCGTATTCATGCTGCAGAAAAAAGCACCTCTGACTGTGAAGAGTTACAAAGGGATCTCACAAAACTGGGTGACTGGGCAACAAAATGGCAGATGAAATTCAGTGTTGAAAAATGCAAAGTAATGCACATTGGAAAACATAATCCTGACTATACATATAAAAATATGGGGTCTAAATTAGCTGTTACCACTCAAGAAAGATCTTGGAGTCATTGTGGATACATCCACTCAATGTGCAGCGGCAGTCAAAAAAGCTAACAGAATGTTGGGAATCATTAGGAAAGGGATAGATAATAAGACAGAAAATATCATAATGCCTCTATATAAATCCATGATATGCCCACATATTGAATAGTGCATGGATATGTGGTCACCCCCATCTCAAAAAAGATATATTGGAATTGAAAAAGGTACAGAAAAGGGGGGAAAATGATTAGGGATATGGAACAGGTTCCATATGAGGAGAGATTAATAAGACTGGGACTTTTCAGCTTGGAAAAGAGATGACTAAGGGGGATCTGATAGAGCTCTATAAAATCATGAGTGATGTGGAGAAAGTAAATAAGGAAGTGTTATTTACTCTTTCTCATAACACAAGAACTAGGAATCACTAATGAAATTAATAGACAGCAGGTTTAAAACAAACAAAAGGAAGTAACACACAGTCAACCTGTGGAACTCTTTGCCAGAGGATGTGAAGGCCAAGACTATAACAGGGTTCAAAAAAGAAGTAGGTAAGTTCATGGAGGATAGGTCCATCAATGGCTATTAGCCAGGCTGAGCAGGGATGATGTCCATAGCCTCTGTTTGCCAGAAGCTGGGAATGGGAGACAGGGGATGGATCGCTTGATGATTACCTGTTCTGTTCATTCCCTCTGAAGCAACTGGCATTGGCCACTGTAGGAAGACAGGATACTGGGCTAGATGGACTTCTGGTGTGACACAGTATGGTTGTTTCTATGTTCTTATGTTCTCTGTCTTGCTAACACATATGGAAATCATAGCATCAAGGAAGTGTATACTTCCCCCATATACTTCAATAGGTGGTAATATTAAAGTATATCTCTAACCAGTTATATGACATTACCTAGAGCTAGATGAAAAATTGTGGGGAATTTTTTTTCAAAATTTGTCAAAACTTCTATTTTTTTCCACCAGCTCTACGTTGCAGCCCATAGAGCTAGCTTCAGCATTTTATTTTACTTAGCAGTAACGCAAGGAACCTATATGCCCATATGGTGTAAGATATTAGCTTAAGCCGTTAGCAGATGGCATAAGTTAGCATAAAGCTTTGAGGCCTATGACCTTTGGCATAGATAAATGGCCCAACAGTTACCCCGAGCTTTGGGAAACTGGGAATAGCATGCTTAAGGGAGGATTTTGTGTGTAACAATACCAGGTAAGCACAAAAAAATGAGCTGATACTGGGCTTGGATATTTTAGTATAAAATGTTGGCAAAGGCTTAACTATTCATAGATTCTAGGTCTGGAAGGGACCTTGAGAGGTCATCGAGTCCAGTCCCCTGCCCTCATGGCAGGACCAAATACTGTCTAGACCATCCCTGATAGACATTTATCTAACCTACTCTTAAATATCTCCAGAGATGGAGATTCCACAATCTCCCAAGGCAATTTATTCCAGTGTTTAACCACCCTGACAGTTAGGAACTTTTTCCTAATGTCCAAACTAAACCTCCCTTGCTGCAGTTTAAGCCCATTGCTTCTTGTTCTATCCTTAGAGGCTAAGATGAACAAGTTTTCTCCCCCCTCCTTATGACACCCTTTTAGATACCTGAAAACTGCTATCATGTCCCCTCTCAGGCTAGGTCTACACTACAGCGGGGGGTCGACCTAAGATACGCAACTTCAGCTACGTGAATAGCGTAGCTGAAGTGGCGTATTTTAGGTCGACTTACCTGGCTGTGAGGACGGCGGCAAGTCGACCGCTGCCGCGCCGCCGTCGACTCCGCTGCCGCCTCTTGCCGCGGTGGATTTCCGGAGTCGATGGCAGAGCGATCAGGGATCGATTTTATCGCGTCTTCACTAGACGCGATAAGTCGATCCCCCATAGACCGATTGCTACCCGCCGATCCGGCGGGTAGTGAAGACGTGCCCTCAGTCTTCTCTTTTCCAAACTATGAACTTGACTTGGAAACAAATTGATGTATATGATAATTAGTTGAAATTATTAATATACTAACCTACAAGATATAGATATGCCAACATTAGTACGGTGAGGAAGTTAGATGTGGACAAGAGAGGCTACGCATTTGAATGAATATTCATGACAGAACCTAAGTCCTATAATAGGCCAGACCACCATGTAAAAAAGAGGTCTGGACCATTGGACTCATTTGGCATGCCAGGGACAGGGCTAGACCTTTGTCTCTTACCACTAGATCCCCAAGGAAGGGTGTGAGTATACGAGCATAAGTGTGAGTAATTGTACAAGATATCACCTTAACTCTATATTTTTGCTATCTTTTTATGTGTTTTGGAGCTTTCCTATCTTTACTAGTTGTGCTAATAAAAGTGGTGAAAGCTTTCCTTTGCCCTCAGTGTGAGTGTCTCTGTTGTGCACACCAGGTTTCCCAACCAGTTATTGAATTTAATAACGTTGATTCTGTTGTGCCTGATTCTGGGACTAGAAACCTACAATAAGAACATAAGAACGGCCGTACCGCATCAGACCAAAGGTCCATCTAGCCCAGTATCCTGTCTACCGACAGTGGCCAATGCCAGGTGCCCTAGAGGGAGTGGACCTAACAGGTAATGATCAAGTGATCTCTCTCCTGCCATCCATCTCCATTCTCTGACAAACAGAGGCTAGGGACACCATTCCTTACCCATCCTGGCTAATAGCCATAAATGGACTTAACCACCATGAATTTATCCAGTTCTCTTTTAAATGTTGTTATAGTCCTAGCCTTCACAACCTCCTCAGGTAAGGAGTTCCACAAGTTGACTGTGCGCTGCGTGAAGAAGAACTTCCTTGTATTTGTTTTAAACCTGCTGCCTATTAATTTCATTTGGTGACCCCTAGTTCTTGTATTATGGGAATAAGTAAACAACTTTTCCTTATCCACTTTCTCCACATCACTCATGATTTTATATACCTCTATCATATCCCCCCTTAGTCTCCTCTTTTCCAAGCTGAAGAGTCCTAGCCTCTTTAATCTCTCCTCATATGGGACCCGTTCCAAACCCCTAATCATTTTAGTTGCCCTTTTCTGAACCTTTTCTAGTGCCAGTATATCTTCTTTGAGATGAGGAGACCACATCTGTACGCGGTATTCGAGACGTGGGCGTACCATCGATTTATATAAGGGCAATAATATATTCTCAGTCTTATTCTCTATCCCCTTTTTAATGATCTCTAACATCCTGTTTGCTTTTTTGACTGCCTCTGCACACTGCGTGGACATCTTCAGAGAACTATCCACAATGACTCCAAGATCTTTTTCCTGACTTGTTGTAGCTAAATTAGCCCCCATCATATTGTATGTATAGTTGGGGTTATTTTTTCCAATGTGCATTATTTTACATTTATCCACATTAAATTTCATTTGCCATTTTGTTGCCCAATCACTTAGTTTTGTGAGATCTTTTTGAAGTTTGTCATAGTCTGCTTTGGTCTTAACAATCTTGAGCAGTTTAGTATCATCTGCAAACTTTGCCACCTCACTGTTTACCCCTTTCTCCAGATCATTTATAAATAAGTTGAATAGGATTGGTCCGAGGACTGACCCTTGTGGAACACCACTAGTTACCCCTCTCCATTCTGAGAATTTACCATTAATTCCTACCCTTTGTTCCCGGTCTTTTAACCAGTTCTCAATCCCTTTTATCCCATGACAGCTTAATTTACGTAAGAGCCTTTGGTGAGGGACCTTGTCAAAGGCTTTCTGGAAATCTAAATACACTATGTCCACTGGATCCCCCTTGTCCACATGTTTGTTGACCCCTTCAAAGAACTCTAATAGATTAGTAAGACACGATTTCCCTTTACAGAAACCATGTTGACTAGTGCTCAACAGTTTATGTTTTTCTATGTGTCTGACAATTTTATTCTTAACTATTGTTTCGACTAATTTGCTCGATACCGACGTTAGACTTACCGGTCTGTAATTGCCGGGATCACCTCTAGAGCCCTTTTTAAATATTGGCGTTACTTTAGCTAACTTCCAGTCATTGGGTACAGAAGCCGATTTAAAGGACAGGTTACAAACCTTAGTTAATAGTTCTGCAACTTCACATTTGAGTTCTTTCAGAACTCTTGGGTGAATGCCATCTGGTCCTGGTGACTTGTTAATGTTAAGTTTATCAATTAATTCCAAAACCTCCTCTAGTGACACTTCAATCTGTGACAGTTCCTCAGATTTGTCACCTACAAAAGCCAGCTCAGGTTTGGGAATCTCCCTAACATCCTCAGCCGTGAAGACTGAAGCAAAGAATCCATTTAGTTTCTCCGCAATGACTTTATTGTCTTTAAGTGCTCCTTTTGTATCTCGATCATCAAGGGGCCCCACTGGTTGTTTAGCAGGCTTCCTGCTTCTGATGTACTTAAAAAACATTTTGTTATTACCTTTGGAGTTTTTGGCTAGCCGTTCTTCAAACTCCTCTTTGGCTTTTCTTATTACATTCTTGCACTTAATTTGGCAGCATTTATGCTCCTTTCTATTTGTCTCACTAGGATTTGACTTCCACTTGTTAAAGGAAGTCTTTTTATCTCTCACTGCTTCTTTTACGTGGTTGTTAAGCCACGGTGGCTCTTTTTTAGTTCTTTTACTGTGTTTCTTAATTTGGGGTATACATTGAAGTTGGGCCTCTATTATGGTGTCTTTAAAAAGCGCCCATGCAGCTTGCAGGGATTTCACTTTAGTCACTGTACTTTTTAACTTCTGTTTAACTAACCCCCTCATTTTTGCATAGTTCCCCCTTTTGAAATTAAATACCACAGTGTTGGGCTGTTGAGATGTTCTTCCCACCACAGGGATGTTGAATGCTATTGTATTATGGTCACTATTTCCAAGCGGTCCTGTTATAGTTACCTCTTGGACCAGCTCCTTTAAATCAAAATTAATTGGAAATCAATAATAATCAATAACCACTAAAGAATTGGGCTACAACATTAACCAAGCCGCTGTGCATCACCTCACCAGAATATCTACATTATGTGCTTGTCTGGGAGGATTGGATGGAACCATTTATCAAAATTTTACATTTTTTGCAAAACAACCCTTGCCTTGGTATTTTTCACCATCTTTTAAGTCAGCATCTTTCATTTATCAAACACAGTTTTTTTCTTATTGTAACCCAGAGTTTTAAAAAATAAATTCTAAAATTTTTTTTAGTAAAATTATTGCATAAAATGTGGCAAAAAAACCAGAAAATGGGACCATTTCAGACCCTGTAAAACAGAAACAATATTGAAACTTTGAAATGTTTTGGATCATCACTTTTTCTATCAGCGCTAGATAAGATGCAGATTGACAATTTGGATTCCCAATGGACAGTGAATTATTACAAGCTTAATCTATAGAGTGATTTATTTTGAACAAATATTTCCTGAACCTCTGAGGCTAAGCCTCCCCAAGCATGTCCAGAGATGGAATCCCACTCTGAGCCTGCAGACTTCTAAGCTATGCCTTTCCTTTCTGCAAACATCCCTTGTCTTGACATCCCTTCTGCAAACATCCCATTTGCTGTAGCCCAACAAGTCTCAGCCTGACATCTTCTCAATTTTGTGTAAGTAGCTGCACTCTGTACTGATCTAACCAGAAAAGCAGCTAGATCTATAGGTTCCAATGCATAGAGCCCTAAGGGTATGTCTACACTATGAAATTACGCCGATTTAATATGTCGATTTTTTAGAAATCGATTTGATACAGTCGATTGTGTGTGTCCCCACTTAAGACCATTAAGTCGGTGGAGTGCATCCACAGTACCGAGGCTAGCGTCGACTTTCAGAGCGTTGCACTGTGGGTAGCTATTCCACAGTTCCTGCAGTCTCCGCCGCCCATTGGAATTCTGGGTTGAGCTCCCAATGCCTGATGGGGCAAAAACATTGTCGCAGGTGGTTCTGGGTACATGTCATCAGCCCCCCTCCCCCCCAATGAAAGCAATGGCAAAAAATCGTTTCTCGCCTTTTTTCCTGGGTTACCCGTGCAGACAACATACCACAGCAAGCATGGAGCCTGCTCAGCTCACTGTCACCGTATGTCTTCTGGGTGCTGCTGACAGACGCAGTACTGCAGTGCTACACAGCAGCAGCTCCTTGCCTTTGCAAGTTAGCGAAGAACGGTTAGCAGCCGTATTGTACCGTCTGCTGCTGTCTCATGGTTCCTCCTGGCCAGCCTCGGTGAGGTCGGTTGGGGGCTCCTGGCAGACATGGGTGCTCCTGGCCGGCCTTGTTGAGGTCGGTCGGGGGCGCCTGGACATAAATGGGAGTGACTCCAGGTCAATCCCTTCTTTAAGTTTCGTCTAATGGAGATTCAGTCCTGCCTGGAACATCAGGCAAGCCTACAAGAACCAGAAAGGCAAACGGCCGCTCCAGGTCAGAGCCCCAGACATCCTGCTTCCATGATGAGCTGCATGCCATTCTAGGGGGTGCCCCTACAACTACCCCACCCCTGTGCTTCCCTACTCCCCCGCCCCTCCCAGGCTACCTTGGCAGTTATCCCCCCATTTGTGTGATGAATTAATAAAGAATGCATGAATTTGAAACAATGACTTTATTGCCTCTGCAAGCGGAGATCAAAGGGGGGAGGGGAGGGCAGTTGGCTTACAGGGAAGTAGACTGAACCACCATTCTGCACTTGCTCAGCCTACAGTTGAACTGCTCCTTACTACTGTCCAGGCTTCATGAGCCATGGGAGCAAGGGGTAGTGCAATCGCGCGGTGCTGCCGACAGGGAGAGCAGCCTGAAGCAGAAGCCTCCAGCTGGCATGATATTCCAGGCAGGACTGAATCTCCATGAGATGAAACTTAAAAAAGAGAATGACCTGGAGGCCGGTCAGGAGCATCCATGTCTGCCCAGGCACCCCCAACCAACCTAACCGAGGTCGGCCAGGAGCACCCATGGGACGACGACGACGGCTAGCAGTCATATTGTACTGTCTGCCGTCCGCAGGGCAAGGCAAGGGGATGCTGCTGTGTAGCACTGCAGTACCACGTCAGCCAACAGCACCCAGGAGACGTATGGTGACAGTGAGCTGAGCGGGCTCCATGCTTGCCGTGGTATGTTGTCTGCACGGTAACCCAGGAAAAAAGGCGAGAAACGATTTTTTGCCGTTGATTTCACGGAGGGAGGGGGGGCTGACGACATGTACCCAGAACCAGCTCGCCATGGTGGCCAAACAGGAAATTAAATTCAAAAGTTCACGAGGCTTTTCCTGTCTACCTGGCCAGTGCATCTGAGTTGAGAGTGCTGTCCAGAGCGGTCACAATGGAGCACTGTGGGATAGCTCCCGGAGGCCAATACCGTCGAATTGCATCCACACTACCCCAAATTCGACCCAGCAGGGTCGATTTCAGCGCTAATCCCCTCATCGGGGAGGAGTACTGAAATCGATTTTAAGAGCCCTTAAGTCGACAAAAATGGCTTCGTTGTGTGGATGGGTGCAGTGTTAAATCGATCTAACGCTGCTAAATTCGACCTAAACTCATAGTGTAAACCAGGGCTTAGAGGAAGAACATATGTTAAGAGGGTTCTGTGGTTAAGGGATCCCCAGTGAAAATGCAGAAAGAGAACAGAGAGGCACAGAGCCTTGGGATGTATCAGGACTGCTGGTGCTTCATAAATTGTTATTAGACTCATAGACTTTAAGGTCAGAAGGGACCAATATGGTCATCTAGTCTGACCCCCTGCATGATGCAGGCCACAAAAGCTGACCCCCCCACTTTCCCTTAGCTCTGCTGTTGAAGTCTCCAGATCGTGATCTAAAGACTTCAAGTCGCAGAGAATCTTCCAGCTTGCGACCCCTGCCCTATGCTGCGGAGGAAGGCGAAAAACCTCCAGGGCCACTGCCAATCTACCCTGGAGGAAAATTCCTTCCCGACCCCAAATATGGCGATCAGCAGAACCCCGAGCATACAGGCAAGATTCTCTAGCCAGACCCTCATTTTACCAGCGATGGCCGTTATTGCCTAATTGATTAGAATCACGTAATCCCATCAAACCATTCCCTCCATAAACTTATCTAGCCTAATCTTGAAGCCAGAGAGGTCTTTCGCCCCCACCGTTTCCCTCGGAAGGCTGTTCCAAAATTTCACCCCTCTGACGGTTAGAAACCTTCGTCTAATTTCAAGCCTAAATTTCCCCACGGCCAGTTTATATCCATTCGTTCTCGTGTCCACATTAGCACTGAGCTGAAATAATTCCTCTCCCTCCCTGGTATTTATCCCTTTGATATATTTAAAGAGAGCAATCATATCCCCCCTCAGCCTTCTTTTGGTTAGGCTAAACAACCCAAGCTCCTCGAGTCTCCTTTCATAGGAAAGGTTTTCCATTCCTCGGATCATCCTAGTTGCCCTTCTCTGTACCCGTTCCAGTTTCAGTTCATCCCTTTTAAACATAGGAGACCAGAACTGCACACAGTACTCCAAATGAGGTCTCACCAGTGCCTTGTATAACGGAAGCAGCACCTCCCTGTCCCTACTAGAAATACCTCGCCTTATGCATCCCAAGATCGCATTAGCTTTTTTCACAGCCACGTCGCATTGCCGACTCATAGTCATCCTGCGATCAACCAGGACTCCGAGGTCCTTCTCCTCCTCAGTCACTTCTAACCTATGCGTCCCTAGCTTATAACTGAAATTCTTATTAGTCATCCCTAAATGCATCACCTTACACTTCTCACTATTAAATCTCATCCTATTACTAATACTCCAATTTACAAGGTCATCCAAGTCTCCCTGCAGAATATCCCGATCCTTCTCCGAGTTGGCAATGCCTCCCAACTTTGTGTCATCCGCAAACTTTATCAACCCACTCCTACATTTGGTTCCGAGGTCAGTAACGAATAGATTAAATAAAATCGGACCCAGAACTGAACCTTGAGGAACCCCACTGGTGACCTCCCTCCAATCTGACAGTTCACCTTTCAGTACTACCCGCTGCAGTCTCCCCTTTAACCAGTTCCTTATCCACCTCTGGATTTTCCTATCGATCCCCATCTTATCCAATTTAACCAATAATTCCTCATGCGGAACCGTATCAAACGCTTTACTAAAATCGAGGTATATTAGATCCACCGCATTTCCTTTATCTAGAAGGTCTGTTACTTTCTCAAAGAAGGAGATCAGGTTGGTTTGGCACGACCTGCCTTTCGTAAACCCATGTTGTAATCTGTCCCAATTGCCATTCACCTCAAGGTCCTTAACTACTTTCTCCTTCAAAATTTTTTCCAAGACCTTACATACTACAGAAGTTAAACTAACAGGCCTGTAGTTACCCGGGTCACTTTTTTTCCCCTTCTTGAAAATAGGAACCACATTAGCTATTCTCCAGTCCAACGGTACCACCCCCGAGTTTACAGATTCATTAAAAATTGTCGCCAAGGGGCTCGCAATTTCTCGCGCCAGTTCCTTCAATATTCTAGGATGAAGATCATCCGGTCCGCCCGATTTAGTCCCGTTTAGCTGGTCAAGTTTGGCTTCCACCTCTGATACTGTAATGTCTATCCCCCCTCCTCTATTCCCCTCTGTCCTACTCCCTCTATTCCTAAACCCTTCATTAGCCTTATTAAAGACCGAAGCAAAATATTCATTTAGATATTGTGCCATGCCTAGATTATTCTTAATTTCCACTCCATCCACATTCTTCAGCGGTCCCACTTCCTCTTTCTTTGTTTTCTTCCTATTTATATGGCTATAAAACCTCTTATTATTGGATTTAATTCCCCTCGCAAGGTCCAACTCTACACGGCTTTTGGCCTTTCTCACGGCATCCCTACATGCTCTAAACTCACTAAGGTAGGTTTCCTTGCTGATCCCTCCCTTCTTCCATTCTCTGTACGCTTTCTGTTTTTTCTTAATCGCCCCTTTGAGACTCCCGCTCATCCAGCTAGGTCTAAATCTCCTGCCCACTAATCGTTTTCCCTTTCTCGGGATACAGGCCTCAGACATCTCATGCAACTTCTGCTTGAAATAATCCCAGGCGTCATCTGCCTTTAGATCCCTAAGTATGTTAGCCCAATCCACTTCCCTAAGTAGTTGCCTTA
Organism: Terrapene triunguis; assembly: GCF_002925995.2. Lineage (NCBI taxonomy): Eukaryota > Metazoa > Chordata > Testudines > Emydidae > Terrapene > Terrapene triunguis. The sequence continues at coordinate 15,188,425 of NW_020664419.1, forward strand.
ATTTATTAAAGTTGGCCTTTTTGAAATTGTAAACCTTAGTTACTGTATCATTTCTGTTAATCCTTCCATTAAGTTTAAACTGAATTAGCTCATGGTCACTCGAGCCAAGGTTGTCCCCTACAACCATTTCTTCAACGAGGTCCTCACTACTCACCAGCACTAAATCTAAAATGGCATCCCCCCTCGTTGGTTCACTTACTACTTGATGAAGGAATTCATCTGCTAGCATGTCTAAGAACATCTGAGCCCTATTATTGTTACTAGCATTTGTTACCCAGTCTATATCTGGGAAGTTAAAATCCCCCATGATGACACAGTTCTTATCAGTTTTTACTTCCCTAAAAACATTAAGTAGTTCTTTGTCCGCCTCCAGGCTAGATCCCGGCGGTCTATAGCACACCCCCAGCACTATCTCGGGGGAGGCTCTAGTAGTTCTTTTATGCAGTGTAATTATTGCCCATACAGACTCTGTCTTATCCATCCCATCACTTATTATTTCTTTACATTTTATCTCATTATTGACATATAACGCCACTCCCCCACCTTTACCTTTTTTCCGGTCATTCCTAAACAGCACATACCCTTCCATACCTGTACTCCAGTCATGATTACCGTTCCACCACGTTTCGGTTATTCCTACGATATCAGGTTTCATTTCTTGGACCAGGAGCTCCAATTCCTCCATTTTGTTACCTAGGCTTCTCGCATTGGTGTATAAACATCTTACCGTATGCTGTCTATCCTTTCTCCCATTAGTTATGCAATTTGGAACGGACCCCATGCTGTCCATCCGCCCCCTCTTTCTTATGTCCAATTCCCTACCCCCACCTATGTCTGTGCTTATCTCCTCACACTCCTTTTCAGTGTTGGAATCTGGCGTGGAGATTAACTGAACATCTCCCAACCGTCTCCCCCAAGTTCCTAGTTTAAAGCCCTTTTGATGAGATGAGCCAGCCTCCCTCCCAGAAGTCTATTCCCTTCCCTACTCAGGTGAAGTCCATCCCGCGAGAACAGCTGTCTGTCCCCGAAAGCCTCCCAGTGGCCATACATCCCAAAGCCCTCCTTATAGCACCACTCCCTTAGCCAACTATTTATCCTCATAATTCTATCAGCCCTTTGCTGTCCTTCTCTTGGAACAGGCAGAATCCCACTAAAGATAATCTGAGCCTCCACTTCCTTAAGCGTCTTCCCCAGCCTGGCATAATCTCCCTTAATTGTCTCTAGCGAGAACCTAGCCGTGTCATTTGTTCCTACGTGAAGGATGATCAAAGGGTTCTTACCTGCTCCTTTTAGGATCCTTTTCAACCGCAGGTCCACATCCCTTATCTTAGCGCCCGGCAGACAGCACACCCTTCTGTTTTCAGGGTCTGCTCTGGTCACAGGCCTGTCCAACCTCCTCAGCAAGGAGTCTCCAATCACATAAACCTGCCTTTGCCTGGTGACAGTACTCTGTACAAATCTATCCCCTGTCCCCTGTAGTCGTACCTCTTGTGTCTCTCTATTTTCCCTTATAGTCCCCCTAGTGCCATCCTCTATCCTACTGGGGCCCGGTATAGGTGCTGTCTCCATCAACTCCTGCCCTCTCTCTATCGGACTAGCCGCTCTTCTCTTCTTCCTCTGCCTCCCACCATCAGTTACCACCTGCTGCCTCTCTTCCTCGTTATCCAAACACTCAAACCTGTTCCTGAGTTCTATTCCCCCCTCACTAGCCCTCCTTTTCCTTGGCCTGCTCCTCACAGTCACATGCTTCCACTGATCTTGCTCTGCCCCTGACCTTCCCCCCTCACAGACCATAGCCTGTGCCTCCACCTGCACCCCTGAGCATTCCCCTTCTGCCACACCCAGCTTCTGCTCCATTAGCTGCTCGAATCCCCTTCTAAACTCCACCATAGTATCTACCTGCATCTGGAGCCCTCTAATCTTTTCCTCTAGCAGGTCTATTAGGCGGCATTTCATGCACACATACCTTTGTTCAGGCTCCCCAGCGAGGACCATGTACATACCACAGCTGCTGCATGCAATCATCTGCATAGTGTCCCCCGCTGCTTGGCTCATGGCTGCTATGGTCTCTGCCTGCTGCTTCTGGGAACGCAAAGCACACCGTCCTCCGCGCCCTCCTGCCTCCCCTTCCACCTCCCCCTGTAAACTCCCACTTAAACTCCCCTGTTTGCCGCTGCTCGCTGCTTGTGCCGCTGCTTGGCTGGGAGGCCTCTTT